>NC_137050.1:7951170-8258670 GCF_032717465.1 Coenobita brevimanus | reverse complement strand
ATATATATATATATATTTTTTTCCATGGTTTTCTTGGTGTTTAGCATTACTTTGGATATTCCTATGTGTGTTTTGATGTCTAAATATGGCAGACTGATCTGAAAACAGTGCCAATATTAGGAGGGGTACTGTACATACAGTAGTGTAAAGGTAGGGTGTTTTTTGGTTTTCAATTATTATCATTTATAATGGTAGGTGGTGGCGAACATCATCCACTCACTTGATGTTAATGCTGCCTACTTCTTCCTTAGCCTTTATCATCCTTTTTCTGCGCCTGCCCTCCTCTCTTCCTATTTTTCCCAACTTTCCTGTCACTTCTTATTGCTTTTCTTTTCTTTACAGGTGGCTTTTCACTGAGTGACAAGCCTAATGGTTTCCTGTAAGCCAAGAAACCATTTCCAATGCTGGGTGGTAACCATATAACCAAACCATACGTGTTCCCTACGTGTCAACAAGTGGGTTGGTGGAGGGTTAGTGCCCCTCCCCATAAAACAAATAACTCAAAGTCAAATGGCCACCCCTTACAGGATTATGGTGTCTGGCAATAGATAGATAGATAGATAGATTTATTTATTTATTTTTTTTGCTTGGTTTTCTTGGTGTTTAGCACTATTTGGATATTCCTATGTGCGTTTTTATATCTGAACATATCTGAATGACCGGAAAACACTGCCAAAGTAAGCTGAGGTACTGTACAAATAGAACATGTATTGGTTGGATGTTGGGCATATGTAGGGTCTGGGTATCATAGGGGGGATGTGGTTCATTATCCGGACATAGCCACTACCCGGACATGCCTTTGGCTCTATTACATCAGATGATTAAGGGATTAGTGTATATATATATATATATATATATATATATATATATATATATATATACACCTAGGTCCCAATTAGCACAGGGCAGTACTCCCGAGGTGGATGGAAAGCTGATGACAGGGAGTGCTGGAGCTCCCGTTTCATCAGCCCTCAGGACTAGTTCCTGACCATCCCCCTTTGCTGAACTTTTTCAGTGTCTCAGTTACACAGAGAGTAGGCCAGCATGCTCTCCAGTACAAATTTCTCTAACTATCTTCACCAAACTACATGCACAGTACACACTACACTTCCTATTCAAAATTTACCAAAATGGCGTCGTTTTATCAAGCCTCGGAGTCCCCAGGGGGGGGGGACCATAAATGCCCCCTCCATCTGCCCCTCTCCCGGTGACGACTCAAGGTGCCTGGAACCACTGTCTGACTCTCTTCTTCTTCATTTCTGCAACATTCGCGGCCTTTCCTCTAACTTTCGCTCTGTTGAGCACCACCTCTCCTCCTCTAAACCTCACCTTCTTTTTCTAACGGAGACTCAGCTGTCTGAGGCAACTGACAGCAAACCCTTTTCTGTATCCTCCTACTTTCTCTATACTCATTTCAAAGCCAAAGGTGGCTGTTGTGTATATATACGCAACGACTTATCTTGCTCTCGTGTTCCTGAACTTGATTCTTCTGAAATCTCCACACTCTGGCTTCGGCTTTCCTGTCATTCTCTGACTAAATATATCTGTGCTGTTTACTTATCCCCTAATTCTACTGACTATCAAAAGTTCTTCGACTATCTTACTTCTACGATGGAACACATTCTATCCATTTCTCCTTTCTCTGAAATCTCCATTCTTGGAGATTTCAATGTTCACCACCACCTTTGGCTCTCCTCTCCTTTCACGGATCCACCTGGTGAACAAGCCTACATCTTTTCTATCCTTAATGATCTAGAGCAGCTTGTACAGCACCCTACCCGTATCCCTGACCGCCTTGGAGAGAGCTCCAACATACTTGACCTCTTCCTCACAACTAATCCTTCTGCTTACTCTGTTAATCTTTTCTCTCCGTTGGGCTCCTCCGATCACAACCTTATTACCTTAACCTGTCCTATCACTCCGGTACGGCCTGTGGACCCTCCAGGGAAACGTCGTCTGTGGCATTTTGGAGCCGCAGACTGGGAGGCCCTCAGGCAGTACTTCTTTGATTTTCCCTGGAATGATTATTGCTTCCATGGCCGTGAGCCATCTGAGTGTGCCTTGTGCATTATGGAGGTTATTCTCTCGGGCATGGAAGCATACATTCCTTTCTCATATCCTCTGACTAACGCAAGAAAGCCTTGGTTTAATCACGCTTGTTCTAACGCTGTCCGCAACAAGGAGAGGGCATACAAAAGGTACCGGAGCCAACCCACCCCTGAATCACATCATCTTTACGTTTATGCCCGGAATCGTGCTAAGTCTGTTCTTCGCTCTACTAAAAATAATTTCATCCATACTAAATGCTCTCAACTCTCCAACTCGAATTCTTCCCGCTCCTTCTGGCATCTTGCCAAAAATCTTTCTAACAACTTTACCTCATCATCCTTCCCTCCTCTTTTCTACTCTGATGGTTCTGTAGCTATTTCTTCTACTGATAAAGCAGATCTCTTCGCACAGACTTTCTCCTCCAATTCTACCTTAGACGATTCCGGTGCTGTTCCTCCATCACTTCCCCTCTCTGACTTCCTCATGGCTGACATTAAAATTTCTTCAGTTGATGTATTTTCTGCCATCACTGGCCTCAGTACTAACAAGGCATATGGGCCTGATGGGGTCCCTCCTGTTGTTCTCAAGAACTGTGCTTCTGTGCTTACACCCTGCCTAGGCAAACTCTTTCGTCTTTGTCTGTCAACTTGTACCTTTCCTTCTTGCTGGAAGTTTGCTCTCATTCAGCCAGTCCCAAAGAAGGGTGACCACTCCCAACCCTCCAACTATCGTCCAATTGCTTTAACGTCCTGTATCTCAAAAGTTTTCGAGTCAATTCTTAATAGAAAAATTTTAAGGCATCTTTCCTATCACAACTTTCTTTCCGATCGTCAGTATGGGTTCCGTTAGGGACGCTCCACTGGCGATCTTCTCACCTACCTTTCAGACTCCTGGTCATCCTCCTTTCGGGACTTTGGCAAAAGCTTTGCCATTGCACTTGACATCTCAAAGGCTTTTGATCGAGTCTGGCATAAATCTTTAATTTCCAAACTGCCCTCCTACGGTTTCTATCCTTCTATCTGTGCCTTCATCGCTAGCTTCCTTTCTGGTCGTTCTATAGCCGCTGTTGTAGACGGCCATCGTTCTTCTCCTAGATCTATCAACAGTGGTGTTCCTCAGGGCTCTGTCCTATCACCAACTCTCTTCCTTTTATTCATCAATGATCTTCTAAGCTGTACATCTAACCCTATCCACTCATACGCTGATGACTCCACCCTTCACCTTTCCATTCGGTTCCCGCAACGCCCATCCCAACAGTTACTTCAACAAACAAGGGATGAGGCTATGGCACACCTAATGTCTGACTTGGGTCGTATCTCTGACTGGGGTAAAAATAATATGGTTGTCTTTAATGCATCTAAGACTCAGTTCTTACTCCTATCAACCCGACAAAATCTTCCACAGGTATACCCACTAATGTTTAATAATATTCAGCTTAATCCTGCATCATCCTTGAACATGCTTGGGGTTTCATTTACTCGGGACTTATCTTGGAAAGATCATATTACATCTCTTGTAAAATCTGCTTCCAAGAGATTGGGTGTGCTAAGCCGACTCCGTTCTTTCTTTACCCCTGCACAATTGTTGACTCTATGCAGGGGTTTTATCCGCCCCTGTGTGGAGTACAACTCTCATGTGTGGGGAGGCTCCCCACATACAGCTCTTCTCAATAGGGTGGAGTCAAAGGCTTTTCGTCTCATTAACTCTCCTCCTCTTACTGACTCCCTTCAACCTCTGTCTCTTCGCCGCACTGTTGCATCTTTATCTCTTTTCTATCGCTACTTTAATGGTCACTGCTCCTCTGAACTATCTGCTTGCATTCCTCCACCTCTACGACGGGCGCGTAGCACCCGTCTGGCTGCAAACTCTCATCCTTTTTCTGTCCAACTCTCTAATGCAAGAGTTAACCGTTACTCCCAGTCTTTCATTTATGCAACAGGTCAGCTCTGGAACTGTCTCCCTCTGTCTGTATTTCCTGCTGCCTATGATCCAGTCTTTCAAACGCAGTGTGTCCAGGCATCTCAAAATGATCGGATCTTGAATTTGGCTCTATATTGTATTTTGTTTTTCTCTTGGAGGGAACTGTTACTGCGGGCTCATGGCCTTTGGTTCCTTCTTCCTCGCATTTAAAAAAAAAAAAAAAAAAAAAAAGAGAGAGAGAGAGAGAGATCAAATAATGCAATTCCCTGATAGTGCGATCTGTCTCTTAATATCTATAACGTCTGAAATTAACAATGCTGGTGAAGCCACCACAGCAGATGTGACTACTGCAGCATCTATCGACGATCCATTACAGAAGGTGAGACAAGGAGGTTACACCGATGCCAGCAACACCAGAAACACCAGGAGAGCTCTCCATAATGCAGATCAGCTGAATTTTGGCTGCTGTAGATGCCTTAACCCTTTGGCTGCAGCGACCATGACGACAACCTACTGAATGTGCTCAGAGTGGAGAAATAGGAGAAAATTGTGTGTTTCCAATTTGTGTTTTATACCACTTATCCTTAATCTTAAGAGCTAATATTTTTGTCAGACAAACTTCAATCTTTCTGCTATCGTTTGCAACAAACTACATGTCCATGTCCGTATGCACTCCAAGCCTGGAAAACAATTTGAGGGAATACAAGGTGTGTTTTGACTGTCGGAGGCAGGAAATAGCCCAGTGAGGTGGAAATTTCCACCAGACCACAAGATTTTTTCTGTACAAACTAGATTACTGCCACGTTACCTCATCACAATAATTACGGCACAATAGTAATAATAATAAAAAAAAAACTTCTAGCCAATCTTATATGGTTTTATTACGATATTCCCCAGTGTTTATGCTAGACTTTAGTGAAACTAGCGATAAGAGGAAAATCATTACTATCTATCTATCTATCTATTGCCAGAGGCCTCAATCCCGTTTGGGGTGGCCACAAACAAATCGCCTCCAAGTCGTCCTGTCCCCCGCCATTTCACTCCCCTGCTCCCAACTCACACCCCCCTCTCTCATATACCTCTCCACCCCATCTCTCCATCTCATCCTCGGCCTCCCCCTCCCTCTTTCCCCCTCCACCTCACTCACATACACTCTCTTCGTCAGTCTTTCACCCTCCATCCTCTCCACATGGCCAAACCACCTCAGTGTGTTCCTCATAACGCTTCCTATCACATCCACATCAACACCACAACGCTCCTTTATATCCTTAATCGTCAGCCCTTCTCTCCATGTGACTCCACAGGCTCCTCTTAAATAACTCATTTCCATGGCTCTCACTCTTGACTTGTGTCCTTCCAACAACGTCCAAGCTTCACTTCCGTACGTTAGAGTTGGTATCACAATACTGTCATGTAGTAACTTTTTCACTTCCATGCTCACTTCCCTGTTTCTTATCACTGCTTTCAAAGAACCAGCAACCTTTCTTCCCTGCTGTACCCTTTCAAGCACTTCACCCTCCAAACCTCCATCCTTACTCATCACACTACCCAAGTACTTAAACGTACTCACATTTTCCAATTCCTCACCATCCAACCTCACTGTACATTCACTGACTTCACCTCTCTCAAAGACCATCACTTTACTCTTCCCTACATTCACCTTTAGATTCCGTTTCTTACACACTCTCTCAAACTCATCCACCAAGCCTTGCAGCTCCCCTTCGTCTTCACTCAACAACACAGTATCATCTGCAAACAACAGTACAGTACAGGGAGTTTCCAAACACTATCCTCTCTCACCAGGGCCACTCCAACATCCACTACCCTACCTTGTACCTCTTTTATTACCCCATCCATGTACAGATTGAACAACCATGGAGACATGACACATCCCTGTTTCAACCCAACTTTCAAAGAGAAAAATTCACTTAGTTCACCATCCACACGCACTGCAGCCTTCGCACCATCGTACATACTCTTCACAGCATTCAACAACTTCCCATCTACTCCATATGTTCTTAACACTTTCCACAATCCTTGTCTATCCACCCTGTCATATGCTTTCTCCAAATCCATGAAAGCCGCATACAACTTCTTTCCCTTCTCTAGAAACTTTTCCACTGAAGATCTGAGAATGAATATCTGATCTACACAACCTCTTCCCTTCCTAAAGCCTCCCTGTTCTTCTCCAACTAATTTCTCTGTTCTTTCTCTAACTCTGTCAATAAGTATCCTACCATACACTTTTCCTATTATACTAAGAAGACAAATGCCCCTATGATTACCACACACTTCTTTTTCCCCTTTTCCTTTGTACAAGGGAATAATTATACCTGACTTCCAATCCTCCGGGACTCTACCTTCCTCCCAGACCAATCTGCACATCTTCCACATCCATTCTACTACTATCTCTCCCCCATGCTTCAGCATTTCACCACACACTCCATCAATTCCTGGGGCTTTCCCTGATTTAACTTTCTTCATTGCTTCCACAACTTCTATCCTACTGATTTCTTCCTGTCTTCTCACCTCCCTCCTTCTCCCAGCCATTCCCCAGCCACTTATACTCGCATTACTTCCATCCTCCACGTTCAACAATTCCTTAAAGTGTTCTCTCCATCTGCTCACTTTTTCTCCCTTCTCCACTAGTAATCTACCATTTTTATCTTTCACTCTCCAGCTAACTTCACTTCCACCCTGTCTTACTCTTTTCACCTCTTTCCAGAACATTTTCTTACAGTCCCTCCACTTTACACTCAAATTCCTTCCAAATTCCACATCCACTCTCTTCTTACTCTCTCTTACTAATCTTTTCACCTCTCTCTTTCTTTCTACATATAACTCTCTCTTCCGCCTCTCAACTTCTTCCACGCCCCTATTTTTCATTACAAACTTTATAAACTTCATGAATTACTTTTATTACCACTTACTATTATAAAACTTATTGATATAATGTCATGAGTCATTTCAAAGCATAGACGCAAAAATGTTTGCCAGCTAATGCGCTTAGCATATGACTTCTTTGATTATAGCAAAAATATCACTAAATCACTTGTATTTTATCACAGTAATTCACAGTATAATATAAAATTACACTTTCAGCCACCACAGTATGATTTCACTGCAATTTGGGTGCATATTACTTCATATTTTTACCAGAGAGAGAGAAGAGGGGGCCGCAAACTGGTTTAGACCAGCTCATCGAGGGTGTGTGTACACGTGTGTGCATGTACGTATACTATTATTTACACCCACTGAAAATTGACTTAGGACCTACACACAGAATTGCTATGGGAGAGTTGTCTGTCTTTGCTTTGTGTTTCCATCTCTACCAAGTGAATTTTTTGGGCAAGAAGTAACTGGCAACTCCTCTGGTGTTGGCAGGAGGCAGTGAAATACTCAGCACGTCAATGCTTGCCCAGAAGCAAGAGTGGGAGTGTATGTTCGCGTCACTCTGATCTTGCACCTTCCTCTTTTTTCATATACATTACTGTTTGCCCTGTTATTTTCCTAGAGTAAAGTTGTCATGCCTGGAAAGTACTACTCAAGGGAATGAGAGGGTCCATATCATTGCATGGAGGCAGGATAATGTCCGTATCAACATGATCTGTGAACGAACTGGATGCGCAAAGTCGACCGTCATGAAGATTCTTGCTGCAGCGCGCGGCCTGCCACCTGATGTCGTACCAGAGCACAAGCATGGCGGTGGAAAGAAGAGGACGACTTCCAAAGGTACAGATACGCTTCTGAAGAGGGAAGTAATCAAGAATCCTCAACTAGCAGCAGCAGAATTGAAGAGAATTCATCCCCAGCTGTTACAATATGTCTCAATTCGAACTATCCAACATCGCTTGCAGAAGGAACTGGGTTTGCCAAGCCACACCACAGCCAAGAAACTGCTTCTCACTGACTGCATGAAGAAGCAGAGCATTCAATTTGCCAAGAAATATGCACACTGGACATCGGATGAGTGGAGAAAAGTTATGTTTTCCAATGAAAACACATTTCTAGTGTTCCAGGTGCGTTCTGCCAATGTTCGTTGCCCTGTCTCCCATAGTCGATATGACCCTGCTTACATGGTGCTGACTGTTAAGCACCCACAATCAGTAATGGTATGGGGGTGTTTCTCAGGTGAAATGGGAAGGGAAGGCCTCTACTTTCTTCCTAAGAACTTGATGATGAATGGTGACCGGTATATTCAAGTTCTGAAAGATCATTTGTTAAACTTTTTTCCTATTCATGGGTGCAACTTTTTCATGCATGATTCAGCTTCATGTCACAAGTCAAGAAAGGTGACAAAATGGCTTCAGGATAATCGGATTGAGGTCCTCGACTGGCCTAGCAACAGTCTGGATCTAAATCCGATTGAAAACTGCTGGCCAGAGATGAAGAAAATCATGGCAGAGAAGAAGACACCCAATCTAGACAACCTCAAGACTGAACTGACAATTGTTTGGTGCAAAGAAATGTCCTTAGATTACTTCACACCTCCACAGGCAAACCCACCGATCTTTCACACACCATCCAGTCCCCCAACTCCTCTCATTCCAACCCATCCTAATCCACCTCAACCCTAACCTCCATCACAACCTCCTCCTACCCCTTCCCCTCCACCTCCCCCCAGTGCTGCAACAGCCAACACACATTGCACACACAACATAAACATCCTTCAGTTAAACACAGATGGCATAAACACCAAAAAACAAGAACTCATACAATTCATCAAACAACAGAACATACACATTGCCATCTTACAAGAAACAAATCTACACAGAGCACAGAAAACACCGACATTTCATAACTTCACCACCATTCAACAAGAAAGGGCCGATGACGGTGCCGGTGGACTCACCACCCTGGTACACAAATCCATCAACTTTGCAGATACCAGTGCATACACAAAGTCACTTCTCCCCCCACATGACACCACAACAGAAATACAATTAAAATACGCACTGGTAACAAATCACACATAACAATCGCTAACACATACATTCCCCCCCAATCGTCTCCCACAGTACTGTACCACACAATTACTCTCCACAGATACACCACATCACTAACATACCCATCATCATCCTGGGTGGTGATTTCAATGCCAAGTCGTCGGCCTGGCATGTCAACAACCCTGACAGAGACAGAGGGCTGGTACTACAATCCCAGACAGATCATCTTTAGAACAATCTAGACTAATATACCCATATCCCACACCAAGCCCTCTTCCTCCCATCGTCCCCAGACATCACCTTCTGCTCCCCAAACCTCGCCCCCACAATATCCTGGAGACTGGTCAAAACCCTAGGTTCTGATCACCTCCCAATCATCATCACTACCAAAACCAGAATCACCCCAGCTGGCCACAAACACACATACACTAATTATAAGAGAGCCAACTGGGAGGCCATTGTAAATGAAACAGAACAACATTTCGAAACACTAAACAGTACACCCATCACAGATATCAACACTGCTGTGCACACTTTCAATACAATTATACAAAACACAGACAAAAGACACATCCCTAGAGGCAACAGAAAGAGACACAACCCCAACTTCACACCAGAAATTCAAGGCTTCATCAGACAACGGGACACACTGCGACACTCCCCAACACCCTATACACAAGACACCGTACAACAAATACAAGAACTCAACATTCAAATAAACAATAAAATATCAGAACAGCAAACACTAAACTGGAAAAATTACCTCTAAACACTTGACCACAAAACAAACATCAGCAAACTCTACAAAACACTAAACAGCATCACAATTTCCAACAGCAACACCACACAATCACATGCTGCCATCACAACAACAGACACCATACCCTCAAACAAACAAGCAAACACTCTTGTCAATCAATTTTCACAAGTCAGCCATCTAAACCCCCATTCCGAAGACCGATGTATCATCCAATGTAAGAGACAGTTCCCCACAGACCCAGACTACGCACCTTTCACTTACAACCAGACGAAGCATATCATTAACAACCTTATGCACTCATCTGCCTGTGGACCTGACAACATAAGCAACATTCACCTTAAACACTTTGGACCACAAGGCATACAAGCACTCACCAACATATCAAACTACAGTTACTCACACAACATAATACCCAACATCTGGAAGCATGGCATTATCATCATTATCCCTAAACCCAACAAAGACCCCACGTTACCCTCCTCACACCGCCCCATCACACACCTCTGCACCCCCTCTAAAGTCACTGAACGACTGGTCCTACAACTATACAGTACCCTCGCGTCCAACACGGTAATATTGTCATGCATGGGTCACGTGTTGGACCAAAAACGTGTTGGACAAACAATAGAACTTATGGGGAAAAATGAATTATGTCAGCAACCCTAGGAAAAGTCACCCTAAATACCTACCATATACCTATACATATATTGGTACTATTGTAATCATAATAAATGGTACTATGCTATGAATGATAACTAACCTTTTAGGATAGTGTTGGTGGGCTTGCTGGGAATGGAAGGTGGTATCCAAGGCTGTAGGTAGTCGTACTGGGTCCCCGGAGGATTTCAGCTGGCATCACTAGCGGGTAATGGCTGCTGCTCCTCCTCAACCTCCCTCATAAATTCTTCGAAATCACACTCAGAATCACTATCTTCGTCCACAGCCATGGAAGGTCCTGCTTCTGCCTGTCCTAGCACTCTGTAAGGTATCACATGGTACCTCGTATCAGGAACGGCCAAGGAAGATTTAAGTGGAACAAAACTTGGACATTATCACACATGTTCCTCGTATCCTCGGCAAAGGGCATGCTTCTCACACTGTTGCCAGAGCCCCGTCTCGTGACTGTGGAAAGTGATCACTGTCGCTGACTCGGTAGAGAATAAGGAGTAGCAACTTTGTTTATAAACTGGTACGCACGCCAATGAGAAGGGTTTCAAAACAACTGATATTTATTCTAAAATATTAATATGTATTCAGTGTCAGGCTAAATGTTCAGTGCTGTAGTACGATACATTCTCTGTCGAGTCGCCTGGGTTTTGGTCACACTGTTTTGCCCGTCGGATCCTCGGCAGGAATCCATCCAGATGAATTCTAAATGCCCGTGGTATCGTCGGCAATTTTACCACGTTACCGTTCCGATTTACCATCATATCCTCGGCAAACCTGGTATGAAGTGCCGTGTGATAGCCTTCGGCTGCCAGGATCTTGTCTTGGTTTTTTATTATGGTCCTCACGTTGGCTTCATTCATGTCGTAGGCCTTGGCAATGTCAACTTTCCTCTCCCCTTCCTTCTTCCTCTCAATGCTTTCTAGCTTGGTAGCCTGAGGGAGGTGCCGACGCTTCTTGGGGTTCTCAGAAGGCTTCCTAAGCATCGTGAGCAGGGTAAAATGCAGTAACAAGGGCAGAAAATGCAGCAAGAAAAAAGCACCTTCCAATGTGAATTATGCAACTGAGTGGCGCTGTGGCGGGAGAAATTTAAACATCACGTGACAGCAGAAGCGTTTTTAATTGGGCGGCATCATGATCACGTCACGATAGCGGGCGGGGAAGACTACTTGATCAGAAGTTTTCATTGGCTATCATCATCATGGGAATGTCCAGTATGACCGTGTTGGACTGTGGGTGATCGTGCTAGAGGTGAACTCTGGGGATTTCGCCCACTTCTTGGAGCTCTGTGCGTGTTATGCTAACACATTCGTGTTGCAGTAATTAAATCGTATTAAATACTGTAATACTAATTATTTGCTCTCCGTGCTGGACGTGAATCGTGCTGGACTAACACATGTTGGACGCGAGGGTACTGTACATGCCCCACATTCCCCTCGCTGAATCACAACATGGCTTTAGGGCACTACACTCCACAAACACCCTTCTTACAGACTTTACACAGAGAGTTTTTGATGGCATAAATTCCGCTAGGCCACCAAACAGAACACTCCTAATCACACTAGACATCAGCAAAGCTTTTGATGCTCTCCCCAGCCACAACCTCACAAACATGCACAATAACACAAAAAGATGTTTGACAAACTACTTAGCAGGTGGATGTGCACAATTAACATTTGCCGGTCAGTCTTCTAACGTCAGAAACTTCACAAACGGCATCCCCCAAGGATCTGTTCTGTCCCCTACACTCTTTAACCTATACATGCACGACATACCCACACCCCACACACCACAGATACACTTAGATTCCTATGCAGATGATATAACACTTACATGTACACACCAAAATGCAAACACAGCTGCACACATCATCCAACCTTACCTCAACACACTACTCGAATGATTCACCACAAACAGACGCAAAATAGCCCCAGCCTAATCTACAGTTACCCTTCTCACAAACTGGACAGCAGAAAACAGTCACATCCCACACCTCACCATAAACAACACTCCCCTAACACACACACACACACACAAAATCCTTGGTGTAACATACAATACATCAATGTCATTTAAACAACACATCACAAACATTAAAAATAAAATAACACCAAGACTCAATGCCTTAAGGTCACTTGCCCATACAACATTCAGACACAACAAAGAAACCACCACCACACTATACAAACAATACATACGTTCAGTGATGAATTATGCAAGCCCTGCCTGGGCTCTTAACCTCACCAAAACACACTACAACACTCTACAGACCATACAGAACAAGGCCCTAAAAATAATCACAGGCTGCACAGCTACTACACCCACAGACCACCTACATGAAGAAATCAAAGTCCTCAAAGTCAAGGATCACCTAGACATGAGAGGCACCCAGATTCTTGCTGCAGCTTCCACAAACCCACAACATCCACTACATTACATGGCAACACATCCACCCACACCAAGGAACATTAAAACAACACCCAGCACACGATATCATTCACAAATACTGTCATCTCTCCCCCCTCGCCCACCTTAGACCAGCTGCCAGAAGCATATCCACACTCAAATCACTCGCCGCTCCATTCATTCACTTAATGACAACACACAGCTGCAAACACGGCCTCAGCACATCCATCCTTCTGAATCCTATCTCCCTCGTGAGGACAGGGTCAACCTGGCCAGGCTGAGATGTGGGCACCATCCAGCCCTCTTTAAGCTACCAGAAGAGGCTGGATGACTCTGTCGCTGATGCCTGTCCAGGATGCAACACAGCACCCCATACTATTAAGCACATTATGGACGACTGCATTACACACAATCACCTACGCCAACAACACAACATACATTCTTTGAGAGCTCTGTGGGAAAGCCCGGTCTCGGCCATGGCCTTCCTAAAGGACTCGCGGCTGTTTGGCCAGACTGCCTAGGGAACAACTACTACTACTACTACCATTTCATCCACTTGGCACTCATATATAAGAAAGTGAGGAATGTGGAGAGATAAGGCAAATCGGAACAGTGATCAGGTGAATGAAGAATCTTGGTACAATGACAGACAAGAATGACAAATAATGAAAGAGGAAAATAATATGACTCATTACAGAGTTCCCCCTTCTGCATCTTCCTGGCCATTTCACATTTTGTTACATCTCTAATGCAGCAATCCATCAGCTTATGCACTACAAACATAAAGCTAACAAAACTAAGATTCTTCTTCTCTGCTTCCACTGTTACTTTTGTTACCAATCAACAACATAAATCTCAAAACAAAACTCAATTACGTGAAGGAAATCAATATAGTCAACTATTACAGACACAGATTCATTGTGTTAAAATTATACATGACATACTGAAACTGTAACTGCTCTAATGTACTTGATACAACAATAATAAAACTAATACCTTCTACAGCTTTATACAAATCTTGTGGCAATTGCTAATATTTTTGTATAGTCGGCTCCTTTTGGTCTGGACATATCTGTCAGTTTGCGACGCAGCATAGTAGGGATAGGGACATGTATCCTGGTGCCCAGAGGGGATCCATTATCATCAATGAGGACAATGTTGTTGGTGTCAAATTTGGGTACCAGTGGCTTCTGATCCTGATGGCACCCTGTCAAGATGGCTTGTCTCTTCTGCCCTTTGATGGCTACAAGCACTTTGTCTCCTGAAACAAAGCACACACACAGCATCACAGTAGAGGCGCTGTAACAGTAATACTGTATTTACGTTATGGATGTAGGCAGGATTGGATGAATCTGAGAAAGATAGATTTTGGGATGATTTAATACATGTAGTAGGTGGTATGCAGGATGATGAGATAGTGGTTTTGGGAGGGGGCTTAAATGGTCATGTTGGTGAAGCAGCACAGGGTTATGAAGGAGTACATGGGGGATGTGCATATGGTATATGGAATGCGGAAGGGGAAAGGATACTCGAGTTTGGGGAGGCAATGGACATGATTGTGTGCAACACATATTTTAGGAAAGGAGAGAGTAGGTTAATTATGTATGAGTCTGGGGAAAATAGCAGTCAGATAGATTATTTTCTGGTAAGGAGGGCTGATAGGAGGTTAGTGAGGGATGTTAAAGTTATAGGAAGTGAGGAGTGTGTGCAGCAGCACAAACTATTGATTTGTGATATGGTGCTTAAAGAACGAGCGATCAAAATGAGGACTTGTGTGCCTAGGAGGAAAATATGGAAGCTGAAAAACCAAGTAGTAGGGGCTGCCTTCTATAGCAATAAGGAGAATGGTGGCTGATTAGGGAGCTGTAGACAGAGGCGTTAATGAACAATACAGAGCCCTCAGGAACAATTTCTTGAGAGTTACTGATGTAACATGCGGTTGGACAAGAGGACCACCAAGACATAAAGTAACTTGGTGGTGGGATGAGGGTGTAGAAGCTGCAGTTAAGGAGAAAAGAAGGCTTTTCCGGGAATGGAAGAAGGGTGGTAGCAAGGAGGGATACTTGGCTGCCAAGCGTAGGGCTAGAAGAGAGGTATACAGGGCGAAGTCTAAGTCACAGAGACTTTTACTTGATAACCTAAATCATGGGGAAAGGAAAAATATGATATTTAAGGTGGCAAATCAGATGAAGAGGGATAATTGGGATATTATACAGTAGGTGAGCAGTGTGTGAAGAATGATGATGGAAGGGTAGTGGTGAACAGTGAGGATATTAAAGATGCATGGAGAGAGCATTATAGCCGGTTGTTGAATAAGGTGTCTGACTGGGACAGGGAAGGTTTGGAGCCAGCAGATCCAGTGTTTGGCCCTTGGCCTTTGATTGATGCTGCTACTGCGAGTGAGGCAAAAGGCAGGATGAACGTGGGGAAGGCAGCAGGTGTGTCTGAGTTGCTCTCATAATGTTGAAGGCGTCAGGAGATATAGGGGTGAGGTTAGTCACTGACCTGATAAATATGATTATTTATGAGTGTGGTGTCCCAGATGATTGGCTGAACAGTGTAACTGTAAATGTGTATAAAGGGAAGGGTGATGCCCTGGAAAGAGGAAATTATAGAGGTATAAAGCTTTTAGATCAGATAATGAAGGTAATGGAGAGAGTACTAGAAGGTATGATTAGAGAAAGAGTGAATATTGATGAGATGCAGTTTGGGTTTATGCCAGGTAGGGGGACCACTGATGCCATACTCATTGTTTGACAGCTTCAGGAAAAATATACTGGTAGGAGAATGGATCTGTATTTTGTTTTAGTTAATTTGGAAAAGGCCTTTGACAGAGTCCCTAAAGAGGTGGTGAAGTGGGCAATGAGAAAGCTTGGCTTGGAGGGGTGGCTGGTTAGGGTGGTTATGGCTATGTATGTGGGTGCTCGCATCCAGGTAAGAGTGAATGGAGATTTGAGTGATGAGTTTTCCGTGAATGTTGGTGTGCATCAGGGGTCAGTTTTGAGTCCCATGTTGTTTATCATGGTACAGCTCCGGACAGATGAAACGGCTACACCCCATCCACCAGCGACTTGGTTTGGGTCTCAGTGGTTCTGGTAACAGTTGCAGGTGGAGGGAGGGGGGATGTGGGAGGGTGAGGAGGGGAGAAATGTGGGCGGAGTTATATAGGGGGTAGTGTGGGAGGGTGAAGAAGCAGCACAGTCTGGCTGGTGGGAGGGGGAGACGAATGGTTGGGTAGCGGAGACGAGAGTCTGCTGGAGGATAAGACAGGTGAGTGTGATTAGATGAAAAGAAATTACAAAAAATGAATTATTATAATATCTGCTGCATATATTGCATTTTATCTACTAAATAAAAACACTGTCTATTATTCACCACCGTATTTGGGTATCCTACTCATTATTATTATCCTTTGGATATTAGGCAATAAATAGAGATATTGGACGGTCTTTCGGACCCGAACCAATTTTTTCATAATTTTTTTCTTCAGCTATTTCCGTATTCCTATTATCCCTCGTGCTTGAAGTCTCCCTTTTTATCACTTTCTCCTACGCCCTACATTTTTTTTTAGGCATAAGGCAGTTTAACTTTCTCTTTAAATAACCATATTTGTCAACAAATATTCCTTTCATTAATCTATTTAATTACCTGTTTTCTTTCAATATGCATTTGTCTAATAATGGGTGTTACACCTTAACTGGCGCCGCTATTTGACGTTTTGAATAAATTTGGTCTAAATTTACGCATATATTGCAGTCTCTCTCAAGTAGGCTGGCAACCTCACACATCCTCCCCCCTGCTTTCTCCTTCTCTCGCTATCCGTTCCCTCCTTTCCTTTTGTAGTACTGTTTATCTATTCTTTCTCATATTTTTAACCTCATTCCTTCTTACAAACTTTTAGTGCCATAGGAATTTCTCCCTTATCACCTACAGTCCTACTACATGAAAGTGGAAAAAACTGCCATCGGGAAAAGAATAACTGGAAATTTATGGCGAAGGCTACGATATTAGTTATTTAGAATGAAAGTGTTGGCAGATACGCATTCTTGACGTGATTATCACAGCCACAGCATTTCGCCTTCATAAAACAGAAGGACTATAGGTTTCATGCATTACCTCCTTACGTCCAGCATTACTGTGCATAACGCCATGTATAACACATTAAGGACCACAAGGACAGTACTGGTAGTCATCGTGATTCTCATGAATCTCTCCATAGGCTATTGAAAACAGTGCTTTATGCTCAACTTCAGAAATGTTCTCATCATGGCAATGATAGGCAAAGATAAAAATAACAATATATACAACCAAATTATCATTAATTATACAACAAAGCTCAAACTGCCTCCGTGCTACCTGAAAAAAATAAATACCTGATAGATATATATATATATATATATATATATATATATATATATATGGATGATGCCATGTCGTAGCGCTTAAGGGAATAACAGGGATGACGACGTTGATAATTGTCGCATGGGAACGAGATGAAAGGAAAATTTTCTCTACCTGAAGTAAATTCTAATGGACAGTAATAATTCGAGACCCCGTTTATTGACAATAATTTTTATAGATCTGCATGTCGCCGTTATTGCGTCTCGGAACATTTCGGTAGATGATATAACTGATATAAATTGATAAATGGGTAGAGAGATATCCTTATCGTCTATATTACGTGATAAGTATGATATAGTAATGATAATCGGTCCTGATAGAGTAAATCTCGCTGTGACGGAAGGATATTTGTAAAGCGAACTAATTTATACCACAGACTGTATCAGAAGTGTTTCTTCTTCGTAAATTGAAGCTCGATGAATACTCTAGACTGTATGCCAGGAAGCAGGTGACCTTGGTGTTTCTCATGAGGGATCCGGTTCGTGGCATAGTATGGAGGATGCATAGAGCTCAAATTTATCAAATAGATAGTATCCTCGTAACTGGCCACCTCTTCACCCATTTCCTGAAACTCAGACATGGAGTACCGGGGTGAGAATAACGCCATAATGACTAATACACCACAAACACATGGATATTTATACATCAACGAGAAACGGCTGTGGTTCACTTGTATTTTCTATGGACTGCAATAAACACCGTTACTCAGGGCAGACCACCAGTTCCATGTTTTGTCAGTATATACTGAGATGAATGATTCTAACCGAATCAGGTAGATCCTCTCCGTCAACTGAGACAGTGGCATATGAATTAATTGTCATGTCTGGTTATTCTTTAGAAACAGTAAAAAAAAATAATGACTTTTTGTTTACCTGTAGAAACAAATAAAATAGTAGTTAGAGGACAAACTTGTGCCACGTGACACTATGCGAAGTCTATCATTGCCATGATGAGAACATTTCTGAAGTTGAGCATAAAGCACTGTTTTCAATAGCCTATGGAGAGATTCATGAGAATCACGATGACTACCAGTACTGTCCTTGTGGTCCTTAATGTGTTATACATGACGTTATGCACAGTAATGCTGGACGTAAGGAGGTAATGCATGAAACCTATAGTCCTTCTGTTTTATGAAGGCGAAATGCTGTGGCTGTGATAATCACGTCAAGAATGCGTATCTGCCAACACTTTCATTCTAAATAACTAATATCGTAGCCTTCGCCATAAATTTCCAGTTATTCTTTTCCCGATGGCAGTTTTTTCCACTTTCATGTAGTAGGACTGTAGGTGATAAGGGAGAAATTCCTATGGCACTAAAAGTTTGTAAGAAGGAATGAGGTTAAAAATATGAGAAAGAATAGATAAACAGTACTACAAAAGGAAAGGAGGGAACGGGTAGCGAGAGAAGGAGAAAGCAGGGGAAAGGATGTGTGAGGTTGCCAGCCTACTTGAGAGAGACTGCAATATATGCGTAAATTTAGACCAAATTTATGCAAAACGTCAAATAGCGGCGCCAATTAAGGTGTAACGCCCATTATTAGACAAATGCATATTGAAAGAAAACAGGTTATTAAACAGATTAATGAAAGGAATATTTGTTGACAAATATGGTTATTTAAAGAGAAAGTTAAACTGCCTTATGCCTAAAAAAAAATGTAGGGCGTAGGAGAAAGCGATAAAAAGGGAGACTTCAAGCACGAGGGATAATAGGAATACGGAAATAGCTGAAGAAAAAAGTTATGAAAAAATTGGTTCGGGTCCGAAAGACCGTCCAATATCTCTATTTATTGCCTAATATCCAAAGGATAATAATAATGAGTAGGATACCCAAATACGGTGGTGAATAATAGACAGTGTTTTTATTTAGTAGATAAAATGCAATATATGCAGCAGATATTATAATAATTCATTTTTTGTAATTTCTTTTCATCTAATCACACTCACCTGTCTTACCCTCCAGCAGACTCTCGTCTCCGCTACCCAACCATTCGTCTCCCCCTCCCACCAGCCAGACTGTGCTGCTTCTTCACCCTCCCACACTACCCCCTATATAACTCCACCCACATTTCTCCCCTCCTCACCCTCCCACATCCCCCCTCCCTCCACCTGCAACTGTTACCAGAACCACTGAGACCCAAACCAAGTCGCTGGTGGATGGGGTGTAGCCGCTTCATCTGTCCGGAGCTGTACCTGAAGCTCTCTCACGTGACTTTAGAAACGGACTCCCGTGGGAGATGTTGTATGCTGATGATTTGGTGTTGATTGCAGAGAACGAAAGGGAGGCGGAGGAAAGGTTTAGGAAGTGGAGAGATGGTATGGGGCACAAGGGCTTAACCCCTAAAGCGGGGGTCGTCGCGTTTGCAACTATCGCCAAAAAGGACATAACGGCGGATCGTCGCGTTTGCGATTCGAGTTAATTTTGAATAAACGCGGGCAAGGACGTTCCAGCTGGTATTGTCTATCAGTACCACCACCCTTTAGCTACAATTAGTATACTTCAGCTTTGTACTCTTGACCTCCGTTGTTGCCAAGTATCGCGTTTTTCCCCCCTCCCCCCCCCACCACAGCCCAGCCAGCCTGGCTGTGATATATGGCAGCGCTCTGACTGTTCAGAACTGTAAATCTGCGCTCTCCTCTCACAAGCAGTTTATGCTAATAGGAAACGCTTGTTTCCCCAGTTGTCACACTAGCTTTTTTTTGCGCGGTTTGCCCCTGTTTAGCGTCAGTTTACCGCAGGCTTTCAAAGTGACATTATGGCGAGTTCTAGCTCTTCCGAGTCAGTGTGAGCGGCCGACAGGAACGAGAATAAAGTGACGGGCGTAAGGCAGAATAAAAAGCGCGCCGCGGTGATCTTTTGGGAAGTAATATGATTGAAAATAATGTAGTATACGTGTTTTTAGCTGTGAAAATGGAAATGTTTGTTAAGTGACGGGAAGACCGCCGCTGCGCTGCATGTCGGCCATACGCTTCATTGAGTTTAGCCTTATTTTCAGTGCTTATTGTACAAATACGGATTCCAAACTACCTGTACGTTGTAGTATAAAGTTTACTGTGACAGTAGAGGGGAAACCGGGTTGCTGGAGGTGTGAAAGTGAAGTTTTTGTTACCCAACTTTGCAAGTCTCCACAAGTCCTTGGGTAGTCCACGAAGGCTCAACACCTGTCTCTGGAGAAAGATGAATGTAAGTACTATCTGCCATACCAAGTATAATGTTCTAGGGTTAATCTCTGATTTTTGGCTAATATTTTCCAACAGGTACTCAGACTGCGATACAACCCCGCCACCCGGGGGGGGTTGGCTGTCCATTGGCCACGCTTTAGGGGTTAAGGGTAAATGCAGATAAAACAAAAGTGATGATATCTAGGGTTGGTGGCGGTACTGTCAAAGACAAGGGAGAGTGGCCATGTGCAGTTTGCCACAAGGGCATGGGAAGTAATTCCACCTTGTGCAGTGTCTGTGATAATTGGGTGCATAAGACATGTAGTGGTAATAGAGGCAGACTGGGAGATAATGTTGATTTTACGTGGAGAGCAGGTGGTAGTTAGGCGTGAAAGGATTGAAGATGCTGGTGAGTCTCTTAAGTGTGTGGAAGAGTTTTGTTATTTGGGAGACATGTTATGTGCTGGAGGTGGGCCTGGAGCTAGCTCTGTGGCTAGAGTAAGAAGTGGTTGGAAGAAGTTCAGGGAGCTATTGCCTCTCCTTACACTGACAGGGCTCTCCCTCTGTGCTAAGGGATCTTTGTATGTGGCATGTGTTAGGAGTGCAACGCTGTATGGCTGTGAAATGAGGGCAGAAAGGAAGAGGATATTCACAGGCTCAAACATACAGAAATGACAATGATTTGGTGGATGTGCAGTGCGTCCCTGCAAGCAAGGCCTGAGTTTACGATGGAAGAGTTAAGAGATTGGGTGGGACTGGAGTGTATTGGTATTGTGATAAGGAGAGGTAGATTGAGGTGGTTTGGGCATGTGGAGAGGATGGGGGATAATAACTGGATGCAGAATGTGAGAAGCGTTAATATTCGGGGTGGGGCTGCGAGGGGTCGACCGAAAAAGACGTGGGACGAGGTTGTTAAGTGTGACCTCAGGGTTAAGGGACTGAATAGGGAAGCTGCCATAGATCAAGCAGCATGGAGAGCCGCCATTAGGTGACCAAGGCTGACACAAGTTGGAGCCTTAAAAAATGAAAACGATATTTTATATATACATATGCATATGTATATACTATATACAGTAATCACTCCAATATCCGGATCAATAGAGCCATCGGTAGGTTCGGATATTGGTTTTGTCCGGATATTGGGCCCCAGCTTATGGACTTGTACTTACGGACCCTAACACAGAGAAACACCTATACAACTCCCTCCGGACATGCATAGCACCTATTTAACACCCAAATCACACCAATAAGGCACATAAATGACTGAAATAAATGCAATAGACACATAAAATGTGGGTTTAGAAGTATGTTCATACATTAATAAACATTCTGGTACTTATGGACTCTAACCGAACCTAACCTAACCGAACCTAACCGAACTCTGAAAAACCCATTCCTACTGCACATGCATGAGGTAAGTTTAGTATGGAAAGAAGTACAGTATGACACTTTCTGGTAAGTATAGTATGGGAAAAATACAATATGAAACATTCTGGTAAATATAGTATGGAAAATAGTACAACATGAAACATTTTGGCTACTTACAGCAAGTCCCTGGCCACCTCGATGAATAACCGCCTCCTCTCGGACTCTGACAGTAAGAACGATTTCCTGAAGCACTTGCACTACACTCTTCCTGAAGTCTTGCACTGAACTTAGTCACTAACACACAGAAGTCCGTTCTTTTCACAGTGTTCACTTTAGTCCAAATAATGTTCCATTAAATTTAAGTGTTGCACATTAACTTTTCCCAAGTTTTTTTAAGTTTCCAAAGCCAAAACAAAGAAGGTTAGTTACGTTAAATTTCTTTTCATCTTACTCATTTACCCCAACTTGTAAACCATAACACAACACACCGTTTTTTTCACTGCACAACACTCAAAATTCCCGTGTGGTCTAGTGGAGAAGTTCTTGCTGTTTATTCACTGTCAGAGCCCGAGAGTATCACTGGCAGGCGTCCAAGGGGTGCATCGGTGGGTAGTGGTGATGGCGTACCGACTACAGAAGACTCTGAAGACAGCTGCAAACTTCACGCCGAAAGGTGACTCCACTGTAGCTGATGTGCTGGGCTGTGGCTCGGAGCATGAGGGCCTGTCTTGGGGAGGCAACGGAGTGGAACCAGGGCTTGGCACAGCGGGGGTCACGGGCCTGAAAAACTGTCAATCGTTGACTGACGCAAGGACCGACGATTCTGGCGATTGATGATGCGCTGCCGGAAAGCACGCACTTCCTCCACGAGTCCCAAGGGCCCCATCTCCCTGTCGCAGTCCGGGTGTTCCAGGTAGTCTAGGGACGAACTCTAGATGTTCCCGGAGTGCGCTCAGCTTGGGGATGGCTGGAGTAGTGTCCTGCTGGGCGGAGTCTGCATCATCATCGCCTTCGTGCCGGAATCTTCAAGTTCGGGACTGACACCAGCAACCGAAGACGCGATCTCGATATCAGACAACGTCTGATACCCAGGATCGCCCTCGTCGTCGTCCAACCACTCACGAACATCGTCCACATCAACATCGTCGCCGTGCGTAGCCGTGCATGGAAGTCATCCACGCCAAACCCTAGGAAATCGTACTCCACATCTGTTCCGAGAAGCAGACGAGACCAACCATTTTCAAGAGTTTTCACAGGGACTTCCTTCCATGCACTAGCCCAGTTGTACAGCGCAGACTTGATGTTGTAGCGGCGAAGGTTTTCCAAAGTCCGCTTGCCTCGAGTGTCACGTCCTTCCCTGCGCTCGTCCTCGGTCCTCGAGAACCACCATCACCTCGTCCAGGAACTTCCGACGGTACAGGCGCTTTGTTGCCACGATCACTCCTTGGTCCATTGGTTGAATGAGAGCAGTCGTATTAGGTGGCAGAAACATGCACCTAATACGGCCATTCTCAGCAACCAAGTCCTTGTCGCACGGGTGGGCAGGTGCATTGTCGAGGAGAAGGAGAGCCTTTACCTGGTCGCGAGGAATTCCCAGTGTCTTCGTCTGGTAATGTATGACCTCCTTGACGAAGTGATGGTGAAACCAGTCTTTGAAAATCACAGCTGTGAACCATGCTTTCAAAGAATGGTACCATACGACAGGAAGGACATCCATCACCCCACGAAGGCACCGAGGCTGCTTTGCACGGCCAACAATAACGGGCTTAAGCCGGTGCATGCCGTTAGCATTGGCACAACACAAAGCAGATATCCGTTCCTTAGAAAGCTTGCGGCCAGGTACACGCTTCTCCGTCTCATCGGCGAGAGTGTTCGTTGGCACCGAGCGATAGAATAGGCCAGTTTCCTCACAGCGTTATAGACTTGACCGAGAGTGAGGCCCACCCTGTCGATCAAGCCTTTCACCTTGTGCCGAAACTCGTCCACTCCATCCTCGTTAGCGTCCAATGCTTCGCCATGTGCTTTACTGTTAGTAAGGCCATGTCGCAACTTGAACGCGAAGAGCCAACCCTCGGATGCCTTGAAGTCTAGGGCGTCGTGAAGCCTTGCAAACTTCTCAGCAGCAGCCTTCAGCTCCGTTCCACGTACCATCACACCAGCTGCACGTTGCTGTCGATACCAAATCAACGTGGAGGCGGTCGATCTCTGCATACTTGGGAGTAAACATAACCTTCCTCTCCACGTTGCTTGCTTCTCGACGAGAAGTCAGCCGTGTACTGCATGAGCTTGTCTCGGGAACGCTTGATATCAAACAAAGTCGACCGGGCCAGGTTGAACTCGCGGAGAATGCGAGAGGAAGACCAACCCGCATCAACCTTCTCCAATATCTCCCGTTTCTTCTCCAGAGTCAACACCACTCTCTTCCTTTTTCTCAGGAGGCGGGGCCATCATCACACACACTAAGAGTAGGGCAGAGAGCAGCAGGAGGCCTTGCAGCAAGTACGGCACCACCACAAAAGCGAGCACGTGGGCAGCCATTACGAAGAGCGCAGGTCCAGTCGCGGTGAGAGACAGGCGGGAAGTGGGGAGGATGCAGCGGCGCTCTATCGGACGTCGGAGGAATGACGAACCAAAACAATGCTCTCACGCGGCGCGCGCGGCAAGTTCAAATTACGGACGGCAAAAAATCGGTTTTTTTTCCAATTTTTTTGGATTTTCGGACCATTTTGGGAATGTTTGATCCCAGGACGATAAGGTTCGGTTAGTGGGGATGTTCGGTTATTGGGCGTCCGGATATTAGAGTGATTACTGTATATATATATATACTTGTGGTAGGTGGGGGCGCTCACCATCCACTCACTCGATGTAGCGCTGCTGTCTGGTATCTGCCCTTTCCTCTCCTCCATCCTTCTTTCCTTCCAGCCTCTGCTGTCTTCCTTTACTTCATTCTTTCCTTGTCCTTCTGCCTACGGGTAATTATACACTTCCTTTTCTGTCTTTCTTTCCTTCATTCTTTCCTCTTCCTTCTGCCTGTGGGTGACTCTACACTGAGTGACAAGCCAAATGGCTTCCTGTACACCAGGAAACCATTTACTATGCTGGGTGGTAATCATATAACCAAATTTTGGCGCCTGGTGGTTTAGTGAGTAATTATTGCGCTCCAATAGGATTGAACCAGTGAAGGTTTATATCCAAGGGGTGGTTGGGGTTGATTGCTCATGTAATGCCACTCAGGGATGAATGAGGCTGGTCACTCTCATCTCAAATGCCGGGACCAACTGCTTAGCCCCGGTCTCCTACGCTCCTCATTGGGCAATGTAGGATTGAATGATGGATGGATATATATATATATATATATATATATATATACTGTATATATATACAGGGAGTCCTCAACTTACGAAAATAATTGGTTCCTGAAGGTCTTTATATGTGCATATGCATATATATATATATATATATATATATATATATATATATACATACACACAGGGAGTCTTCAACTTACGAAAATAATTGGTTCCTGAAGGTCTTTCATAAGCCATTTTTTTTTTCCTAAACTCCTATCAATCTTAGTAGCCCTTATTTTCATGCATGTATGGTTAATTTAAACAAGGTTAAATACAGAGACTGTGATATTTTTTTTTTCCCTTAAACTTCTATCAATCTTAGTAGCCCTTATTTTCATGCATGTATGGTTAATATAAACAAGGTTAAATACAAAGACTGTGATATATTTACGTATTCTGTATAGTACTGCGTAAGAGAAGTTCCTTGTCCTTTAAAATTGTTCTTACATTTGAAAGATTCAGTTTCAACACACGTGCCACATCACTCAGCCTCTCTCCTCTCTCCACTCCTGTAATTATGTCCAGCGGAGGCGGTGGCTCAATTGGTAGTGAGGTGGCCTGCAGTCCTACTGGACCCAGATTCAAATTCCTGCTGGGGCAGGGAACAGTTTAAGGATTTGAATTTCATGTAAAGCAGACTTTACCGATCTACCAGAAGACCTGCTGACATGTCGTAAAAACACCCCCGCTAATACCAATACAGGTACACCAGTCCTGTATGAGACAGCCCTAGCATGTATTCAATATGGATGGTGGGGTGTTAGCGCTGAGGTGGTGACATGTAGAGGTGTATGGTACGTAGGAGGACTACTGGGCCTTGGGAGCAGGCTGTGAAGCCTATGCCCAGAGTTGAGGGAAAAAAAAAAGAAAAAAAGTTTCCATTGCAATTGCATGCCGTTTTCTCCTGCTACTACCACCATTTTCACTACTTTCCGTTTCTGAGACATTTGGGGCAAAATGATCCAGTCTACAGTGCTCGACAAAAGTATTAAGCGCCCTGCGTCCCTCCTACGAAACAAACCTTTCAACATTGAAAAAGCATGTAAATAATGCATTATATTTACCTTTAATGCTTGGTAGGGTATCCTTTGCGCTTCTTCACGGACCTGAGACATGTGGATGTGAAAGGGCGAGGTTCCTCAGGTGCTGGGGTGGTATTCTTGCCCAGGACTCACGAATGGCTGCTTCCAGCTTAGGCAGAGAGCTCACGTCCTTCCCTTGGAGATTCTTCTTTACGAGGTACCAGAGGTTTTCTATCGGGCTGAGGTCTGGGCTATTGCCTGGCCAGTCTTTCATGAAGGAGACCTCGCAGTCACGAAGCCAGTTGGTGACAGATTTGGTTTGTGAGCAGGTGCACCGTCCTGCTGAAACACTCGTGCACCTGTGGGCTCGAAGGACTCAGATAAATGATCACCAAGAAGCTCCAGGTAAACGTTCTGATTCACCCTGCAGTTCTTGGGAAGCACAACAAGCTTCCCCAAACCCTTCCCAGAGAAACAACCCCATACCATAAGTGAATCAGGGTGTTTAACTGTGCTCTCCACCCAACGGGGGTCAAGCGGGTCACTACCTCTGCGCTGGTACACGCACGCTCCTTGATTACAGGTAACAGTAAATGTTGCCTCATCAGACCACAACACTGACAACCATTGGTCCTCACCCCAGTTAAGGTACTTGTTACCAAAGGCAACCCTACGAAGTCGCTGGTTACATTAAAGAAGAGGCTTTCTCACAGGCCTGTGGCTTGTGTAACCAAGTTCATAGGCTCTTCGAGAAACCGTGCGCACTGAAACCTCACCAAACACTTCTGGGTTGGTCTCCTTAATCTTCCTTGCACTCACACAAGGATTAGACTCCACTGCACGTTTTAACACATTAACAGATCTCGGGGAAGTTTTCCTGGGCCTACCAGACCGCAGTTTCTTTGTAGGAACGTCACCACTATTTTCCACTCAAAAACGAGCACATCACCTCCGCACTGTTGATCGAGCCACACCAACCAAATCACTAAATTCCTTCGTGGGGTGGCCTGCCTCCTTTAGAGCAATTATCTGTGATATGATTTCACTCGACATTTCACGGGTAGGGGCCATAATAAAGTGACGAAAGCCAAAACACTGCGGGACACTAGGTAAAAAATGGCGCAAGAAGAGAGGGAGGAGCGACGGAGTTCCTCTCTCTCACGCAGCCTGTAGGCAACTGAGGCAGCAGCCAACCAGCGCGCAGTAAGGCTTCAGGCTGCCGTGACGTCATATTAGCGGCCCAAACTTCTGGCTCAATTTTTAGTCCAAAAAAAAGGGTGATTCTTTTTTCAGCAAAAGTATTGCGCACCCTGACATAGGCGCTCGATACTTTTGTTGAGCACTGTAAATGCCAAAATTGCAGTTGATGTTACATATGTTGATAACAACAATGCTCTAGGTTTCCAAGCAGGAAGAAGGCTGGAACGCACAGTCAGCATTTGTTGGGGACCATGGACTTGTACTTGGCACAGTTTGAATTGGTAAGACAGTTTTTTTTTTCTTTTTCTTCTTTTTTTTACCCTTGAAAATTATTTCTTTCGTATCTCCAGAATTTTCAGAAGTCGATACTTCGTAAGCAGGTCTGACCTTGTGTGTATATATATATACAGGGTATATATATATCCTGTATATATATACAGTATATATATACTGTATATACAAAGTAATCCCCGTACTATCCGGACGCCCACTTTCCGGACATCCCCATTACCGGACATTATCGTCCCGAGATCCAATATTCCCAAAATGGTCCGAAAAACGCAAAAAATTTGAAAAAAATCCGACTTTTTCCCGTCCGTAATTTGAATTTGGCACGCGCGGGGCGGGACAGCTTTGTTTTGGTGCATCGTTCCTCCGACATCTGCTAGAACACCCCTGCATCCTCCCCATTTACCGCCCGTCTCTTGTCGTGAGTGCACGCTCGTCGTCATCGCTGCCCAAGTGCTCGCTTTTGTGGTGGTGCCTTACCTGCTGCAGGCTCTCCTGTTGCTCTTGTGCCTCTTCTTCGTGTGTGTGATGATGCCTAAGAAGAGGAAGAGAGTGGTTTTGACTCTGGAGAAGAAGAGGGAGATATTGGAAAAAGTGGATGCAGGATGGTCTTCGTCACGCATCCTTCGTGAGTTCAACCTGGCCCGATCTACTTTGTTTGATATCAAGAGATCGCGAGACAAACCCATGCAGTACACGACTGACTTCTCGTCGAAAAACAAACGCAACATAAGAGGAAAATAATGTTTACTCCCAAGTATGCTGAAGTCGACTGCTCCACATTGATTTGGTATTGACAGCAATGTGCTGCTGGTGTGATGGTGCGTGGCACAGAGCTGAAGGCTGCTGCTGAGAAGTTCACAAGGCTTCACGACGTCCTAGACTTCAAGGCATCCGAGGGTTGGCTCTTCGCATTCAAGTTACGACATGGCCTTACCAACCGTAAGTCTCATGGCGAAGCTTTGGATGCTAACGAGGATGGAGTAGAGGAGTTTCGGCACAAGGTGAAGGGCTTGATCGACAGGGAGGGCCTCACTCTCGGTCAAGTCTACAACGCTGATGAAACTGGTTTATTCTATCGCTCTTTGCCTACAAACACTCTAGCCGAGGAGACGGAGAAGCGTGTACCTGGCCGCAAGCTCTCCAAGCAAAGGATATCTGCTTTGTGTTGTGCTAATGCCAACGGCATGCACCGGCTTAAGCCCGTTATTGTTGGCCGTGCAAAGCCGCCTCGGTGTCTTCATGGGGTGATGGATGTCCTTCCTGTCGTCTGGTACCATTCCTTGAAGGCATGGTTCACAGCCCACATCTTCAAAGACTGGTTCCACCGCCATTTCATCAAAGAGATCATACATTACCAGATGGAGAAACTGGGAATCCCACACGACCAGGTAAAGGCCCTCCTTCTCCTCAACAATGCACCTGCCCACCTGTGCGACAAGGACTTGGTGGCTGATAATGGCCACATTAGGTGCATGTTTCTGCCACCTAATACTACTGCTCTTATCCAACCAATGGACCAAGGAGTGATCGTGGCAACGAAGTGGCTATACCGACGGAATTTCCTGGACGAGGTGATGGTTGTTCTCGAGGACGAGGACAAGCGCAGGGAGGGACGGGACACGCAAGGCCAGCGGACTTTAGAAAACCTTCGCCGCTGCAACATCAAGTCTGCCATTTACAACTGGGCCAGTGCATGGAAGGAAGTCCCTGTCAAGACTCTAGAAAATGGTTGGTCTCGTCTGCTTCTCGTAACGGATGTGGAGCACGATTTCCTAGGTTTCGAAGTGGATGACTTCCATGCACGTCTACGTGCGCATGGGGACAATGTTGATGTGGACAAAGTGCATGAGTGGTTGGATGACGACAAGGGCGATCCTGGGTATCAGACCCTGTCTGATATGAAGATCGCATCTTCAGTTGCAGGTGTCAGTACCCAGCTTGAAGATTCCGATGAGGACGGCGACGATGATGCGGACTCCTCTCAGCATGACACTACTCCAGCCATCCCCAAGCTAAGCGCACCCCGGGAACACCTAGAGTTCGTTCTGGACTACCTGCAACACCCGGACTGCGACAGAGAGATGGGGCCCTTGGGACTTGTGGAGGAAGTGCATGCTTTCAGGCAGCTCATCATTAATCGTCAGAATCATCGTTCCTTGCGTCAATCAACGATTGACAGCTTTTTCAGGCCCGTGACCCCCGCTGTGCCCAGCCCTGGCTCCACTCCATTGCCTCCCCAAGACAGGCCCTCATGCTCCAAGCCACAGCCCAGCACATCAGCCACGGTGGAGTCACCGCTCGACGTGAGTTTGCGCCTATCTTCAGAGTCGTCTGCAGTGGGTACGCCATCACCACGACCCAGAGACGCACCCCTAGGTCACCTCCATGTGCTACTCTCAGACTCTGACAGTGATTAAATGGCAAGAACTTCTCCACTAGACAACACGGGAATTTAGTGTTGTGCAGTGAAAGAAAAACAGTGCATATTGTTAAGAAATTAGAATTCTGAGTGAAAAGAGACTGATTTAATAGACTTTCAATGTAGCTAAAATTAACTAGTGTGTGTTATGTTTAGAAAATGGATTTATGAGTGCAAAGACTTTAAGTGCAGAGTGCAACACTTATTTCATAAAATTACAATGGAGCATAAGTAAGACAAGAGTGTGCAGTGTTAAGCGAATGGAATTCTGAGTGCAAATGACTAAGTTCAGTGCAAGACTTCATGAACAGTGTACTGCAAGTGCTTCAGGAAATCCTTCTTACTGTCAAGAGTCTGAGAGGAGGCGGTTATTCATCGAGATGGCCAGGGACTTGCTCTAAGTACTCAGAATGTTTCATATTGTACTGTACTGTATTTTCCATACTGTACTTACCTCTAACACCTCATTTCACTCTTTTATGTCCCTTATTGGTGTGAATAGGGTATTAGGTGCTATGCATGTGCATTAGGGATGTGTTTTTCTGAGTTAGGCTAGGTTAGGGTCCATAACTACCAGTCCAGGAGCCAGGGACTTGTTAAGTACCCAGAATGATTAATATTGTATAAACTCACCTCTAAAACCTAATTTTATGGTTCTTTTGCATTTATTTCAGTCTTTTATATCCCTTATTGGTGTGATTTGGGTCTTAAATAGGTGCTATGCATGTCCAGAGGAAGTTGTATAGGTGTTTTTCTGAGTTAGGGTCCATAAATACAAGTCCAGGAGGCTGGTGCCCACTATCTACAGGACCACTTTTTGGACATGCCTTTGTCTCTATTACGTCGGATAGTGGGGGGATTACTGAGTAATCCCTGTACTTTCCAGACACCCACTTTCCGGACATCCCCACTTACCGGATATTGTGGGCCTGGACCTTCCGAACCCCCCCCCCCCAAAATCTGAATTTTTTCCCACCCGTAATTTGAAATTGCCGCGCAAAGCTGAACAGCTGTTACACCACAGACCCTCACCCCTTCCTCCCCCCTCCCCTCTCCCCTGTCAGGGTTGCCATTTGGTATTTTTCATTAGCAAATGTGGGCCAAATTGATCATGAAATATTCGTTTGGTAATGAATCAGAGTAATGCATTACCAAAAGGATTTTTCACATGTATGAGGATACACAGGATGGAGATGGTGGATTGTTTGCTCTCTCTGATTAATCTCCTAACGTACATAGTGTGAAAATAATCAACATGCTTTTAATTATAAGAGTGATTACATTTACTTCCACTTGTATATATAATTAGTGAAGAATAAATGTTAGCTTTACGAATTTGGTAATGAAAACTGAGGAGTTTGGTAATGTGGCCCTTGCAATCTGGCAACTCTGTTTCCCCCTCATCAACACCCAAACAGTTATTGCCTAACTCTGATCGCGAGTGGTAGCTTATCGTAATGGAAGCCACACATGTTCATTTATTTATGAATAAACGGTGAATAAACTGCAATACCTCTCCACTAGACCACACGGGAATCTACAGTGTTGTGCAGTGTTAAGAAATTAGAATTTAGAGTGCAAAGGATTAACTGTGGAATGCAAACCTGGTGGTTGAAACTGAACTGATGCAATTAACAATGTGCAGTATCAAACAGTTATAACTCACAGTGAAATGAATTACTGTAAGTGCAGCACAACACTGGATTACTGTACATGCTTCAAGAGCATTTTCACCACTGCCAAAACCTTACAAACGGCGGCCACAAACGTGCTGTAAGTACCCTGGCTGAGGTACAGTCACTTCTAATTCCTTATTCTTTGGTTCCTTTTCATTTATATCATGCTTTATGTCCATTATTGGTGTGAATAGGGTCTTAAATAGGTTTAAATAGGTGCTATGCATGTCCGGTAGGGAGCTATTTAGGTGGCTTTCAAAGTTAGGCTGGGTTAGGGTCCATAAGTACCAGTCCAGGAAGCAGGGGCCCACTATCTGGACGGGACCACTTTCTGGACATGCCTTTGGCTCTATTACATCGGATAGTGGAGGGATTAGTGTGTGTGTATATATATATATATATATATATATATATATATATACACACAATACCCTCACATCCAGCACGGTAATATTGTCATGCATGGGTCACGTGTTGGACCAAAAACGTGTTGGACTAACAATAGAGCTTATGGGGAAAAATGAATTATGTCAGCAACCCTCGGAAAAGTCACTCTAAATACCTACCATATACCTATACATATATTGGTACTATTGTAATTATAATACATGGTACTGTGCTATGAATGATAACTAACCTTTTAGGATAGTGATGGTGGGCTTGCTGGGAATGGAAGGTGGTATCCAAGGCTGTAGTTAGTCCTACTGGGTCCCCGGAGGATGGCTGCTGGCGTCACTAGCAGGTAATGGCTGTTGCTCCTCCTCAACCTCCCTCATAAATCCTTCAAAATCAAACCTCCCTCATAAATCCTTCGAAATCACACTCAGAATCACTATCTTCGTCCACAGCCATGGAAGGTCCTGCTTCTGCCTGTCCTAGCCCTGTAATCCTTGGCAAAGTGCATGCTTCTCACACTGATGCCAGAGCCCCGTCTCGTGACTGTGGAAAGTGATCGCTGTCACTGACTTGGTAGAGAATAAGGAGAAGCAACTTTGTTTATAAACTGGTATGCACACTGATGAGAAGGGTTTCAAAACGATTGATATTTATTCTAAAACATTAATATGTATTCAGTGTCAGGCTAAATGTTCAATGCTGTAGTACGATACATTCTCTGTTGAGTCACCTGGGTTTTGGTCACACTGTTTTCCCCATCGTATGCTCGGCAGGAATCCATCCAGATGAATTCCAAATGCCCGTGGTATCGTCGGCAATTTTACCACGTTACCGTTCCGATTTACCATCGTATCCTCGGCAAACCTGGTATGAAGTGCCGTGTGATAGCCTTCGGCTGCCAAGATCTTGTCTTAAGTTTTTTATTATGATCACGTTGGTTTCATTCATGTCGTAGGCCTTGGCAATGTCAACTTTCCTCTCCCCTTTCTTCTTCCTCTCGATACTTTCTAGCTTGGTGGCCTGAGGGAGGTGCCGACGCTTCTTGGGGTTCTCAGAAGGCTTCCAAGGCATCGTGAGCAGGGTAAAATGCAGTAACAAGGGCAGAAAATGCAGCAAGAAAAAAGCACCTTCCAATGCGAATTATGCGACTGAGTGGCGCTGTGGCGGGAGAAATTTAAACAAAACATCACGTGACAGCAGAAGCGTTTTTAATTGGGTGGCATCACGATCACGTCACGATAGCAGGTGGGGAAGGCTACTTTATCAGAAGTTTTCATTGGCTGTCATCATCATGGGAATGTCCAGTATGACCGTGTTATGCTAACACACTCGTGTTGCAGTAATTAAATCGTATTAAATAATACTAATTATTTGCTCTCCGTGCTGGACGTGAATCGTGCTGGACTGACGCATGTTGGACGCGAGGGTACTGTATATATATATATATATATATATATATATATATATACCGGTATATATTTATATATTTGTCACACTCATCTTAATGTCAGGACAACTTGCCAAGCCCCGGGTTCCTATGCTCCTCATGGGGCGACACAGGACTGGATGAGGGATGGATAGATGTACTGTATTTTTTTAATGCAATATAGAGTAATGATGAAATAAAATACAACACTATGGTAAGAAATGGTTATAGCACCGGACAAGAAACTATATACAGTATATGCAGACCAACCTGTATATCCAAATCCTGTCTTGTTATAAACATGGATACACTTAGGTGGTCGTCCTTCCAACATGGCTGATTTCCCAAGCTGACTATTATCCACCACTCGCAGCCGGGTCTGTTTCTGGATATATTGAAGGGAAGCACTGGTGTGCAAATGCATGCTCTTCCCACATCTCATCATCTTCTCCATTCTTGGTGCAACATTCATATCTGAGCAACAATAAATGTGACACAGTTACAAAAAAATTCTATCATCTGAAAAGTTTTATTAATACTGTAAAATACAGTAGACATCCTTTGGCTGAGACTTTATGAATGTTACTTCTAACCTCATATGCCAAGGACATCTCTGTTACGCTGAATAAAATCGTTTGGCATTACCTAGAGAGAGAGAGAGAGAGAGAGAGAGAGAGAGAGAGAGAGAGAGAGAGCATTCTGAGGCTAACAGAATAAATACTTTCAAACTATTCTTTCATCCCCAGAATGTCCATGCTTAGCTGCTAAAATGTGATCATGGTAACTGTTTGTCAAAATGAAATGATTCTCATTACTGCACCTACTGAAGACTTGAATTCACATGTGAAATGTCTTATAAAACCACTCCCATGGGCCTACTACCTACCAATGCTAAGCTACTGTAACATAACCCAACCTGCACAGTGTTCTCTACAGTGACCCAAATGGTCCCAGCGATTCTGTAGAAAATATCACAAAATTTAATATACTGTACAACTATATGAACCAGGACTCTATAAATTCAAAATAAGAATATAAAACTGCTTGGAAATAAAGCCACCTCGTTTGTAACGGGTCTTATCTTTGACCCGTGGGTGAAGGTAGAAAGCTCCTAGTGATGCCCCAAAAGTTTAGGTGGAAAGATTTTTGAACTCGAGAACAGGAAGCTGTTTAACCCATTAACTGCTCTATGCAGCCTAGGCTGTGCCGAGTGCAACTGCTCAATACAGCCTTGGCTGCACATGTGAATTTCGAATATAGTGCCATGGTGACCAAGGCCAACCCATGCAAGCATGTTTGAGTCTTCAAACCGAAGCCGAAATCGAAACCAAAAAAGCAAACGAAAATCATACATTCCAATAGGGAATCAGACACTTCGATGTTCTTCCACAGCTTTGCCAAGGTAAATATTGAGCTAATATTTCGTTACTATAGACTTTGGCATATGTTCTCTCAATTCCTAAGACAAAATTTGGCCCTTGGGAAATTTCATATTTACCCCTATGTCTGCCCACCATGGACACCTCCAAAAAACCGCCATGTGCAGTTAACGGGTTAAAGATATGAAGTAATGTTATATTTTAAGCAGCAGAAATACTGTACCTTGCCAATTTACTTCCTCTTCTTCCTGGATGTTTTCTATATTTTTCCAATCATTTTAATGATGGTAAATGATAGTTTTCTGTTGATTTTGTTTACCTAATAATTATATCAATACTCGGTAAAATTTCACAAGTTGCCAATACACCCCCCAGGTTGTGCAGTATATTTTGCTGATAGTTTTTTATGAGATTTGAGTGATTTTGACCATCATTTTTGTCGGAAATGCTTCATTTTGCCTCTTTTCCAATCATGAACGTTTACTGCATGTGGAGGTGAAATGAATCATTTTTGACAGAAAACAAAGGCAAAAATCACTCAAATCGCATCAAAAACCACCAGAAAAATATATTGCACAACCAGTTAACCTAACCTAACCAACAGAAAACGAAGGCAAAAAATCAATCAAATTGCAACAAAAAACACACAAAAAATATACTGTACAACCTGTCAACCTAACCAAACAGACCTAACCTAACTTAACCAAACAGACCTAACCTAACCTAACCTAACAACCAAACAGACCTGACCTAACCTAACCTAACTTAACCAAACAGACCTAACCTAACCTAATGTAACCAAACAGACCTAACCTAACCTAACCTGACTGACAGAAAACAAAGGCAACAATCACTCAAATCACATAAAAAAACACCAGAAAAATATACTGCACAACTGGTTAACCTAACCAAACAGACCTAAACTAACCAAACCAAACCTAACGTGCTGCAGCAGAATGCTTACTTTAGAGATACATTGGTCTAGGTTGTGCAGTATATTTTTCTGGTGGTTTTTGATGTGATTTGAGTGTTTTTTGCCTTCGTTTTGTCAAAAATGCTTCATTTCACCTCCCCATCCAGTCAAAGTCAATGATTGGAAAGAGAGGCAAAATGATGCATTTCCAACAAAAATGAAGGTCAAATTCACTCAAATCTCAACAAAAACTAGCAGAAAAACTACACCATGTTTTCTCAATAACTCAACGATATCCTCAGGTTCCAAGTGGAAATGCTTAATAAAGCGTAAGTAATCAATATTACAACCGGTGCACAGCTCACGTCCTACTTCGTCGGAAACCATAGTGAGAAGGATTTGAATTTTCCACCCAGAAGGAATCAAAGACCGTGCTTCAAACTGATTGGCAGAATACCATCATGTGACATAAAGTATGCCTATGAGTTGGTGAAACAGACCTAGCAGACATATGCGCAGTCGACGTTATGAGAAACACACATACAAACGCATGCTTTCTTACACGGACTGGCTGAGTCAAGATCCACGGTATGGTTTTGGGGAAATTTTAATTAAATTCATTATCTCTGTAAATATCAATTTCCAAATGGGCTTATGGGGGTTCATTAGCATTCCTAGGTAATATACTATGCGGTTATGGTGGTAATATCCCTGAAATGCACATTGGCAACTTGTAAAATAACACCCAATATTCTGTATTTCTCTAAGTTTGTTTCTCATGTGCAATGGTGGCAACTTACCAAAAACCTACTCATGTCTACCAAAATTTACAGACTAACCTATCTTTAAATAATAACAACCTAGTCTTACCCAACCTAAATTAACCCACCCCTTACCAATCAATTTATTACAAAACCAACCCCCAAAACCCGACAAATTTTCACCTTTTTTTTTTTTTTTTTTTTTTTTTTTTTTTTTTTTTCCCCCTCAATCCTCTGCTTTTGGTGAGAAACAATGGAAAATCACCAAGAAAGTGCTCACCTGTGGTTAAAAATGGTCTAGACAGGTGCCCCGCTGAACATGTGATCTAGTGTATTTTCTGTAGCCGTGCTGCTACTGTCACGTTTTCTATGGTAGGGTAACTATTGGAAACCACTCAAAATACGTAGATATTTATTAATTTGGTACAAATTTACATGTGGTACATGAATATATTGGTTTTCACACATATATATATGCGATACAAGCGTTGTTTCATTCACGAACACATGAAAATCGCTGAATTCTTGCACAACTGACTCACTATGACTGTTGTTTCAACTTACATTCTATTTTTCAACTTACATTATACTTTTCCACTAACATTATACCAGTTTCCACCACAGGCCTTGCTATTATAGTGAGCATCATATTATCGCATATTTACAGGCCTTATAATTATTGTGAGCCTAGTATTATCTCAAGCACACATATTATCAGTAATGTACTAAGGTGTGGTAGAGGAAGGTGTCCCGTGTATGCATACCCAAAATCACACACGAAATTTGAATAATGTACAAACAATGGACCTTGCAACAGCAAAACGTACATCGTACACTGTGAGGACTGAGCGTGAAAGAAAGTTGCAACATGCATCGTACGTTGTGGGTACCGGATGGGTTAACTTTACATAAGTTCATCTAAACGAACATTAACCTAAATCTATCCTAACCTAACAAGCTAACCCAAACGAACATAACCTGATATAGGTATTATTTTACTTTATTCCTACCCGGCGGCTGGAAATTATGACTTTCCTCTATATGTAGGGTGTATTGAATACATCATTTTCTTCTCAGTACACATCCGTTGCAAATAAATATTTTCCGAAATCTATTTTTTTTTTTCTTATCTGAAGGAGCCAGGATGCTGCTCTAAGGTTGGCCAGCATGGTGGAGTAAACACCAGGTTCTGGTCCTGCCACCTACTGCCAGATTCTGGTAACTAAAATTGAACTTAGTCAATCACATTCCATGACGTCATTTCAAGTCAGTCACATGCCGAGATTTCGTATGTGAGCCCGCGCATGTGCGGGAAAGTTTGAACTCAGAACTGATTCAGTTACACGATAGCTGCCCTTTGTGATGGTTGTTCCCCAAGTTTCTTTGATGTAATTAAATAAACACACAAAGATAACGTGGCCAGCCTTCACATTTTTAGAAACCACGGGATACTGCCGAAAGTAGTAATGTGTCCTCAGTGCAACGTCATGTGCAGCTACAGGGAGGACAAGAAAGTTTGGAGGTGCACCAGGAAATACCTACTCCCCAAGACCAAGAAGAGAAGGTATTGTGCCTTCGAAACCACAGATTGTAAAGGATCAGTCCAGTGAGGAGAACAGTTAAGGTACGTGATTAGGTTAGGTAGGTTAGGTTAGGTTGTTATTTTAGTAAAGTGATGGAGATATATATAAATGGTGTGTAATATCTGTATATTTCGGCTGCTCTTAGTAATTCGGTGCCGTTTAGGCCGATGTGGGTTGTTTCGAGTAATTCGGGAGCTGTTCCTTTAGGTTGGTTGTCATTTTCACTTTCACGGGAGTTTCAGAATGCAATGTTTTATAGTGTTATTCATGTGATTCTGGTGGTCATTTTCAGTGCAAATTACTCGTTTTCGTTGTATTTTCCTTATAACCTTGGTACAGTGGGGGGGGGGTTACGGAAAACGAGTGATTTGCGACAGAAATGACTATCAGATTCACATGAAAAACACTATAAAACACTATAAAACATTGCATTCTGAAACTCTTGAGAAAGTATGGCAGGGTAGGACTAAAGTAAAAAATTACCCTAATATAACCTGACAAACTACTGTATCTATCTATCTATAGCCAGATGCCATAATACTGTATGGGAGGAGCTATCTGTCTTTGAGTTGGTGGTTTTACAGGGAGGGGGCACTCACTGTCCGCCAACCCACTTGCTGACACGTAGTGCACGTGTGGGTTGGTTATACGGTTACCACTCAGTGCTGTAAATAGTTTCCTGGCTTACAGGAAATCATTAGGCTTGTCAATGAATGTAAAGCCACCTGAAAAGAAGAGTAATAAAAAGTGACAAGAAATAGGAAGAGTGGAGGGCAAACAGAAAAAGAATGATAATGATCAAGGAAAAAGTAGGCAGCACTACATCAAATGAGTGGATGATGGCACCCATCACCTACCACACTAACCTGTCAAATTGCAAAAGTATATGAATTTCAGTCTTTTAAAGTAGGCTATCCTAAGTGTCTGCCATTAGGCCAGTGAAACAAGATGCATCAGAAAAGTCAACAATAGAAAAAAAAAGAAAAAAATGGAGACAAAATCACAATAAAGTGATTATTTACTATCTATCTATCTATCTCTTGCCAGATGCCACAATCCTGCAAGGGGTGGCCATTTGACTCAAGTTATTTGTTTTACAGGGAGGGGCACTGACCCTCCACCAACCCACTTGTTGACACATAGGGAGCATGTATGGTTTGGTTATATGGTTACCACCCAGCGCTGTAAATGGTTTCTTGCCTAACAGAAAACCATTTAACTTGTCACTCAATGTAATGTTACCTGTAATGGAAAGAAAGGCAGTAAGAAATGACAGGAAAGATGGAAGAAATAGGAAGAGAGGAGGGCAGGCACAGAAAAAGAATGGTAAAGGCTAAGAAGTAGGCAGCACTACATCAAGTGAGTGGATGATGGTCACCACCACCTACCACTTATTATTTACCAACCAAAAAAATAAACTGAAAGAAGTGATTTGGTATGCTCTTTGATACCTAAACTAAACCCTTATTTTAGTTAGGAAAAAAAAAAAAAAAAAAGGTACCTCATACCTGCACTGTTTTCCAGTTAGCATAATTTTCAAAAACATCAATCGTGATGGAAGACTTGGGAGTGAGGGGAGGGCCTGGACCCCCCAACTACTGCAGTATAATCACCTCATACTATGCCTAAATACGCTTTGTGAATAATAATAATAATAATAATAATAATAACGTACCCTGTATCGAAATCGATGGCTGTGAATGCTTCTTCTCTACTGAGCCTGCCGGCCTGCCCGCAAAGTCGCAAGGCTCTTTTCAGCTTCATTCGCCGTCACAACAATAACATGACGCTGTCAGGACGATTCCCCGTCAACTATGGCCGGTCAGAACAAGAAGCTGGATGTTGTCATTCGAGATGAATATATACTTGTAACTCTTTGGTGTCTGGCAATAGATAGATAGATAGAACTCTTCTGTCATTTTAAAATATACCCAAGATGTTGTAGTACCAGTAAAAATGAATGAAGACAGATATGGGTGACTATCTATCTATCTATCTATTGTCAGATGCCTTAATCCCGTAAGGGGTGGCCACAAACAAATCTCCTCCATGTCGCCCTGTCATCCGCCATTTCACTGCCCTGCTCCCAGCTCACACACCCCTCTCTCATATGCCTCTCCACTCCAACCCTCCGTCTCATCTTTGGCCACCCCCCTCCCTCTCCCCTCCACCTCACTCACATGCACTCCTCTCGTTAGTCTCTCACTTTCCATCACTCAGCATGGCCAGACTACCTCAGTGTGTTTCTCCTAACGCTTCCTATCACATCCACATCCACACCACTACGGTCCTTCACTTCCTCATTTGTCAGTCTGTCTCTCCATGTGACTCCGCATGTTCATCTCATTTCCACTGCTCTCATCTCACTCTTGACTTCTGTCCCTCCAACAAGGTCCAAGCTTTACTTCCATACGTTAGAGTTGGTATCACAATACTGTCATGTAGTAACTTTTCACTTCCCTGATTCTTATCACTGCTTTCAAGGAACCAGCAATCTTTCTTCCTTTATGAACCCTTTCAGGCACTCCACCCTCTAAACTTCCATCCATACTCAACACACTGCCCAAGTACTGAAACGCACTTACATTTTCCATTTCCTTCTCATCCAACCTCACTGTACATTCACTGACTTCACTTCTCTCGAAGACCACAACTTTACTCTTCCATACATTCACCTTTAGATTCCGTTTCTTACACACTCTCCCAGACTCATCCACCAAGCCTTGTAACTCCCCTTCGTCTTCACATAACAACACAGCATCACCTGCAAACAACAGTACAGGGAGTTTCCAAACACTGCCCTCTCTCAGTAGGACCGCTCCAACATCCACTGCTCTATCTTGTATCTCTTTTACAACCCCATCCATTTACATATTGAACAACCATGGAGACATGACACATCCCTGCTTCAATCCACCCTTCAAATAGAAAAATTCACTCGGTTCACTATCCACACTCACTGCAGCCTTAGCATCGTCATACATACTCTTCAAGGCACCCTATCTACTCCATATATCCTTAATACTTTCCACAATCCTTGTCTATCCACCCTGTCATAAGTTTTCTCCAAATTCATGAAGGCCGCATACAACTTATTTCCCTTCTCTAGAAACTTTTCCATTAAAGATCTAAGAATGAATATCAGATTCTGATCTACACAACCTCTTCCCTTCCTAAAACGTCCCTGTTCTTCTCCAACTAATTCTGAAATGCCCACACCCCCGGGACACCCAGGGAAAGGTGTCACAACACCCACCCCGGGATGGACCCACGGCCCCACACCCACCCCAGGAAGACTCCACGGAGGGGCATATGAAGAGAGCGTCTGGCCCAAGCAAGACGGGCCTAGGTGGCCCAAGGACCTATGCTCCTATTTCACGGAACACGACCACCCGCAGGAAAGCAGTCCCGGCCAACTACAACGCAGCCGGACCAGCCCTCGCCAGGATCGGGGTAGGACTTGTCCACAGACAGTCCCAAGCAGCACCGTGGTAACGACCACTGTACATACCAGGAAAGGGACGGCCACTGTACGCCCTTCAGCTGTTGCCCCCTGCAGCACCACGGTAACGGCCACTGTATGTACCGGGGAAGCGACGGCCACTGTATGCCCATCAGCTGCAGCCACCCCTGGAACCTGCACCACGGTAACGGCCACTGTATGTACCAGGGAAGGGACGGCCACTGTACGCCCTTCAGCTGGAAAACCAGGCAGAGGCAGAACCACGGTAACGGCCACTGTTACGTACCAGGGAAGGGACGGCCACTGTATGTACCATGGAAAGGACGGCCACTGTACGCCCTTCAGCTGTCGTTCCTAGGGTCCGTGGAACCATGGTAATGGCAACTGTATGTACCAGGGAAGGGACAGCCACTGTACACCCTTCGTCCATGGCCCTTGGAACTACCCCTTCGGAGGAAGTCCCTGGCTCAGCCCATTACCCATCCAGAGGACGAGTGGGACGCCTCTCTCCTCAAAGGTGCAGTCCTTCAGAGGAGCTGCAGCTTAAGGAGCTGTGGCATGGACCTCTCCTGGACATGGGGATCCACGCCTTATGGATCGCCCTTGGACGACGCCCTACACTGACGGATGCTGCAGGGAAGGGATGCGGTAGGCAGCTCCTGACAGCGGTCCAACCAAGTGGTGACTGCAGCCCCCAGCCCTCCAGGGACACCCCCAGGACCCCGGGGCGTGACCTCCGAAGCTCCAGTTCCAGATGACCCTCTGCCAGGTGCCAACATGGACAGGCGCTCCCATTGGCCCTGTTTGGTCCCAGTCCCGAGGGCCACACCGCAGGTCGAGGCCCCACCAGGAAAGGGCCTTCCTGTACACTGACCCGGGGCCAAAGCACAGGTCGAGGCCCCACCAGGGAAGGGCCTCCCTGTATGCTGACCCACGGCCCCAGCCAGACAACCTCTCCCCTGGCAGTAGTCCCGTGCCTCCTGAGGGAGGACATGCCCGATGACCTGCCTCCCATGCCTGGGCACCACCTATAACCCAAGGCCTTGCTGTAACCTACCCAGGCCCAACAGTTCAGGAAAACTGGACAGTGTGTTTCCCCTGTGTATAGTGAACCCTGACAGTTTCCCTAGTACCCCAACCATATAATATCGTGTGCTCCCAGGCCTTACAGTATCTATATCTATCTGGCCAATCACTGTTGCGTATATCTAGCCCTGACAGTGTCCACATCCATCGGGCTGTATAGTGTTGTGTGTACTCGGGCCTAACAGTTTTATATCCATCTGGCCAAATAGGCCTACCATTGTGCATATCCAGGCCCATCAGTGTCCAGATCCAACAGGCCATATGATATTTATGAGAAACGGAACCTGACAGTGTACATATCCACCTGACCATATGTTATTGTAACAGCATGTATAGTGTGTGTATAGCTAGGCCTGCCAGTGTTCATATCTATCGGGCCACATATTGTGTCTATCGAGGGCTGACAGTGTCCCTCCTTACGTACCTATATTATTGTGTATAACCAAAGCCTGACCGTGTCTGTATAATATTGTGTACAGTATATACCTGTTGTGTATTGTTAAAGGTCAGAACTAAGGCAATATATGTGTTATGCTAGGTGTTTTAAGGGCGACTTCTCGTCTTAGAAACACCAACGATAGATCCAGGGTCCTCTTTTGAGACCGGAGCTAGAATACACAACGAGAAGAGGACATAAAAACTCTGGACAACAACCTTACACGTGTATTTTCCAAATTACAACCTTCGCACAATGTGGATGGGAGTTGTACACGACACACTATTTACTATCAACTGTGCTGGGCAGACTAGAGGGTCCTGACTGGTTTGTGGGTATCACACAGGATACTAGCCAGTCAGAAGGACACTGGATGGACACTGCACAATGAAGGGTATCAGATTTCACACAGTTTGTTACTTGGGCTCTGACATCAGTCTGAATACAAGTGTCTCACCACATATCACACAGTGGTAAAAGCACTAGTACAACACAGTATACACACAGACACGTAGGCATACTATATAGTCACTAGGGCACTAGTTCGACACGTACATATATATATCACGAGCACACTATAGATCTGGGCAGTCACTATTACACTGGGTAGGCTGGGGGACTCCAGCTAAGCTTTAGGGGCCGGGTGGTCTTCATGTGTTGGAGGGATCCCGTCTGGTGACCCTTCTCTCAAGGGCCATGGGATGACCCTCAAAGGCGACGTCATCTACTGGGAGCTGTGGTCGGGCGTGGTGGGAGGTACTCTACTCATGGGGCCTGGCGGGGTAGTCTGATCCTTGGGGCTAGGACCAAACAGAACAAGCAGGTGCGCTTGTCTGTGCCTACCCTGGGGAGAAGGTTGCTGTTGTCTGGGGCTGGAGAGGTTGCACCCCGGGGTTGTAGGGGCGCCTCAGGGAGTCCGGCGTATCCGGTATCCCTTCTGTTGGGCTGCCATCAGGGTAGGACTGCAGCGTCGCCTCCGGCAGGAGTCCATCAGGTGGTCATCTCCCATGGGCACTGGCTGGATGGCACACACTCCCAGGGACAGTACAGGACCTCGCCACACTTCCTCCAGGCAGGGAGGTTCCTCCTGAGGACTGCCTCGGTGGAGAGGGGTGGAGGAGCATCCCGCTTGGCTACAGGAGGGGTGAGTGAAGCGAGGGTCGACCTTCACTGGGGAAGTCACAGAGGGTGAGAGGCTTTGGTGGTGATGCCTCTCCCTGGCGCAGCTGGAGGCAATCACCGAGGTCCCGTAGGCAATGGGGAGGGCGGCTAGAGGCCGTCCCTTCCCTGTCAGTGCGGCTGGAGGCCACCACTGAGGCCCGACTTCCTAGCAGGACCATAGGCTAGGTGCGGGCGGAGGCCATCACCTGTGTCCTGCAGGGGGAGTGACGTGTAGTCGAGGTGTGGGTGGAGACCGTCACCTGCCTGCTGGTGTGGTTGAAGGCCGTCACCAGTGTTGTACTCCCACAGGAAACTGCAGGAGAAGGGATGTGCCTAGCTCTCCCCAGGCATGGCTGGAGGCCATCGCTGGTTTCTGCAGGAGAGGGGGGGGGTCAAGCAGCACCTGAGCGGCTGGAGGCTGTCTCTAGAGCTGTGCAACTGAAGGCCGTCGTGTACATTTGGTGTGCGGCTGGAGGCTGTCACGTTTTGGTGTGTGGCTAGAGGCCGTCACTATTTTAGAGCGGCTAGAGGCTGTCTCCTTGTTTGTGCGGCTAGAGGCCATCGCAAGGGTGCTGCACGGGACTGTTTTTTTAGCCCCACCCCAAACCTGTCGAAGGCTAGTCCAGTCGGAGGGTAATGCGTGTGGACTTCGGCACTCCCACTGGGTCTGTTCCGAGTAATAGGGGCACAAGGTAGTTGGGGACATACGTCCGTACTGCCTTGACATTGCGCGTGCTCTCGGAGCCCCTCCGTGGTCACTTCCTGGGGGGGTGTCAGTCTGTCCCGGTGGTGCTCAGTTGCCACAGTCGATATTTCAATATGTATAAGGTTGGTCTGCCGAATTTTTATACCCTGTTCCTCTAGTAGTGTGTTCTAGTCCTGGTCTTGAAAGAGAACCCCACTCAGTAGCTAGTGTTCTTTGGATGAGAAGTAGACCTAAAAACACCTAACATAACATATTCCTCTGTTATTTCCTTAACTCTGATTATCATATACTTCTTTGTCCCTTTTCCTTTGTACAGGGGAATAATTATACCTGACCTACAATCCTCCGGGACTCTATCTTCCCCCCAGGCCAATCTGCACATCTTCCATATCCATTCTACTACTATCTCTCCCCCATGCTGCAATATTTCACCATACACTCCATCAATTCCTGGGGCTTTCCCCATTTTAATTTTCTTCATTGTTTCCACAACTCCATCCTACTGATTTCTTCCTGTCTTCTCACATCCCTCCTTCTCCCAGCCATTCCTCAGCCACTTATACTCGCATTCTTTCTAAAATGCAGTATAGTGTCCCTGAGAATGCCCAGACACCCCTACAAGGAGCCCACAGAGGAGCAACGACAGCACGCCGGGACTCGGAGTGACAACGGCATAAGTCAGCCCGGGCCGCGCACCCCTATGACCCAGAGCTTGCCTGCCGTCACCATTGCAGGAATACCAGACTACCTTCCGGGCGAGCCTTCACCAATCAGCTAAGGAGTGGAGCTGCCTACCCAGCTCCTGCCAGCACCCCAGGGACGGCCTGTAGCTGCTCACCCCTCTTTAAGGAGACGGCCTGTAGCCGCTCTGAGAGTTCAAAGGAGACGGCCTGTAGCCGCTCTGAGAGTTCAAAGGAAACAGCCTGTAGCCGCTCTGAAGGTGTGTTCCTTGAGACGGTCTGTAGCTGCTCGCCCCTCGCTAAGGAGATGGCCTGTAGCCACTCGCCCCTCGCTAAGGAGATGGCCTGTAGCCGCTCGCCCCTCGCTAAGGAGACAGCCTGTAGATGCTCTGAGAGTAATCAGGAGACGGTCTGTAGCGGCTCCCGCCTTCGTCAGGAGACGGCCTGTAGCCACTCTGAAGGTGCTCTTCCGGAGACGGCCTGTAGCCACTCCGAAGGTGCTCTTCCGGAGACGGCCTGTAGCCACTCCGAAGGCGCTCTTCCGGAGACGGCCTGTAGCCACTCCGAAGGTGCTCTTCCGGAGACGGCCTGTAGCTGCTCCAACCCCCTCCTGAAGGAGACGGCCTGTAGCCGATCCCACCTTCACCAGATGGCCTGTAGCCGCTCCGAAGGTGTTCCCCCTGAGACGGCTTGTAGCCGCTCACCCCTCCTGAAGGAGATGGCCTGTAGCCGCTCTGAGGGTAACAAGGAGACGGCCTGTAGCCATTCCGAAGGTGTTCCCCCTGAGACTGCCTGCGGCCGCTCAACACCCCTCCTGAAGGAGATGGCCTGTAGTCGCTTCCGCCTTCGCCAGACGGCCTGTAGCTGCTCCGAAGGTGTTTCCCCTGAGACGGCCTGAAGCTGCTTAACACCCCTCCTGCAAGAGATGGCCTGTAGCCGCTCCCACCTTCGTCAGACGGCCTGTAGCCGCTCCGAAGGTCCCCCTGGGTTTGCTGGCTGCCACCCACCCTCTCAGGCCACAGCCAGTAGCTGGGACTTGGCGACGGCTTGTAGCTGCGCCCCCAGGAAGCCACAGCTAGTAGCCAGGCCCTACGGCAGGAGGCGGCTGGTAGCCACTCCGCCACCTGGAATTGATGCCCGTTCCCCGACCCCTGACACAAAGGGAGTCTTGGGTGTAGAGGAGTATTGGAGAGGCCCTGTAGTCTCACCCGGCTCTGCTCCCTACAGCTGGCTCTGGAGGAGACCCACCTGAGGGACCCTGATGCAGATCGGTGCCGCAGCCCCTTCCTGTCGGCACCGCCCAGCCCTGGGGACCGCAGTCCTCGGGAACCCCAGACCACCCCCAGAACTCCTGGGCGGGAACTCCCCACACCTCGATGACGGAGGCCCTCATCCTCCATCAGGAGCCTGAATGACTGGTTCAGACAATTGTTCGGCCCCAGCCCTGAGGGCCGCACTCCTGTCCCCAGCCCTGAGAGTGTGGGACCCTTCGCCACCCACAGCCCTGGACGAGAACGGACGCCCCTGCGTATGATCCCATGCCCTCTGAGCACGGAGTCTCCCGGTGGTGCTCAGCCCCGTCAGTAGCAGAGCTGTGTCGCCCCTCCGCCGCACCCCTGGCACCAGATTCAATCGGAGTGACAATAATTGTGCAATGATAGTGATCGAGCAGTGAGAAGGCAGAGTAGTGAATTGACAGTGATAGTACCAGGTGTTGGAAAGAAGAATGGATACAGTGAACAGTGTACGGAATAATTCAGTAGTAATATCAACCCCAAAGCGGTGAAGTAAGTGATAATTGTTATGCGGGGTGTTTTTAGTCTGACTCCTCGTCCTAAAAACGTCCGCAAGAGCAGGGTCCTCTTTCCGGACCGGAAATAAAGTACCCACAAAGGAACAGGGCATAAAAACTAGGCAGTACACTTTCACACATCTATTATCTTAGTTCAATACACCGTTACAACATAGAAACGAAGAGATACAGGATATGATTAAGACAGGTTTACAGAGTTAACTTCTCAATACAATGTGCACATATACATCAAGGGCAGAACGCGGGGCTTTTCAGATATACCCAGATGGTGAGTTGTAAATACACAATACCCGTATTATGGTTATAGGCAGAACTGATATTTAATATTCTAAACCAGATGCACTAGGAGTAAAAAAGGGCCAGGGGTCGAGAGAGTGAATGTTACTATAACTTGTCAGGGTGCAGGTCGCGACACTCGGGATAGTCACTTAGTCGCGGTAACACTGTTCACTGGTTTTAGGTTTTTCTCGGCATACCCCCAGTTCTGATCCACTGTTTCTGTATGTCTCTGGGCCCGTGTTCACTAGTCTTTTCTGTTCTTCCTGGATATTCGTCTCACTGTGTGTCACTTATATTATTCTGACCTCACTCTTTCACTGTCACTGTTCACTCCCGTCTCGGCAGTTTAAGACACAAGAGATGCATTGAAATCACTACTTGCCCTTGTTTCCTGGGCTTAACAGAGGAGGCGCCCAGGTGTGGGAGGGGGCCCTACTGGGGAGCCCTCCTGTAGGAGGCAGTGCACCGCCCACAGGGGCGTCACTGCCCGGGCCTTCTTTGTCAGGGGGGTGCAGGGAGGCTCTCCCATCTGGGGGCCTCGACCTGATAGGAGGCCCTCGTGCTGGAGCCTCGTCGGTGGGGTGCAGGTAGGCCCTCAGGTCTGGGGGCCTCGACCTGAAGGGCAGCCCTCAGGGCTGGGGCCGAACAGCTGCAGGAGGCAGACCTGTCTCCTCTTACTCTGGGCGGAGGGCTGTGGGGGAGTGGAGCCCAAGTGGCCCTGCTCTGGGACCTGCTGGTCAGACCTGGGAGTCCGACTACTGTGGCCGCCTGTAGGGTGGGGCGCCGTCAGGAGTAGACTGCGGCACCTGTTCTGTCGGGCATCCGTCAGGGGCCGGGACCATCCAGGGGTAGGCGGCAGGACAGAGACAGGACCACGCCACCACTCCGGCAGCACCTCCAGGGAATCACACCTGGAGGGAGAAAGTAAAGGGTGTCCCACGCAGCCGAGGTGGAAGGCCGGCCGCGCAAGGGACCTCCTTCTCCGGGAGGACCCCAGGAATCGCAGATGGAGGGCGTACAGTGGCTGCTCCTTCCCCCACACGTACAGTGGCCGTTGTGGCGGTTCCGCAATTCCTAAGGTCTGCAGCTGAAGGGCATACAGTGGCCGCTCCCTCCCCGGGACGTACAGTGGCCGTTCCCGCAGTTCTGCCTGCCCAGTGGGAAGTAACTGAAGGGCGTACAGTGGCCGCTCCTTCCCCGGCACGTACAGTGGCTGTTACCGTGGTGGTACTCCCGTAGGAGGAGGAGGAGGTAGTGGATGAGGGGCGTACAGTGGCCGCTCCCTCCCCGACACATACAGTGGCCGTTATTGCGGTTCCACTCCTTCTTCCTTTGCCAGTCGGAGCGCGCTCAATAGCTAATGCTCCAAGGCCATCTCCAGATGTGGCTGTAGCTGAAGGGCGTACAGTGGCCGCTCCCTCCCCGGCACGTACAGTGGCCGTTACCGCAGTGTTGTCTGGGACTGAATCTGGTTCAGTCCCACCCCGAACCTGGTGAAGGCTGCTCCGCCCGCAGGGTCATGTCTTTCTCCTGCGTGGTCGCTGTCGGAACGGTTGGGTGGAAGAGGGACTTAGGACAGGGGAGCCCCGGCACCCTTCTCACTCCGGGTCAGTCTCCCAATGACCTGGCCTGCCGTGGTGTCCTCCTGGGGTGGTGGTGAGGCGGTGGCTCGGTGGTAGGGAGGGGGGTGGCGGCTTGGTAGTAGGGTGGGGGGTGGCCGGTCCGGCAGCGGCAGAGTTATTTCAATAATTACTGATAAAAAGTCACATACGAGTAGAGGGTAACAAAGTAAATACGCTACCATCAGAAACTACCTCGTACTACCATAATCATAATCAGACCCCAGTGCCTTACACAACCCTCCCCATTGAGAAATAAGTTTACCCGCTCCACCCGCATAAAGACCCGGGACTTCCCTGATTTAGAACGTTCTCCTCAAATGCTATTTCACTGTGACCCCAAACAGTATCCAGCGAGATACTATTAACCATATCTAGATATAAGAGTTTATAATCGCCCAGTATACTTGTGTTTGTAACATCTACTGATTCCCCTGTCTAACTAAGCAATATACGTGTAAGGTTGTTGCCTGGAGTTTTTGTGTCCTGCCTCTCTCTTACTTGTCTAAGCCCCGGTCTCGAAAGAGAGCCCCGCCTGTAATGCTGTGTTTTTAAGGCGACTTCTCGCCGTAAAAACACGAGCACTGGGACGGGGTCCTTTGGCTAGACCGGATGTAATGCACTAACAAAGGACCAAGGCATAAAAAGAGACAGTACACCGAATCACATCTATTGCTTAAATTCTATCCCTTTCAGTGCTACATACACAATATTTGATACACAATAACACAGAGATACAATAATACACTTATAATTGGATTCAATCTACTTTTGCACAGGGCACAGGGCAGTCAGGGATATGGGTTACTGTTATTGAGGAGAGATATCACTTCACTGCGATGGTCAATCGAGAACATTTGTCGTGTCACTGGTGGATAATAATAAACAGGGGAGTTTCACTTATATTCACTGTGATCGGGAGTCTGTGGGGGATATGATACTATAATAAAGGTAGGGTGCGTGTGGCGACATCCGACACCGTTACCTAGTCGCAGGGGAGCACTTCACTAGCCTTTCGGCTCGCTCACACACCTACCTTCGACTCCACAGAAAACTCCCCGCTTCCTTTCTGAGAGGGGGAACTGAACTGTTTAATGTTCAAGCACGACTTACTCCGATATCACTGTTTAACATAACTTTTATTTGTCACTGCCACTGTGCATTGGATCACTGTCACTGTATTAGGGGTCACTGTCACTATCACTGTTCTACCCGTGTTTCTTGGGTAGTTGGGTCACTAGTACTTACTGTCAGGGAGGCTCCCTTGTTTAGGGCCTCGACCTGAGGGGCGGCTCCTTCCTAGGGCCGCGCTGGTGGGGTGCAGGGAGGCCTCGTAGTCTGGGGGCCTCAACCTGATCGGGGGCCCTCGGGACTAGGACTGAACAGGCGGAGGATTCGGGCCTGCTTCTTCTTCTGCCAGGGCATGAGAGAGCCTAGGTCGCCGTTGTCGGGGACCGTGGTGGAAGGCCTGGGCGTCCGGGGTCTGCAGGTGCTCAGGGGGAGAGGCGCCGTCAGGGCTGGGCTGCGGCAGCGACTCCTGTAGGGCTCCAACAGTGCTAAGGAGCGTCCGGGTGTGGGCAGTAACTCCGCAATCGGGCCTTGCCACTGCTCTAACGCCTCCGCTTGGCCAAGAAGCCTGGATGGCGACGAAGGGCTCCCCGGAGGGAAAGAGGCTTGAGGGAGACTCACGCTCTTCGTGGTTCCCTGAGTGTGTTCATTGGGCTGAGGTGGGGCTCCACTTCCCCTAGTATGGACTTTGGCTGGTGCCGTGAACTTGTCCGGTGTGTGAGGGACACCAGTAGGGTGATCGGGGTCGCCCTTTCGCCGAGGCAAGCGGCCGTCAGCATGGTGTTCCTCCCGCAGTAGGGAACAAGCCGGAGTGAGGGGCACGAGGGCCGCACTCTCTCTAATACGGACAGATCCTACCGTCAGGGAATTCTCCACCCTGGTACGTGCCCCAGTCGTAGCTGAGTGTCTGCCCATACGGGAATCGACAAAACGGAGAAACGGGATCACCCGTCTGCTCCGGCGAGAGGCCGGCCCCGAGTCGCCGCTTTCGTAATTGGGTAGCGCTACACGTACGGTAGCAGGGTCTCTCTACCCTGGACCGTATTCTGGCCGTACCAAAGTACAACTGGAGAGGGATGCACACAGGCAACTCTCTTTCCTCAGCGTGTTAAGGTCTGACGGTCACTACCCCGCCCGCACAGTAGTTCAGTTTGCCTGAACGCCTGGGGTTGGGGCACTTGCGGGGAATAGGGGCTCAGGGTCGGGATGCCCCGATGACCCTCTTGCCCGGGGTCACTAACCTCACCGGTGTGTCCTCCCGGGGTGGTGGTGGGGTGGCGGCTCGGTGGTGGTGTGGGGGGTGGTGAGGTGGGAGGTCCTGCGGCGGGCATTTTACCACCTTCCGCGTTGTTGAAGTCACGGCCCCGTGACTGGAGGTGGTAGGTGGTGGAGGTGGAAGTCTGGTAGGCCGGGGTGAGGTGTTGGGTGAGGCTGACCCAGTGGGTGGTGAAGGTGTTAGCCTCCTGATGGGGACTGAGAGTGAGCCGGAGGGAGGATGGATGGTTGGTCCGGCGTAGGAGTCGGAGAAGGTGGTGGGTCCCTCAGATTCTGACAGGTGGGCGGTCGTGGCGGCGCCATAGCACTCTCTCAATTTTTGTTTCCGGTTGTAAGGTGTTGGTGGCGGGCGTAGCGGGCGGTGATTGAGAGTGGCGGGTTGGAGGAGATGGGGTGGTTGCGGTGAAGGATCAGAATCGGAGGAAGGTGGTGGTGGGTCAGGCAAGGGTGACGTGGGGGAAGGGGTTTGTGGGTATGGTGAGGTTGAGGGTGGGGTGAGGGAAGTGAGCGAGGAAAGAGAGGGTGTGTAGGTGGGAAAAATGAGTGGCGGGGATGTGGTGGTGGTGGGTGGTGTGGGGTGGTAGGTGGAAGGGAGTAGACAGGAGGAGGCAGTTTTGGGAAGTGGGTTTGGGAAAGATGGGGTAAGGGTTCTAGGGGGCCTGCGAAGGGGGAGGCAGGCTTTGTGTTGGGGAGGAATAGGAAGGGGGGAGGCGGTAGTAGTGGAGAAAGTGGTGTGTGAGGTGGGAGGGTTAGGAATAGTAGTAGGAATAGGGGAGGGCAAAATAGAAGAGATAGTGGGAGGAGAGGAAATGGAAAGATCACGTTTTCCCCTGTCATCGACTGGGGGAGATGTGAGGTGGCCCCCGTCATTACGGTGAGATGCGGGGGCAGTAGGGGGGCGCCTTCTGTGACTTCCTCGTTTCGCTTTTCTTCTTTGAGGCTTGGGGCGATCGGCGTATGGTGGGGAGGCTTGTGGGCGCTCTTGGTTTTAATTTTGCTGCCCCGGGCAGCTTTTAGCTGCTCACGAATGTCGTGGATTGGGCACTCAGGGCAGCAAGGAGTAAATTCCCAAGGATTTACAGGGATGAGATCCGTGGGGAAGTGGTTGATGATGCCGATGCGTTTGGGGGAGGAGTGGACGGTTAGAAGGCGCCTTATTAAGTTGATTTGTTTATCCAGGTCTCCCGTCGGTTCATGTATTATGAAGTGTTTTTTAATGAAATCGGGGAGGATCCTGAGGAGTTTGTGGAATATGAGTTGTTCCCGGGTTTTTGCGTCTGTGCCCGGGTACGCAGCGGTGACGAGCCGCCTAGCCTGGATGAAGGTGTCATCGAGGCTTCCGTCGTATGTGAGGGCGTCTAGTTCCGACAAGGCTACAACTGTGCCCAGAGATGGTGTCGCCGCCTGTTTCACAATTTGTTTGAATTGATCCCATTTTAGTCTCGGGACGATTTTGGGAGAGACACTAGTGATTATTTTACCCAGGTTAGGTAGAGTGACAGCGATCTTTTCTCTGTCTGAGTCAAACCCTATGTCCAGGAGGGGTTTGACCATGTCCAAATATACGTCTATGTCACACTGGTCCGGGTTGAACCTCGGCAATTGGATGTGTGGTTTAGCTGCCATTGTAAGTTCCCTTTCGTGTTCCTCCGTGCGTTACTCGGATCTAGAACCACCGCTTGCCACCAGTGTAAGGCGACTTCTCGTTGTAAAAACACGAGCACTGGGACGGGGTCCTTTGGCTAGACCGGATGTAATGCACTAACAAAGGAACAGGGCATAAAAAGAGACAGTACACCGAATCACATCTATTGCTTAAATTCTATCCCTTACAGTGCTACATACACAATATTTGATACACAATAACACAGAGATACAATAATACACTTATAATTGGATCCAATCTACTTTTGCACAGGGCACAGGGCAGTCGGGGATATGGGTTACTGTTATTGAGGAGAGATATCACTTCACTGCGATGGTCAATCGAGAACATTTGTCGTGTCACTGGTGGATAATAATAAACGGGGGAGTTTCACTTATATTCACTGTGATCGGGAGTCTGTGGGGGATATGATACTATAATAAAGGTAGGGTGCGTGTGGCGACATCCGACACCGTTACCTAGTCGCAGGGGAGCACCTCACTAGCCTTTGGCGACATCCGACACCGTTACCTAGTCGCAGGGGAGCACTTTACTATAAGTCTGACAAATCTAAACGTAGGGTTTTGGTGGAGTCACCCCCTCCCTGCACTGTTGCCACGTTTCCGAGCTGACCTCTCCATCAGCGATGACCTTGACACTGTTTCCCTCTTGTGATCTCCGTTTTTCTAATACCCCCTATACCCCTGCCACCAACACCCCCTATACCCCTACCCCCAACAACACCCCCATCAACAACACCCGCTATACCTCCACCACCAACACCTCCTATAAATATAGACCCCCACCATCAACACCTGTATAATAATTAGCCGTTGATAATTGCTATACTTTTATTGAGAGCATACATTCTACCCTATTGCTCAAACTCCCTAATCTTACAATCCCATCTGTCTTAATCCTTCCCACTGCCTTCGTTCCTAAATCCCTTAATTGATCTATTTTTAACCTAAGTGTCCCCACACCTTTTAAACCATTTACCTCTCTGTCACTATTCTCCACCATATGTATCAACTTGTATTATATTGTGTATAGAACTTTCATACTGTATGCTGTACTACTGTATAATGTATAAGAATACCCACTGTTTAGTGGAAATAAAGTTTTATTATTATTATTATTTCTCTCTCTCTCTCTCTCTCTCTCTCTCTCTCTCTCTCTCTCGCTAGATTTTGTTATGTGTCATCCATGGTTTTTTACTTCCATTTTTATGTATGGATTATAATTTTGACTTTATTTCCGCACCACCCTTGAGGTAAAAGTCACGGCGCGTTTTTTTTATAGAGGTTTCCCCAATAGGCCTAAATCCTGTAGGGGGTTGGTGACCTCCCATAGCGTACACACAAACACGTGTCGCGTGAGTGCTGCCACCCCAGAGCTGTTTGATATATTTATTTTAATTATGAAAGGATCGCCTCTTCCCACTTTTATCCCTTCAAATTTTCTTGCAATTATACTTGCTAAATTAATTAGCAATGTTAGAAGTGTTGGGGAAGTAAATAATAATTAGAATATTTTTAGAGCAACACTGCCAAATTTTTATGCCACGTTTCTCTATTATCGTATAATATAGTATGCAGAATAGTTTTATTCTTCCTTGATACATGTCAGCACTTTCATTACAGTTATATTAGTATGAGTTATGTTTATGTATCATTCCTACTACACAAACCACAGGCGTTATACATCGTAGGGTTAGGAAACATGGCAATAGTGTAGGGAGGGGGTGACTCCACCCAAACCCTACGTTTAGATTTGTCAGACTATAGCCTTTCGGATCGCTCACACACCTACCTTCGACTCCACAGAAAACTCCCCGCTTCCTTTCTGAGAGGGGGAACTGAACTGTTTAATGTTCAAGCACGACTTACTCCGATATCACTGTTTAACATAACTTTTATTTGTCACTGCCACTGTGCATTGGATCACTGTCACTGTATTAGGGGTCACTGTCATTATCACTGTTCTACCCGTGTTTCTTGGGTAGTTGGGTCACTAGTACTTACTGTCAGGGAGGCTCCCTTGTTTAGGGCCTCGACCTGAGGGGCGGCTCCTTCCCAGGGCCGCGCTGGTGGGGTGCAGGGAGGCCTCGTAGTCTGGGGGCCTCGACCTGATCGGGGGCCCTCGGGACTAGGACTGAACAGGCGGAGGATTCGGGCCTGCTTCTTCTTCTGCCGGGGCGTGAGAGAGCCTAGGTCGCCGTTGTCGGGGACCGTGGTGGAAGGCCTGGGCGTCCGGGGTCTGCAGGTGCTCAGGGGGAGAGGCGCCGTCAGGGCTGGGCTGTGGCAGCAACTCCTGTAGGGCTCCAACAGTGCTAAGGAGCGTCCGGGTGTGGGCGGTAATTCCGCAATCGGGCCTTGCCACCGCTCTAACGCCTCCGCTTGGCCAAGAAGCCTGGATGGCGACGAAGGGCTCCCCGGAGGGAAAGAGGCTTGAGGGAGACTCACGCTCTTCGTGGTTCCCTGAGTGTGTTCATTGGGCTGAGGTGGGGCTCCACTTCCCCTAGTATGGACTTTGGCTGGTGCCGTGAACTTGTTCGGCGTGCGAGGGACACCAGTAGGGTGATCGGGGTCGCCCTTTCGCGGAGGCAAGCGGCCGTCAGCGTGGTGTTCCTCCCGCAGTAGGGAACAAGCCGGAGTGAGGGGCACGAGGGCCGCACTCTCTCCAATACGGACAGATCCTACCGTCAGGGAATTCTCCACCCTGGTACGTGCCCCAGTCGTAGCTGAGTGTCTGCCCGTACGGGAATCGACGAAACAGAGAAACGTGATCACCCGTCTGCTCCGGCGAGAGGCCGGCCCCGAGTCGCCGCTTCCATAATTGGGTAGCGCTACACGTACGGTAGCAGGGTCTCTCTACCCTGGACCGTATTCTGGCCGTAGCCAAAGTACAACTGGAGAGGGATGCACACAGGCAACTCTCTCTCCTCAGCGTGTTAAGGCCGGAGCTTGTCAGGCCGTAGCCTGTGTCTATTTCTCTTTTAAGGCCGTAGCCTTGGGCCTCTTCCAGTCTTCCTGCCCTAGAGGGTGTAGCAAGACCGTCAAGACGGTGTTACTTGGGACTGACCTCTTTTCAGTCCCACCCCTGGTCTGACCCGTCACTACCCCGCCCGCACAGTAGTTCAGTTTGCCTGAACGCCTGGGGTTGGGGCACTTGCGGGGAATAGGGGCTCAGGGTCGGGATGCCCCGATGACCCTCTTGCCCGGGGTCACTAACCTCACCGGTGTGTCCTCCCGGGGTGGTGGTGGGTTGGCGGCTCGGTGGTGGTGTGGGGGGTGGTGAGGTGGGAGGTCCTGCGGCGGGCATTTTACCGCCATACGCTAGGCGTTTATGGAACGGGAAGCCGAGTCAAAAAACACCTACCATTACACTTTCATTCTCTATGTTCAGCAATTCCTTAAAGTGTTCTCTCCATCTGCTCACTCTTTCTCTCTTCTCCACTAATAATCTCCCATTTTTATCTTTCACTGCCCAACTAACTTCTTTGGCACCCTGTCTCTCTTTACCTCTTTCCAGAGCATTTTCTTACATTCCCTCCACATTACACTCAAATTCCTCATCCACTCTCTTCTTACTCTATCTTACTAATCTTTACACCTCTCACTTCCTCACTACATATAACTATCTCTTCCGTCTCTCAACTTCTTCCACGCCCGTTTCTCATCCACTCACTATATGCTTTCTCTCTTTTGTGCCACAGCCTCTCACCTCTTCATTCCACCATGCTGTTTCCTGCACTCCCTTTCGTCTTCTCTTAACCCCACACACCATCTCACATGCTGCACAGATATCTTCTGTGAATATCTTGCCCACACCTCCCACGTCCTCCATCTGCTCCGATCCATATTTACTTAATCGCTCCTCCACTTCCCTTACATATTCTGCCTTTTTTCCATCCTCTCGTAACCTTTCCACTCTCTTGTATGAGAAACTTCCTCTTGTCCTTCCCTTCCTCTATTTCTCCATTTCATTTGGACATTGATTCTTGGTGGTCAGAAAGTCCAATCCCCCAACCTCTATACGGTATACTCTTGCATCCATTACACACCTTCTCATCCTGTCATCCACACACACATAATCAATCACTGCTTTCCGTTCATTCACTTTACCATCCACCCTTCTCATCACTCGCCATGTATACCTATGGATCATTTTGTGCCTGTAGAGGGTATTGGCTATCACCAACCCCCTCCCAGCACAATGTCCACTAAAGCACTGCTATTCTCATCCATCTCTACAGGCACACCCCACTCACCAACTACTCCATCCACCTTCACAGTCCCTATTTTTCCACTATCTCCGATCTAAAACACTCACTCCTTTCGAACTTCTACATGCACGCTCTTCTCTCTTCCTGCACGATCTTGCGTTGGCACACACACACATTCGTAATCCAACTTTCAGTCTTACCCACACAATCTTTGAGCCAGCTAATCCATATTCTCTTTATATTCACTTTCCATCTGTTACTCAGAACAATACACACTCCTTCTGGCCTGCGAGGTAGAAACAGTGCAACTTATACATAATACCCAAAGCCTGCGCTATTGAATGAACTGCCACTTCTAAAAACTAAAATTCTCATGAATCCTACCTAATTTCTCCCACAAAATCCCACAGAATTGTCCAATTCCCACAAAAATTCCCACAAATAATTTCGGACTGCAGTGATAAAACACACACACACACACACACACTGAGCAGTGCTCACCACGTATGCAAATTGTCCCTCTACAGGTCCAAGACAATAATTTCCTCACCCGGTTCTTGGTCCTCTGTCTCTGGCAGATCTTTGCTGCAGAAACTCTTTATCATTTCATTTGTTGGTATGAAGCTTGCACATGTCCTGGATTCCATCGTTAACCCATAGCGAATTTGCGGCCACCCTTTGCGGGATTAGGGCGTCGGGCTACAGATAGATAGATAGACTTCCACCGATCTTACACTGAAAAGATTCCGGGAGCAAGGCACGATCTGATCAGACGCTAATATTATTCATAGAGGTGTCGGCGCTTGTTCGGTCAGTTTTAAATTTCAGAACCATAATTATCACATTATTGATACAGATGAATATCACATTACATCTGACAGTTCCCACAGATTCAATGAAACTCCCTCAAAATTCCCACAAAAATCTAATTCCCAGGACACCTCCCATGTAGCCCTCTTTCTCCCACAAATTTGTGGGAAATTCCCATGAAGTGGCAACACTCACAGACCTTGATAGTTCTAAAATGACGGGGAATCGTCTTGGGTGCGAATTGTCCTGACGGGGAATGTTTTGACTGCGTTTTGTTTGACGGCGAATTTTTCTGATGGCGAAATGTCTCGGAACCGTTATGGTAGGCTGTAGTGTCTATTTGTTTGTTTATAGTGTATGTTTGGTGCATAGTATTGGGTTGAGGAGGGATATTTTCAAAGGCATATTGTGCAGTGTTGAGAAACTGATTACATATTTCTTGGTGGTGATGGAGCAAAAAACCACAAGGATGGGATGGATATTGTGTTTTTGAAGTGTACTGTATACTGTACCTCTGTTATCCATAAACCCCATCAGATAATACAATTCATAATCAGTCCATTCTGCAGTTTCTGTAATGCAACCCCTCACACCACAACATACTCATGCATTTCATTTTTACAGCACAGACCACAAAAAATTATAAATAAAAACATCTCAATAAGTGTCCTAAGGGACCAGATTCGTGCAGTCCATTAGATTTGCGTCTGGATGAACCAATAGTCTCAACAGCTACAACGGTCTTCATCTCTGACCACAGCTTAAACATTTACGTCACAAAAACAAATATAAGACAACCGCAGTCACATAAAGCACTATCCAGTTTGTTTATTGTCTATCTGTCTATTGCCAGATGCCTCAATCCCATAAAGGGTGGCTACAAACAAGTTGCTTCCATGTTGCCCTGACCAATGCCACTTCACTGCCTTGCTCTGAGCTCACACCCCCATGTCTCATTTACTGTACCTCACCACTCAATCCCACCATCTTATCCTCAGCCTCCCCCTCCCTCTCCCCCCCCCTCCACCTTACTCATATTCACTTTCCTTGTCAGCCTCTTGTTCTCCATCCTCTCCACATGACCAAACCTCCTCTATATTTCTCCTAATGCTGTCTATCACATCCACACCACAATGCTCCTTCACTTCCTCATTTGTCAGTCTGTCTCTTCATGTAACTCCACACGTTTATTGTGCCATCATCTTGTAATGGGGTGTATAAAAGCCCGCATTGCCTAGAGGCAAAGTGGGGATCCTCTCTTTGGCTCAGTGGTAACATGCACGTGTATGAAGCGCAGGGATCTGCAATCGAATTCCGGCCAGGACAGTGATTCCTATGTTTTCATTTCATTTATTACAGTCTAATACCAGATCCTGTGAGAGATAGACTAAAAGAAAGATCTTACCCTACTACAGTATAGAAACTGCTCCTTCAACAGTACATACTGGTAATTCCACCATCACCATTACAAAGACATTGTCCAATTAAAAGTTGTGAAGTATGAAACCTCAGCCTCAGACACCCATATCTCAGAGGGGTAATATGGGACTGGCAGTTACCCCTTTCCTAAAATACAATAACCAGCTGTACCCAGTGCTGCACCACTGACCTCTGCCTGTCTCGGAACATTTAACTCCCATGACCTTCCAAACAGCCTGGTGATTTCTCAGGGATAGTAATCAAGGATGAGAAGAGTTTCACATGGGTCAAAAATCACTCTTGGTAACTATTTAAGTTTATTCAACATACAACTGTAATTTTTTTGAAAAATTATAAGCCCGCTGGGAAAAAAAAAAAAAAAAAAATAGCTAACTGCAAAAATATCCAAAGCTTATTTCTGCAGTTCATATTAATATATTTTCTAATTATCTTTTAACTGGTATACTATGTTGCTTTTTATTAGCACTAGATAATACTATATATATATATATATATATATATATATATATATATATATATATAGAGTGTAATTTTTAAGCTTCCCCTACAATAACAACAGGTACAGTAGTACCATACAATACTTGACAGTAGATCTATTAATTTTATTATAGAACATACTGAATGTTTTGTAAGAATTATACAGTACTGTACAGTAATGACATGTTATTCTTCACATTAGATTACAGGTGTTCAGTAGTTTAATACAAAGGGAGAGAAACATTTCTCAGTGGTGAAAAAAAGTATGCACTGAAGAGTGTCACTACTCAAGGCCAAGGCTGAATACTGTAGTTACCATAATTCTGACAGTCACAATGAGACCTCTTTATTACTTTCAGTATAATTTTACATTCCATACTGTTTCTTGTATACTAATATTTTCTTTTACAACAGAAATGAATCAAAGAATAGTGATTGTATGGTTAACCTAAATGTCATTTTTATTCTTTGTATGTACTCATACTGTAATTTTATTTTAGAATAATTAACTATACCATTATATGTGTGTAAAAGTGTGATCATATCATTATTTTAGTGAATGTGGATATCACTTTTTTTCCCAGTGCAACTTCGAGTTTACAGTATTTATATTGTAACAAGTTTTGCAACAGTTGTCTGTTTTGCTGACTACCAGTCCTATTACCCCTGAGCATAAGGTGGAGCACTGTTGGTCCACAGGTAGTATTTCCCAGCCAAGCTGAAACAAAGCACATATTACATCAGTCAGTCACTGCCTGTACATAATGTTTGTTTCGTTTTGTTTCGTTTTTAAAGGCTCCAACATGCTTGCATGCGTCGGCCTTGGTCACCTAATGGCGGCTCTCCATGCTGCACGATCCATTGCAGCCTCCCTGTTCAGTCCCCTAACCCTGAGGTCACACTTAATGACCTCGTCCCATGTCTTTCTCGGTGTACCATACTCCTTGTAACCCCAACCCCAATATTAACACTTCTCACCTTCCTCATGCAATTATCATCCCCAGTCCTCTCCACATGTCCAAACATCTCAATCTACCTCTCCTCATCACAACACCAATACACTCCAGTCCCATCCTACCTCTCAACTCTTCCATCGTGAACCCAGGCCCCCCAGACCTTGGACGCAGGGACGCACTACACATCCACCTAATCATTGTCATTTCTGTACATCTGAGCCGGCGAATGTGTTCTTTATCATTTATTTTGTCAGGACTCTACAATATCATAAAACATACATACCTGGTACAGTACGTATTCTAGAGGTTAAATGAAAGTCGTATGCTAGGCCCTGGAGGAAATGGTGTTTGCACATTCCTTCTGAGGAATGCCATATACATCACCTCGTGACGCTTGGCCAGAAAGCCACGACACACACACACGCACGCACACACACACGTACGCACGCACAGAGGCTTCTAGAACGTTCGACAAGTGTAGTCCACGTGACGGAAGTTCTTGTATACGGAAGGAAAGAGGAGAAGACAGAAGGAGTTAGAAGGCTGGAGGAGAAAAAAATGAAAAGGAATTAGGAAAGCGAGGGAGAAGGGGGTCTAGACTCTATAGAGAAGCATGGTGGTGTTAAAAAGAGGTCAGGCTCATGAAGTTAACTTAGTGTAAATTTTCAGATATCCCCTTGAAGAAAATAAAACTACAGTCAATCCCAGACTCATCTTTATCTTCTGTCACCAACTGCAAATGAACTGAGGTTATCTCCTACAAATTAAATAACTGTCTACTAAACCTCTGCTACGACTATGATTTAAAAAATTACGTCTGAAAAATTCAGCCAGAAAAAATAAAAGAAGAAGAAGAGGATGCACATAGATAAATAGGAACAGTCAGTCCCACCCTACATCATCCACTTAAAGGCATAAGTGCCCAAGGTTAGGCTACCACAGATCAGAACCAATAAAGGGTACAAGACTGATCTACCTTCACAGAATTCCGCAGTAAAAAATCTTCAGTCACCTCTTTAACTCTGGATGCTTCAAGAGAAAATATTGAAATTTTGGCTGAAACTGCATAGTCCAATAAGAAAGGAACAATGAACAAAAATGTAAGGTTTTAATGATCTGTAAAGCCAGCTTCATCGCGGGTGTTGTGATCACTCAGCTAAGTGTATACAAGTGACTTGTCACAGGCACTGATGGCCTGACCAATAGGCATAATACAGTGGATGCATTGAAGCCATACTTCTAGGAAAATGAAGCACTGTTTTATGGCAAGAAATATAGTACAGTAATCTGACAGTTTAGATTGTGACTGTTGTCATGTGCAGACTGGTGTTGAGCTGAGTGCAGTACATTATTGTAAATGAGCAGTTTTAAGAATACAACCTAGGAAGTAAGTGGTTACCACAATCTTTGGGAGATACTGTACTGTACTGTGGTGTGGGGGCAAAAGTTCAGTTGCTGACCTTGTGAAACTACCCCAGGCAAGGAACCCAACCATACTTATACAATAAAGTGTGGTATGAGGGACATCTGTACTACACACTTAAACAGCTAAAATCTTCCCTGGTGTTGGATGGACTTGTTAAACAAGCCTCCAGCGGCAACTGATGTACCGTATAAGAAAAACTCCAGATTGAAAGTGGCCCTAGGTAAGGGTCAGTGACAGTCAGGCCAAACAGCCAGTAAAAAATGAAGGTAGGCCCTCCCACACTACTTTCTGGTAGCACACCAGAAGGACTGGAGCTGCACAACATCAAGTTTTGATGTTATTGCCATCATCCTGTTAAAAAATATGTAGCCTACACATGCAAGCATGGCCAAGGCCTTAAAAAAACTAACATAAGACAACATTTGAACATTACAGCTCCTTCAGCACAGTGACACCTTAATTATTTTCTTCCTACCACTACCCAGCTGTATTCAGGTCAGGAAAGGTTTTTCAGATTGTAAGAGTTAGATACCGGTACAACTTTTATTAATTCATTCACTTTTATGGTAGGACCGGTATCATTTTCATCATCATCATCTCATTATCCTGCCTCTTCCACCTGCAGGTGGGGTGAGGTAGGGTACAGGAAACCGAAAAAGGAATGGTTATGATAGTGGAAGAAATAATCAACAGAATGCCCAATGAAATGGGCCACACACACATTCATTCACCATTCAAGCTCTTGGAATTCTGGCTCCACGCAATATATACACGAATTCCACATGTTGTTTCACGCTTACCTATCCAGTAGAGTAAATTTGATGACTGTCAGATTAACAAAGGGTACTGGACAAATCCCTGGTCAGACATTCAGACAATCCTCCCTACAAAATTCATCATGTCAGTTTTCTAAACTCTCTTTCTCACACACTTATTTACCATATCTGTCCACCTTCTTTGCTTACCATGCCTCCTCCCTTCTTCAAACTCACACAGATGTAACTCTGTCAGCACTCAGCACAACCATTCTCTCCACATGACTGTACCAACTAAACACACACTCTTCAACTTTGGTGTCCTTAAATTTCTTTACTCTGAATCTTTCACAAATTACATTATTCCTTATCCTATCCACTCTATGGACTCCACATATATTCCTCAATGGTCCTCCCTTTCCACTGCTCTTACTTATATCTTTTCATTTTTATACCAAACCACTGTATCACACACATATGTTAGGGTAGGCACCAAAACTCCTTCTTGCAAGCCTCTCACAGCTGTCACACACAAACCTTTGGTTCTTATCAGGGCCTTCACAATATCAGTGTGCTGTTAACTGAAATAAATCATCTGCTAGTATAAAAAATTAAATATACATGATGTCCTTGGGCTGAATGAGTTCATTCTTGTGATTTGCTCTAAAAGTATTTTATTTTTATTTTTTTTAAGTTAGTTTCATTACAAACAAGCTTATTTTAGCTGTTATTTCTAATTAATTAAAATGCTATCTACTCACTTGCATTCAACATGGAACCCCATGTTAAGGCAGCCTAGGCCACAAGTAGGACACTCGCCTGCCACGAAGGAATCCCAGCTATGACAGGGACGGGATGTAAATGGTATGTTACCATTGATGCTTTCAATCCAGTAGTCATGAGCTCGTCCATGGCTGCAGCCACGAGTGCTGTCATCCTCCCCTTCCTGCCACCTCTCACCTGCCACAATAGTCATGCCTGTATCAAAAACTTACTGTCATCATCATCATCAACATATTATCAGTGTTCATTTCCACCAAAAAGATGGAGCAAGTCAGGAACCAGAAACAGGCAAAACAAAAAAGGAGAACTTGTAAAACAATATTTCCTGTGATTGGGCCATACATCGATATGCACATCATTCATGCCTTCAAAATCATGGCTGTGCCCTAGAAGCAAAACCATTTGTACTGTACTTTTCTCTTTCTCTATCATCCAATCTTTTACTGGCCCATAAGGAGCAAAGAGGTATGAAGCTTGGGTACTTGAACCTGACACTCAGGGCAAGGGTGGCTAGTCATTATTCCCTGAGTGGCATTATAAGAGCAATAAACCTCAACCATCCCTCAGATATAAACCCATATGGGCCACATACATTTAAAGCACTTCACTTCACTGGACTCCAAGGCATCTACACTCAATCCTCGTAAATCGCATGTTTATAAATCAAGGCTAAGCGGCTGTCAGACTGCCGGCACCCTTAAATTGCTGTTAAGTCACGAAAATTGTGGACCATGGCACCGAAGTGGGCCTTTTCCAAGGAGAATCGTAAACCGCGGCATTCAAATTGAAAATCGCGACCCAACAACCAATCACCGCGCGTCCCTGGTGGCATATGTGCATACTAATGCCGCCATGTTGTTGTTCTTGTCCCGCCAGTCCGCACACTACAGACCGTCACCGTGGAGTACGAAAGCTAACTGCCTTTTTTGTGCAACTTCCCCCCGCCTCCTCCCTGCCATGGCCCCTCCCGACCCCCCAATGTCGCACTCTAAGCAGTCTGGCGTCAGGAAGCTGCCACAGTTGTTGTACAGTCAATGTTTGGAGCTCATTCGTCGTGCTGAGAGGGGAGAGAAGTTTTCAAAGCTGGCGAAAGAGTTTGAGAACTGTGCTGAGAGGTTCTAAGTTCTTCCCAACACTACCCCACTCCATTCGCTTAAGCAATTTTGTCATAGGATTAAGGTGAGATCCCTTAACATTGCTTATTTCTATTAAATACATGCACTGAATATTCCTAAATTTGTATGTTTGTGTTTGATGGTGCCTAGATAGGTGTAGGTAGGGTGCTGTGGGGGGTGGTTGGCCAAAGTCCAGACCCAAATTCATTTTTCACATAAGAGTTATTATTTATAAACCACGTAATTTGTAAATCGCGGCAGTGGTCCAGACCCAAATTGCCGCGATTTACGAGGATTGAGTGTACCTGGTTATTTGCTTACTACTAAACATAATACTGTACTGTAAATGGTTTCCTGGGCTACAAGAAATCATTTCTTATTTCTTCTTTGTGAAAAGTGGCACTCCATTCCAAAGAATGAACAGTAGTTTTTAAAACACAAAAGCAACATAAACAGTAAAAACTAAATTAAAGCTTAGATATGAAAATTAAAATATGTAGAATACTTGTAAGTTTTAGGCTAAAACCCTGTATCTGAATGCCCTAGCTCACAGACGACAACTTTTAAAATGTTTGGCTTCCTCCTCAGAAACCTTTGAAAAGCTATGGCCACAACAGAACAGTCTCCAAGTTACTATGTCATTACAGTAATGACCCATTTATTGATCTTAATTCAGCCATGACCCTGCTGAACAATGCATTTTGACAGATAATGCTGTACTTTACTACCGTACCCCACTAATCCTCAACAGGGGCCATAATCCCTCTAAAGCCCTATATTGGACAGGTCTTCCTCATTACTGACAAGAGTTACATTCCTATGATACCATTGATTGGCAAAACCTGTCAATACCAATTTTCCCATGGACACCTTTATGTACCGTATACAGTAATCCCTCGATTATCCAGACATCCATAATCCGAACAATCCATTACCCAAACACTGTGATCTGGCATTTTGAAACCATTATTAGTACATTTTTCCATTTTATCTGGACAAAATGCTTCCGTCCGTGAGGAAATTATGGCCATGCGAACATTTTCGCCTGGCCAGGCCCTGCGGTGGTGATTGCTTGTCTGTGGCTGATGGGTCTGCTTGACCATGGTAATTGCTTGGCTGTGGTTTATAGGTCTGCTTGACCAGACAGAGTAGTGTGAACCAACAGGAACAAGTGTTGTACAATGTACCATACTTTAGTGGCCTTTTACAAAGGCTTTCAGAGTTAGTTGTGTAACAGGGGCCAGGGGAGAAGTCCATTATCAGAATGGATCTACTTTCCGGATATGCCTTTGGCTCTGTTACATCGGATAATCGAGGGATTACTGTATTCATTTTATAATTCTAATGCAACAACTCATGTTAATGTGCTTTTGATGATTAAAAAAGCTTTTCCTTTATACATATCATTCAACCATAGACCTGTCTCATCTGCAATGAATACTTGCTCAGTTACAGGCACTAAGAATATTGATATTTATGTAAAATGAATGAGATATGTAGATGGAAATTAGTAGAGCTGAAAGCAGCTGACTAGCTGTGTACCATACTGTACTGTACATAACACAAAGAAGACAGGCTTGCACCACCTGCATGGATATTTATCTAATCATTTTATTATTTTCTGCAGAAGGAGCTACAAGCACTTAGGATTGGTGTACCTGTGTAGTGATAGACTGGCCCTGAGGTCACTCACACCAGGCAGTCCAACCAGCCACCCTCTGGATGGGCCCACCTACATCAGATTCCTATTTACTGTAAGGTTAACAGGGGCATTTTGTACTAGGAAATTGCCCATCTGTCTCATCTTGCCCAGCACTAAGAATACAGTAATCCCTCCACTATCCGATGTAATAGAGCCAAAGGCATGTCAGGAAAGTGGTCCTGTCCGGACAGTGGGCCCCTGCTCCATGGACTGGTACTTATGGACCCTAACCCAGCCTAACTTTGAAAGCCACCCAAATAGCTCCCTACCGTACATGCATAGCACCTATTTAAACTTATTTAAGACCCTATTCACACCAATAATGGACATAAAGCATGATATAAATGAAAAGGAACCAAAGAATGAGGAATTAGAATTGACTGTACCATAGCCAGGGTACTTACAGCACGTCTGTGGCTGCCTTCTCTAAAGGCTTTGGCAGTGGTGAAAATGCTCTTGAAGCATGTACAGTAATCTAGTGTTGTGCTGCACTTACAGTAATTCTTTGCACTGTGAGTTATAACTGTTTAACACTGCACACTGTTAATTGCACCAGGCCAGTTTCAACCGTCAGTTTGCACTCCACAGTTAATCCTTTGCTTTCTAAATTCTAATTTCTTAACACAGAACAACATTGTAAATTCCCGTGTGGTCTAGTGGCAAGGTATTGCAGTTTATTCACTGTTTATTCACAAAAAACGAGCACGTGTAGCTTCCACTGCGATAAGCATCTGCTCACAATCGAAGTTAGGCAGTAACTGTTTGTGCCTTAGTGGTGACGGGGAAACAGAGTTGCCAGATCACAATGGCCACATTACCAAACTCCTCAATTTTCATTGCCAAATTTAACTTTTCATTACCTAATTCGTAAAGCTAGCATTTATTCTTCACTAATTATATATACAAGTGTAAATAAATGTAATCACTCCTTATAATTAACAGCATGTTGATTATTTTCATGCTATGTTGGCTAGCAGATTAATCAGAAAGCAAACAATCCACCATCTCCATCCTGTGTATCCTCATACATGTGAAAAATCCATTTGGTAATGCATTACTCTGATTCATTACCAAACGAATTTTTCATTACCAAACTGGCCCACATTTGGTAATGAAACATACCAAACAGCAACCCTGACAGGGGAGGGGGGAGGGGGAGGAAGGAAGGGGTGAAGGGTCCGTGGTGTAACAGCTGTTCGGTGCCGTGCGGCAATTTCAAATTACGGGTGGGAAAATATTTGGATTTTGGGGGGATTTTTTTTTTTTTTTGGCCATTTTTGGGTTCGGAAGGTCCAGGCCCATAATGTCTGGTAAGTGGGGTGTCCGGAGAGTGGGCTTCTGGAAAGTACAGGGATTACTGTATTTTGTTATTTATTACAAGTGGGAATGAGAGGCCTACATGGATATGAGTAAAGCCAAAAGCAGGTGACTAATTTATGTAATGCAGAGTAGACAGGCTGACACCAACTGTATCAATATTTGCGTTAATAACGATAGTGTACTGTACTGTGTATCTACTGTAAGTTCGTTTTTGCTTTTAAAGACTCCAATATGCTTGCATGCGTTGACCTTGTTCACCTAATGGCGGCTCTCCATGCTGCTCGATCTCTGGCAGCTTCCTCCTTCAGTCCCTTATCCCTGAGGTCACACTCAGTGATCTCCTCTCTGTCTTATTCGGTCTGCCTTTCGCAACTCTACCCCTAACGTTAACACTTCTCACTTTCTGCACCCAGTTATCATCCCCCATCCATTCCATATGCCCAGACCATCTCAATCTACCTCTCCTCATCACAACACCAATACATTCCAGTCCCATCCTACCTCCCAATTCTTTCATCATAATCCTAGCCCCCCCAGGCCTAGCACTCAAGGAAGCACTGCATATCCACCTAATCATTGTCATTTCTGTACGTTTGACTCTGTGAATATCCTCTTCTTTTACTTCCCAAGTCTCACTACCATAGAGCATTAGCTCTTAACGCATGCTGCAAACAAAGATCCCTTAACACGGAAGGGTTGCCTTCTCAATGACAGGAGAAGAAACAGCTCCCTGAACTTCTTTCAACCACTCCTCACTCTAACCACAGAGCTAGCTCCATCCCCACCTCCAGCACATAACATGTCTCTCAAAGAACAGAACTTCCACACACTTAAGAGACTCACCAGCAGTATCAATCCTATCACACCTGACAATCTCCAAATGTTCTTCCCAACGTACTGCAAACACGAAATCAGCATTATCTCACAGTCTACCTCTAATACCAGTACATCTCTTATGCACCCAGTTATCACAAACACTGCACAAGACGGAATTACTTCCCACGCCCTTGTGGCAAATCACACATGGCCACTCTCCCTCTTCTTTGACAGTACCGCCACCAGCCCTAGATACCATCACTTTTATCTGCATTTACTCTTAAGCCCTTGTGACCATCTCTCCACTTCCTAAATCTTTCCTCCGTCTCCCTTTCATTCTTTGCAATCAACACCAAATCATCCGCATACAACATCTCCCACTGGAGTCCATTTCTGAAGTCATGTGAGAGAGCTTCAAGTACCATGACAAACAATAGACTCAAGACTGACCCCTGATGCACACCAACATTCATAGAAAACTCATCACTCAGTTCTCCATTCCTACCTGGGTATGAGTACCCACATATATAGCCATAATCACCCTAATTAGCCACTCCTCAATCCCAAGCTTTCTCTGTCCACTTTGCCACCTCTCTAGGGACTCTGTCAAAGGTCTTCTCCAAATAACAAAAACAAAGTACCGTATAGATCCCTTTTCTTCCCTATATATTTTTCCTGAAGCTGCTGAACAATGAATATGACATCAGTGGTCTCTTTGCTTGGCATAAACCCAAACTGCATCTCATCAATATTCACTCTTTCTCTAACCCTACCTTCTAGAACTCTCTCTATTACCTTCAGTCTCTAGTCCAAAAGCTTTAGGTCTCTGCAATTTCATCTTTCCAGGGCATCACCCTTTCCCTTGCCCTTGCACACATTTACAATAACGCTCTTCAGCCAGTCATCTGGGACAACACACTCATATATCCATCCATCCATCCATCTTCTAATCCAGTGTTGCTCCATGAGGAGCGTAGGAGCCTGGGGCTAGTCAAGCTGGTCCTAACACTTAAGATGAGAGTGACCAGCCCCACTCATCCCTGAGTGGCATTACTTGAACAATAAACCCCAACCACCCCTTGGATATAAACCTGCACAAGCTCAGTCCGATTGGAGCACCTTAATTACCCCGCTGTACCACCAGGCACCATAATTTGGTCATGTGGTTACCACCCAATGTAGTAAATGGTTTCCTGGTGTACAGGAAACCATTTGTCACTCAATGCAAAGTCACCTGTAGATGGAAGGAAGAGGAAGGAATGAAGGAAAGAAAAACAGAAGAGGAAGAAAGAAAGGAAAGAAGGAAGGATGACAGGAAAGGGCAGGCACCCGAGAGTAGCACTGCATCGAATGAGTGGATGGTTAGCGCCTCCACCTACCACTAACACTGCATAATCATATGTATCAAGTCAGTAACTAACCCTACTCCTATATCTCCTGAGGCTTTCAGCATTTCAGCAGTCAGTTCAGACTCACCTGCTGCCATCCCCACCTGCATCCTGCCTATTGCCCTGCTCACAGTAGCAGCAGCATTCAAAGGCCAAGGGCCAAACACTGGATCTGCTGCCTTCAAACCTTCCCTGTTCCAGTCAAACTCTTCATTCAACAGCCGATTGTAATGTTTTCTCCAGGCGTCTTTAAGATCCCCACTGTTCAATTTCCTTCATCAATCTTCACACACTGCTCACCTATGATATCTCTATTTTCCCTCTTCATCTGATTGGCCACCTTAAATATCAAATTCTTTCTTGCCACACTATTTAGGTTATCAAGAAAAGTATCTGAGGCTCAGATTTTGCCCTGTAAACCTCTTTCCTGGCCCTACACTTGGTAGCCAAGTATTCCTCTTTGTTACCATCCCTTTCCCATTCCCAGAAAAGCCTTCTTTTCTCCTTAACTGCAGCTTCTAGACCCTCATCCCACCACCAAGTTACTTTATGTCTTGGGGGGGCCCCTTGTCCATCCACACACTGAATCAGTAACTCTCAGGAGATTGTTCTTGAGAGCTCTGTACTGTTCATCAACACCTATGTCATTGGCTCCCTGTTCAACCACCACTCTACTCATCTTGCTGTAGAAGGCATCCTCTACGGCTTGGTGTTTCAACCTCCATATTTTCCTCGTAGGTTCATAGGTCCTCATTTTCATCACCTTCTTCTTAAGCACCATGTCACATCAATAATTTGAATTGCAGCACACACTCCTTGCTCGCTATAACTTTAACATCCTTCACCTACCTCCTATCAGCCCTCCTGACCAGGATATAGTCTATCTGGCTACAATTTCCCCCAGACTCATATGTAATCAACCTACTCTCTCTTTTCCTAAAATGTATGTTGTACACAAGCATGTTCATTGTCTCCCCAAATTTGAGTATCCTTTCCCCTTCCTCATTCCTTGTACCAAATGCACATTCCCCAAGTACCCCTACATATCCTTGCGCTGCTTTACCTACATGACCATTTAAGTCCTGTCCCAAAACTATAATTTCATCATCCCCCATACCATTTACCATATGTATTAAGTTATCTCAAAATGTATATTTTTCTAAATCATCCAATTCAACCTGTCGAGCATATACTGATATAAATGAAAATGTAACCCCACAGAACAAAAATTTCACTACAGTACTATTATCCTTTCACACAGTCTCAATACATTCATGACATATTCCACTTATTTCTCCTTAACCAACACACACATACCACCATATCCATCTGCCCTACCCTGCCAAATTATCTTGTATCGACAATCTCTCCCGCCAAACAATCTGGCTGATCCTCCTGTTTCTATCCTCCTGCACCCATCCAACATTCACCCACCTCCTACTCAGCATCTCAACCACATCCCCTGCTCTACCCCTCAAAGTATGAGGTCTGTTCAGTAAGTAGCCGACCTTAGGCTCTTAAAAAAATAAATAGCTAACCTGTTGAGCTAGGACACCAATCCTCCTCAAAGTAGGCCTCCTCTGACTTGACACATGTAGCCCAGCGTTCTTTCCACTGCCTGAAACAGTTTTCAGAGTCGGTTTTCAGTATCTCCTGCAGGTGGTGAGTCTCATTCGTCACGATCTCTTCTCATGGATGAATGTTGCTCAGGACATGTTGGAGTGTGCACATAACAATCCAGACTTTCTGAAGACTGTTATCACAGGAGAGGAAACTTGGGTGTATGGATATGACTCAGAAACAATAGTACTGTCATCCCAGTGAAAGCATGCAGGATTGCCTCAGCCAAAAACACGACAGGTCTGCAGCAAGGTGAAATGCACTCACATACTGAGTTTATTTTTGACTACTGAATACACACCAGATGGTCAGACTGTCACCTGACATTACTACCTCGACATTATCCGTCGTCTTCATGACAAAGTTTGGGTGAAGAGACCAGACCTTTGGAAAGCAGCAAGTAGGAAGCTGCACCATGACAACGCCCTACCCATTCTTAACTGATTCAGGAATTTTTGGCCATGCAAAACATCCTGTGGATCCAGCAGGTTCCCAACTCACCAGACATGGCTCCGTGCAACGTTTGGTTATTCCCCAAGTTCAGAACTCTGCTGAAGGGTTAGCTATTTACGAGAAGGGAAGAGATCATGAAAAATGTGATGAAGCACCTGCAGGAGATAATGAACACCAACTTTTAAAAATGTTTCAGGCAGTGGAAAGAATACTGGGCTACTTGTGTCAAGTCAGAAGGGGCCTACTTTGAGGGGGATTAGTGACCTAGCTAAACAGGTTAGCTGTTTGTTTTTTTGAGCCTAAGGTCAGATACCTTCTGAACAGACCTTGTACCCACATACCAATATGCAGGATTACTGTACATATACAGTACAGTCATGACCCAGAATGTGATCCGGTTATGTCAAGTAAGAATCAATTACATGCCATTAAATCATAAATCAATGTTGATTTAACAAGGGTTCGGTGGGGATACACTGGGGGTCAGTGCCCATACAACCTAAAATCTCAAGAAAACACTTCTGCCACTCACCTGAAGTACAGTGAATCCTTGCTTATCCCGCATAATGGGTACTACACCAAGTGCGTGATAACGAAACTGCACAATAACGAAGACACAGAACCTGTGGGATTTATCCTAATTGATACTGGGCACCTCACTTGTAAACCCAAGTTTTCCCATTTACAATTGTATGGAAGCAAAGCATGGACCTTGTTGGAAGGACAAAAGTCAAGAGATGGCAGTGGAAATGAGTTATTTGAGAGGTGCATGTGGAGTTACATGGACAGACAGACTGACAAGTGAGGAAGTGAAGGAGCGATGTGGTGTGGATGTGGATGTGATAAAAAGTGTATGGAGTACACTGAGGTTGTTTGGTCATGTGGAGAGAATAGAGAGAGAGACTAACTAGGAGAATGTGGGTAAGGAGGAGAGGAAGGGGGAGACCAAGGATAAGATGGAGGGATGGAGTAGAAAGGTATATGAGAGAGAGAGGGATGTAAGCTGGGGGGAGGACAGTGAAATGGCAGGGGACAGGGCGACATGGAGGTGATTTGTCCCCGGCCACCCCTTACGAGATTGAGGCATCTGGCTATAGATAGACAGACTGACAAAAATTCAGACCCACCAAGTACTGTACATACATACTATTCATCACTGATTCATTCATCATGTAATCCAGTGTTGCCCTATGAAGATGAATCCCTACATGAAGAGTTAATCCCAGGTGGTGGAGACCACTATCTCCCCACCCCCAAACCTCAGAACCCCTTACCTCAAGCTCATCTTAGGTAACAGTATGTATGTATGTATATACATATTATTATGGTAGGTAATAGAAACACACACAAGCATAGTTAAGTCAACAGAAAATAGTGTAATGGGCACAATGAGTAAGAAACATATATCATATTGAGATCTAAGATGAGTTTGAGGTAGGGGGTTCTGAGGTCAGGGGGTGGAGAGATAGTGGTCGCCACCACCTGGGATTAACTCCTCAAGCAGGGATTCTTTTAATCCCCCAGAGCCATCAGAAACCACAGATTCTACATCATCATTGTCAGCAGAAACCAGCTCAGGTGCACGATAAGGGAGTTTTTTAGCCAAAAAAATGCACAATAACGGCAGGAGTGCAGATTTTCATCTTGCAGTGATTATGAAAACTGCTATAACCAAGTGCACAATAACCATGGGTGATTTGCCAGATTGTTCTGGCTGACAATCATGCAAGCAGCCTGCCATGTAGGATCAGCAGAATGCTGAGGCAGCCAAGCCCTGGTGTCACACTTCCAAATAACCCCCAGACTCTCCTTAACATGCCCTACCAGTCCCCAGGGGTTGTCCCAGTGGTAGACAAGTAGGAGTTTTAGGTTAAGGTCCCCATCTGCATCTGAACCAATGAGGAGTGTGAGGCAGTTCTTGGCTGGCATAAGGCCAGATGTACATCATTCTTCCCAGCTGATATAGGTTCTTCAGGAGATACGTTTCCAAAACAGGCCTGTATCATCAAAGTTGAACAGAGTATCCCATTTCCTTGATGATTGCCTTCAGCTGGCCAGGGAAGGCTTCCACTGTGACTGGTCACATATCTAAGGCTAGTTCAAACCTTAAACCTCTCAAACCACCCTGTGCTGGTCTTGAACTGCTCCTTTACTTCCTCTCTCATCTTCTCCTTGAGATCCTTCCACAGATCAAGTTCCTCTATGCAGATGAAGCTATGCTGCAGGGGCTGCTTCACTTGGGTTTAAGTTCATGAACTCACAGCACCAGGAAATTATCTCCTCCATACTGGGGTCCCCAGCTTTTTTTTAGGCACTTAGCAGTCAGGGTGGTCACATTTTGTGATGCAGATAGGACAACCTAAGATTTTATTACGGTAGAGACCGTGGACTGGGACAGCTCAAGGGCTTCTGCAATCTTGTATGCTCCCTACCCAGACTTGTGACTCTTAAAAATGTCTAATTAAAATCACGGGAAAAGCTATGCCTTAACCTTTTAGGTGTGCCCTTGGGACCTTCAGTATCATCATGCTTTCCACAAGAGGTCAGCATCCTTACCTAATGTGCTTTCCAAGTCACAAGTTTCAGTATTTCAAACAAAACAATTCTTTCTCCATGTAATACTGCACACTGCACTATTCATTGTACACTAGCATTGTTATTCTGACAATGATAGTACAGTATTTTGATGGCCTTGCATGTGCGAGATTTGTTGTGTAACAATGGGGAATGCCAGGGAGACAGTCACAGCTGTGGGCCACATGAGAAAGTGGATGAGTGATGCAGGTTCTTCAGAGAGGTGGCAGGAAGGAGGGCATGTGTGCAGAAGCTTCAGATGGGGGTTCTGTACACATAAACACAATGCGACCATCTTGGCTCAAACATATGACTGTCAGCTTGTGCAGGGGGCAGTGCGTCCAGCTGTGATTGTCATAAATGGCAATCACAAAAATCATATAAGCAATTTTCATGATCGTTTACCAGAAACTGGGCATAAGTTTTCATCAAACATTATAGTAATCAGTTGCATACCAAACATTTGTATACCCAGTCATGATTGTAAAGTACAGTAAACCTCGATATAACGGACTTCAGTATACCGGATTCGCTTTTATCACACTCGAGGAGCCTACCGGACTAAATTCTTATACATTGGGAAAAGTCCAATAAAGCCAAAGTCAGTCCGGACTGCCTGACCTCAGTCCCGAGCAGCCTTAGTGTCACTCTTATTTTTCAGGAAAAGTCCACTAAATACGACTTCAATCCTGACCGGTGACACCCGGACTTCCCCCTTTTTTAACCCAGCTGCACTCTCACTCCAGTATCAGTTTCACACCACACCTCTGGCTCTGAGAATGATGTCTCCTTGCCATCACTTGCCTCGACATCGTCCCTGCACATCATTTCCCTGGAAGTCCCTGATACTGTATACTGCTCGAGAATGACGAATGATAAGTGAAATATACAAAGTGAACATCTTTAGTTTGTAAGATCGTAAATCATCATCACCATCATCCAGGCCTCCTTTCCCACCCTAGGGCAAGGCGAGGAATAGCAATGTTCAGACAGCCCAAATTTGGCCAGTCCAATGGGCCACGCTTCCATTCACTCACCATTCAAGCCCCTAGAATCCAGGCTATATCTGATGGAGGGGGATGGCATAAATAATAAGGTGTATAAAGTGTACAGTTGTATCTGAAAAGTGGTCTACATTAATATTAAGTGCTATTGTTAATGAACACTTTTAGTTGTAAGTGTATAGTACTGTACAGTATAATTAAAGTTTCAAAATTAAGTTCTGATTGTATGCTTCAAAGTACAGTACATTACAATACAGTACTGGTTTAGTATAAATGCCTTTAAGTTAAACAACTGCATTACATACCTCTCCAATACAATCATCTCTACTGTACAGACTCCATCAATGGCCCACTTCAGCTGTGTTCACCATAATGAGGTAAATAAATGACATGTTTATCAGAATACTGTACAGTATTACTGTATTATAATATTAAACCATTTGATTATTGTAGTGGATGTATAATACAGTAAAGTACTGCAATGGTAGTGAAGCAGTTGGTGACACCACAGTGAAAAACCATTAGTGTGATCCGGACTAATATTTGATATATCAGAAAATGTCTGGGTTAGCAGGGGGAAGTCCAAAAGTCGCTTTTTTCAGAGTTTTGTTTTTTTCGGACTGACTTGGGCCCCAATTAGTTCATTATAGTGAGGTTGTACTGTACATACAGTAATTCATGCTGATAAAATAGACATGCAGTAGAGCAGTTTGAAAAATTCGGTTTCCATGCACCCTGCCAGTTAATGATGTCAAAGACAGATATTACTTAAAGTCAGCCAGGTTTTTTGCTGTGATGGATAATGACTTACAGTAAACCTTCGCTATAATGGACTAATTGGGGGAAAGTCAGATCCATTAAAGCTGATAGTCCATTATATCCAAGGGTCCCCCTGAAGTAGGATTTCAAGCATGTTTGAAAATGAATTAATACAGTAGCATGTTCTAGTACTAAAAATGTAAAAAGCACCCATTTCACACTAACTTGGTCCATAATTTTGCGCTTCACCTTAATCAAAATCCTTGCCACAGTACTACTCGTACATCATGACCAATACAGCATTACTATAATCTGTTGTTACAGCTCAGCAATCACACCGAGGAAAATGTAACTTCAGGCCAGGTTGGAATAAAAAAAGGAAGGAAACACGTATTGTGACCAGTTGCACCCCAATTAATGGACAATGTTCATGATGGCTAATGAGAGTCTTGTGGCTTCTGTGGCATCCATTTAATCTGATATCCGCCATGCCAAGGTTTGTTATAGTGAGGGGTCTATTCTGGTTAATGCACGAGTGGATAAATAGGGGGTTATTGTACACACTTCTGTCACTCGTCACTACTCTTTCTCTTCTCCTTCTATCCATACTAAACTCTTTTGTTCTTTTCGTATTTATTCTCTTCTGTGGATTCTACCCACCTGAAAGTAATGTAAAACTGTTGTTGGATGATAATGATGGAAAATGAGTAAAAGATGTACTATGTTACAGTCAAGGAAAAGGTAAGCAATGTATCCAAATCAGGAAAGATAGACAGGGGTTAGTTTCTGAAACACAGAAGATAAAGCATGTTTTCATCTCTTGAAAAAGAAAAGGGGGGGGAGAACAAGTATTCCAAGTTAACAAAAGTGTGTACAGTACAGTAGTAAATACATAAATACAGGTATACTTTGATATACAATACCCCTAGATGCAATACCCCAGCTTAACGATGGGAGTAGAAATACCATCATACCCCGCCTAACGATGGCCAAAGCCCAGTGTAATGATGGGTTTTGATTTTTTAAAACCGATTTTGATGATATTTTAGACTAAATTTTGTGTGTTTAGGTTGATTTATTAACTGTTTTTAGACTTAGATTAATGTGTTTTAGCCACAGTTGGGGTGAACACTGTCATTTTGGGGTACAATTTACTAAGCCTGATTTTTTCCGGACTTATATTTGATGATTTTCAGATTTTATTTTTTGGTTTTAGTGATCTATTTACTGTACTAGTGTTAGGCTTAGGTTAGCATTTTTTTTTTAGCTGTTTGGCCATTTAGATTGGCTTTAAACTTGTTTTTGGGCTCATTTGGGTGGGTTTTGGACTTGGTGGGGGGGGGGGGAACCCATGGCTGAAAATTTCATCCCATTACTTTACATGTTAAATTTTCCCTGCTATATGATACCCCGCCTAACAATGAGTTTTTACCTAACCAACTGCATAGTTAAACCAGGGTATACCTGTAATTAGTGTATTTATATGAGTAAACATAATATTAAAGTGTACAATGCCTAAAAAAGGTATCCTCACTTGGGGGTAGGTAGTTGTGAAATCATACATTCACCTCTGTAATAATATAGTAGTCTCTCATTTACCTGCACATACAGTATCCAGACGTCTTCATTATCCGGATGCTAAACTTTGGCTCTATTAAACCATTATCCGAATTTACTTGCCATCATCCAGACATAAAATTCCCCGAGAATTTCGTCCGGCCAGCCAACATGTTCAAACATTCGGCATTGTGGCTGCCGGGCACGAACTATGAGCGGGAAGTAAGCCGTAACCCACAAACAGAGCTAAAATATCAGTCTGCCCCTGTACTGGATGGTCAAAGTTGCGTGCTCGACCGATCACTCCCAATGAACCTCCAGCACCTGAGTAATACTACTGTAACCCACAAGCGGTATCAAAACATCTGTATCCCCACCCAATGTCCAAAGCCGTATGGCTACCAGGCTAAGTCTTTCCTAACTGCCCCTGAGATTGTAACACAGACCGCAAGCCACGAGTACATGTTCAGTGACACGAGCCGTCTGCCTCTCTACCGAATGTCCAGAGTCCCCCGGTCACTGTGAGTTGTGTTTCCACATGGCCACTCGGCATCTAACAGGCCACAAGCAAATGTACTGTAAAAGCACCTGTCTGCCTCGTGACAGAAGGGGAGGAATCCTGCCCACAGCCTTGCTTCTCCCCCCCCTACCGTCCCTCCTCCATACCCTCCTGGCTCCCCCCTCACTCCTTCAGTCCATACCCTCCTCCATGGAGATAACACTGACTTGTGAGTTTTTACTTTTTTTTTTTTTGCAATTTATTTGACTACTATTGGTTGAAATTCCACAAAATCCATGAGAAAGCTCATGAAATTCTGCATCTAAATACTGTATATGCTTAGCTCTTGGAAGATGCTGGCAAAATTTTGACCAGGATGGTGGGAAGTTATATGAAGGTATGTTTTACTCCTGAACGCTTTATTCTTACTGCATTTCTGTACTTTTACTTACCAGTTTTATGTTTTTTTTTTTTTTTTTAGCATATCTTATAGTATAAACGGCAGCGAAGTTGATGGTATACCATTTATACCAATATAACCAATTTACGGGGAATATTTGGCCGCGGAATTTTTTTTGAGTCAAGGGAGCAATTACTCATCACAGATAACTGATTTTCAAGCCATTTTCAGCTTTTTTGTGGACTGCGTTGTTTATGCATTGTTTTCTTGATGTTTAGCATTAGTATGGATAGTCCTACATGTGTTTTGATGTCCAAATATGGTAGAATGACCAGAAAACTGCCAAAATTAGGAGGGCTACTGTACATACAGCAGTGTATAGGTAGGGTGTTTTGTGGTTTTCGTTTTTTTTTTTTTAATGGTGTTTAGCTTTGCTTTGGATATTCCTGTCTGTGTTTTGATGTCTAAATATGGCAGATTGACCTTATTACATTGCCAAAATTAGAAGGGGTACTGTACAGTCGTGGTCATAAATAATCACCTATCCTCCTGTACCTCGTTCCTCAGGCTGGCTCCTTAATGAATGGCAAGTCACAGTGGATTAAGAGGGGCTGAGAGGGAGAGGCCAGGGAGAGAAGGGAAGGTAGGTGGGGGGACGAGCGATGGTGAAGGGGGGGGGGAACAGTGAGGGAGGGGAAGGAGGGTAGGTTGAGGAGGGAGAATGAAAAGCAAAGTGGTGGTCAAATTATCTGTCTGTTTTATTAAGTGCACGATATAAAGGAGTTAATATTTGGTAGATGCTGCTGCAGTATACCTTGTACAGCAGCGTCAGCTAACAAGCATTAGATAGTTGGTGATATCAAGCGCTGGCTCGTGAGATGCATACTGACGTGACAGATCAAACATTAGTGTGGAATCAGATATTTGTGTTTATCCGTGTACTTTGACTTCGGGCACAGAATGGAATCTGAGTGGCTTAGACTTCCATAATGTTTATGTAAGAGATGTCCTCTACCCTTACATGTAATTAATTTTTGGAAGTCAGTATATACAACCTTTGACATGGTTGTGTCCATGGTAAATATGTTCATCCTCTCAGTATACACTCCCTCTGTACAGTCTCAATCATGTCAACTATTTTATGGTATCTCTTTATGAAATGTCTACTTAAAATAATTGGGCATAAAAGGTAAATTAATCTGATGTCTGTGCATATGGGTGGATATATTAACGATATGTCTCATTAATCTCTTGCTTGGACTGCATGCTGGTATGGGTTTGAATGGCCAACCAACAATCTCAACACCCTTTCATCACCACGGAATGATATTTTTTCTCCGACAAAAAATAGCTAGTTACAAACTGGTGGACAAGGCAATAATGTGTTGTGCTGGAAACTTCTGGCTCTGCACTAATGTTTGATCTGTCACGTCAGTATATTTCTCTCATGAGCCAGCCCTTGATATCACCACCTATCTAATGCTTGTTATCTGACACCACTATATAAGGTGTAATGCAGCATAATCTACCAAATATTAACTCCTTTTTATCATTCCACGAATGAAAGAAAATAGACAAATAATGTGACCACCACTTCGCATTTCATTCTCCCTCCCCTCCCTCACTCCACTCCTGCACCATCGCTTGTTCCCCCACCCACCTTCCCTTCTTTTCCTGGCCCCTCCCTCTCAGACCCTCTTACTCCACTGCGATTTGCCGCAGATAAAGAAGCCAGCCTGAGGCATGGGGTACCGAAGGATAGGTGATTATTCACGACCACGACTATACATACAGTAGTGAATAGGTAGGGTGTTCTTTTATTTTCTGTGGTTTTTCTGCATGTTTTTCTTGGTGTTTAGGATTAATTTGGATATTCCTGTATATGTTTTGATGTCTAAATATGCCTGAATGACCGGAAAACATTTCCAAATTAAGTATAGGTACTGTATAAATAGGTTAGGTATAGGTTGGAGGTTGGGTATATGTAGGGTCTGGGTATGGTAAGGGAACAGTGTTCATTATCTGGATGTTGCCATTACCCGGACATGCCTCTGGCTCTGTTATGTCTGGATAAATGAGGGATTACTGTAATATACAAGTATTAAATATAGCACTGATGTGTCACAACTGTAGGAAATGCCTATGATAACACATAGCATAAATATGTCACATGGCAACTGGGATCTTCAGGCCTACCAACACATTTCACAAGGTCTCAGTTTGTTTCAGATCACATCACTGATTTTTCAGTTTGTTTACCACAAAGTTGTTTGGATACCTTTTTAGGCACTGTACATGTAGATCATAATGAGTGAAAATCAATAAATCTTCCTTGAACTGTCCACCAAATGAGGCTCTGACTGTGCTTACCAGTGGGACTTCGACACCCTGGCTGATGTTCTCCACCATTAGGATAGAAATCCACGTCCCCTACTGGATCCTTCAGTCCTAAACATGTCTGAAAGAGGAAGCGCTGAGTTAATTATCCTCTTCGCTGTAAGATTCACTTTCCTTATTCTGAACAAAATTATCTGGTGGTAGGAGAAATTATTATAAATAAATAAAAAAAACTTCTGTTAGATCTCTAGCAGTCTAGTGGAAGAGCAGTAAAGTCAGGATTGAAGACTGTGCATTACATGCAACAGTACAGCCTTTCAAGAGGTGGATGGAGGTTTTTCTGTCATGTAAAATGGCACCCACTATCCATTCACTTAGTGTGGTACTACCTTCAGATTACTTTATACTGAGAGACAAGCCAAATGGTTTGCTGTAACCTAGGAAACCATTTACTACACTGAGTAGGAACCACATAACCAAGTGGACATATGGTACTGTCATGGGTTAAGGCATACCAACTGGATATGGCCTTTAGTGGTCTATATGAGGGATGCTAGGATTTATTGCTCACATAACACTACTGGAATGAGCAGCTGGTCACTCTTGCTTTAGATGTTAGGCCTGAGTTGCCTAACCTCAGGTTTCTGTGTTCCTGATTAGGTAAAGGAGGACTGAATGCTAGACAGATGGAGAGATAGATGGCTAGAGAGATAGATGTGGCTATTGTATGTGCCCTCAAAACACAAACTGACAAAATAAAAATATGCGATGCTTGATGTGAAATCATATTTTACATTTACTGTCAACCCACATCACTTAACCCCTTTGCTGTGACAACATCTGTTTTATTTTTACTACTGCCAGAGTGCTTTAATCAATTAGGGGGAGATCCATTAGCCTCTACAGTATAATGACTTCAACTATATTCCATTCTTGCTATTGCTATACCATTTTATTATGCAAAGGGGAACATTTTTGCTGTGAAGCAATAAAAATTATTGCAACCAACAGCAACAACAGCCACACTAACCATATGGTAATCTGCCACCTACCCTCACCTCAACAATGGAGCAGGCTTCAGTGTGAATAACCTGGACAAACTCCGCATCTGTAGGGTCAAGACGATACTCTGGAGGTTTATCGTAAAATTCAGGTCCTGCTGGATCCAGTCCTGTGGGTTGAGAATAATATAAAAGACGCAGGCCGGACTCCAAACCGACTGAAAGGAATAAGCTATAAAAATGGTAATAGTCAGTCACACAGTACCTCCTTTAAAGTGCCAGAGCCTGTATCTCTATCTGTATCTGGATGTATGGGGTCCACTGCAGGACCAAACATTCTCCCCAGAGGGATAGTGATAACCAAAATGAAGCTTTCTTCACATGACAGGAAATAATCTGGTTAAAGAAAGATGTGTAGTTAAGAACTCTGTTGAAAACGGCTGAATGTGCTTAGATGGTATGGTAATAAGAAGAGACTGGATGTAATTAAGGTGGTGGTGGTGTTTGTTGTTGTTGCTGTTATAACCCCAGGCTCTTGTGTGGACGTGAACCATATGGACTGCAGGAAACAAGTGACTTTAAACCGTTCACTCTCAGAGATCCACTGCTGAAGCTATGTTGAAGGATTGTCTCTGTTGAGACAGGACAGTGCATTACACTAGCAAGTATGGTGTAGTCTGGCAGGGTGCATTACTATGAGAGTACAGTACTGTACACTGTTTGCATGTTGATTTTATATTGGTACTGTAGCATGGAAGGGTAATGTCTGGAAAGGCACTACTTTTTCAACCTGATAGTCAACAAACTGAGTTTATCTGATAGGTAATGTCGATGTGAAGTGGATCTATGAAGTAAAAACGTAAATGTGTGTGGATGGTCATGCCCGTAAGGTGAAGTTAGAACTCATGGACCTGAGTGGTGAGTGAATGGGCATGTTATTGATTAGTTCTCTTTCTCACGTTTTCTCCTTATCCTTGGGAGGGTAAAAGAAGAAGGAGGAGGAGGAGCTCTGACTGATGTTACCTGTGAGTGACAGAAAAGACACACGTCACCCATTTCAGAACATAACATAAACTAACCTGTAATGAAAGGCAATCGAAACTGAACTACATTCTGTCCAATTGCCCCAGCCACATGTGCCCCAAGGGAGTGTCCAACTGCCTGCACTAGGGAAACATCCAGCTCTCCATCTCTCTGTAACCATTCCAGTAGTCGAGCAGTGTAGGCACCCACCTGGTTATTGTATTGAAACATAGAGTAAATCGGTGTATGTCATGATACAATAGTGCCACAGTATTACAGGGGTAGCAGTGACACAACTTCCTCCTCTTATCTTGACATACTTCTCTCACTCTATCTCTGGAATTATTGTTCAGCACTTAGCAGAAACTGGAAGCTGGGAAACAGCTGTGTGTTACAATATCATTTATGGAAGTGTACAATAACAGCGACTTACCACACCCACATTTTCAACAACCTCAGGGTACCAGGGACCTTCAGCCAATTCCTCCCAGTCCACTGACAGCACATTGTACTCCCCAAGCATCAGCAACTCTAGGTAAAAAATGGCAGACTTTAGGGAAAAAGCTGTTCTCATTATAGCATTTAATCACTGCAGGAACCAGTCATTTGTATTTGAAGATTACCAGTAATTACACAAATATTACCCTAACCTTACTGTTATTTAAAGTACACTGCTACTTGCTAGTGCTACATTATCATAACATCCAGCTGCAGACTATAGGTCAAAAACACAAGATATGTTTTATAATTAAATCTTTAGATGCCTAATGTTCCATTGAACCAAGGCACTCCAACTGGATGTGGCCTATAAGGACCTACTTCCAAGGGATGGTTGGGGTTTATTGCTCACAAAGTGCTGCAAAGGGATGGGCAACGAGACTCTCTTGCCTTAAATGTATCATTGGTGTAGTCTCACCCTGGGACCTTATGCTCCTAACTGGGACTGGGTGATGGTTGGGACAGATAGAGAAGGGTCAGGAACCAATTCAGATAAATTTAACATGCCATACTGTACAAATAAACTCTCTCTCTCTCCACACAGCGCTAGCACGCACACATGCACACACACACACACACACACACACACACACACACACACACACACACACACACACACACACACACACACACACACACACACACACACACAGAAAAGCACATTAACAAGATAGTTGGAGAGACTTATAAGCTCTTGACTAACATAAGAGTAGCATTTCATTATATGGATGAGGAAATGATGAAAAAATTGATAGTGGCCATGATCCGCCCCAGGTTAGAATATGCAGCGGTAGTGTGGTGCCCACACAAAAAGAAAGATATAAACAAGATTGAGAGAATACAAAGAACAGCAACCAAGATGGTCCCCAGTCTGACAGACCTGTCATACAGAGAGAGGCTGGAAAAACTGGATTTGTCTTCGTTAGAGGAAAGGAGAAAGAGGGGAGACATGATTGCGGTGTTCAGGACCATGGTGGGAGTAGATAAAATTGACAAAGAAGATCTGTTTGTATGGGATAAGAGAGCAACAAGAGGACATGGAATGAAACTGAAAAAGTCAAGCTGCTTGAAGGATATCAAGAAATATAGCTTTCCTTACAGAAGTATAGACTTATGGAATAGCCTGGACAAAGAGATCGTCCAGTCTAAAAACTTAAACGAGTTTAAAGTTAAATTCGACTTATTGAGAAACAGCGACGGAAACCCACGAGCATAGTACATTCCGTGTATATCACAATTAGGTATATTCTTAAATATTTGGAACGACTTAGACAAAGAGGTGGTGCATGAGAAAAACATTCATGTGTGTAAAGGTAGACTTGATAAATGTGGATATGGAGACAGGACAACACGAGCGTTGCTCAATTCCTGTATACTACAATTAGGTAAATACACACACACACACACACACACACACACACACAGCAATCAACTTTTTTGCAGCACATCTTTACCCACTTCACTTCAGTGACATACAGCGGGGAAAACCAAACCTTCCAGGGCAATACTCAAGTGCCATAAGATAATGAAAAAAAAAAAAAAAAAGTATTATAAAATTATATGTAGAACCTACATATTGTCGGCCTGTTTTTATATTTGTAATGCACAACTTTGTTTCCAAGTATAAAGATGTTGCCCCTTGAATATACGTGTAGTCTTAAACCTTGGAGATCAAATGTTATTCGTAACAAGAGTACAAAATATAAAGACATTTCAGTCCAGCATGCCCTTATTTAACAATGAGGATGCATTAAAAAAAACATCCAGTGCATAACAATTTATCATATATCGACAATTATAACATGGGTTCAGTGAAGATTCATTGTTGGCCAAGAGTGACCCATCCAACCAATTCTTAAAAACAGGCAACTCACCTAAACTGCTTGTTATTTCACTTCACTGCACTTCACTTGCTGCTTGAACTCCAGCACCACACTAATGTTCCATCACTGACACTAACACATCCAACAGTGACAACTGCAAATGCTATCTTGGGACAAATAAATGACAGTAGACTTCCATGAGGGTGATCATATAAGTGAAAACAACAATTGTATATCGATCTGTGAGGCTTCATATAGGATCATAATCATTGAACACGTGAAATTTTATTGTACACAATATTAAAAAAGGTCCTAACTTTTTTGTCACTATGTAAGCAATTCATCACTCACTGGTTCATCATACAGCTAACATGGGTCTGCTGTACATCATGTTTTACTTTATCCCTGCTGCCTCCAAACAATTTTTACCAGCTCAGGAATGACAGCTCATAATGAATGGTTTAAAACAGATCTTGAAGGAGTCAGCAGAATCAAAATATCTTACAGCAGTAGTAGTAGTAGTTGTTCCCTAGGCAGTCTGGCCAAACAGCCCCAAGTCCCTAAGGAAGACCACAGAAGAGACTGGGCTTTCCCACAGAGCTCTCAAGGAGTGTATGTTGTGTTGTTGGCATAGATGATTGTGTGCAATGCAGTCTTCCATAATGTGCTTAATAGTATGGGGTACTGTGTTGCATCCTGGACAGGCATCAGTGATGGAGTCATCCAGCTTCTTCTGATACCTCGAGAGGGGCGGATGATACCCACATCTCAGCCTGGCCAGATGGACCCTGTCCTCACGAGGGGGAAATGATTCAGAAGGGTGGATATCAGGAGGCAGTGCATGCAATTGTGTGTTGTCTTTAAGTGACTGAATGGAGCGGCGAGTGATCTGAGTATGAATATGCTTCTAGAAACTGGTCTGAGGCAGGCAAGGGGGGAAAGATGACAGTATTTGTGTATGATATCGTGTGCTGGGTGTTGTTTTGATGTTCCTTGGTGTGTGTGTGGATGTGCTGCCATGTAATGTAATGGGTGGTGTGAGTTTGTGGAGGCTGCAGCGTGAATTTGGGTGCCCCTCATGTCTTGATGATCCTTGACTTTGAGGACTTTGATTTCTTGGTGTAGGTGGTCTGTGGGTGTAGTAGCTGTGCAGCCTGTGATTATTTTTAGGATCTTGTTCTGTAAGGTCTGTAAAGTGTTGTAGTGTGTTTTAGTGAGGTTAGAAGCCCAAGCAGGGCTTGCATAATTCATCACTGAACATATATATTGTTTGTATACTATGGTGGGGGTTTCTTTGTCATGTCCAAATGTTGTATGTGCAAGTGACCTCAAGGCATTGAGTCTTGGTGTTAATTTTTCTTTAATGTTTGTGATGTGTTGTTTAAATGACACTGATGTAGTGTATGTTACACAAAGGATTTTGTGTGTGTGTGGTATGGGAGTGTTCTTTATGGTGTGTGTGTGTGTGTGTGTGTGTGTGTGTGTGTGTGTGTGTGTGTGTGTGTGTGTGTGTGTGTGTGTGTGGTATGGGAGTGTTCTTTATGGTGAGGTGTGGGATGTGACTGTGTTCTGCTGCCCAGTTTGTGAGAAGGGTCACTGTAGATTTGACTGGGGCTATTTTGAGCCTGTTTGTGGTGAACCATTCATGTAGTGTGTTGAGGTAAGGTTGGAGGATGTGTGCGGCTGTGTTTGCGTTCTGGTGCGTATATGTAGGTGTTATGTCATCTGCATATGAAGCTGTGTGTATCTGTGGTGTGTGGTGTGTGAATATGTCATGTATGTATAGGTTAAGGAGTGTAGGGGACAAAACAGATACTTGAGGGACGCCATTTGTGAAGTTTCTGATGTTTGAAGACTGACCAGCAAATGTTACATGTGCACATCTGCCTGCTAAGTAGTTTGCAGTCATCTTATTGTGATATTGTGCATGTTTGTGTTGAATATTTTGTTTGTGAGGTTGTGGTAGGGGATGGCATCAAAAGCTTTGTTAATGTCTTGTGTGACCAGGAGTGTTCTGCGTGGTGGCCTAACTGAATTCATGCCATCAAAAACTCTCCATGTAAGGTCTATAAGAAAAGCGTTGGTGGAGTGTAGTGGCCTAAAACTGTGTTGTGATGGGGCTAGGGGGGTGTGAGGCATAGCTAGTTCTAGTACCAGTCGTTCAGTAACTTTGGAGGGGGGAGTGTGATGAAGCGGTGTGAGGAAGGTAACATGGGGTCTGTGTTGGGTTTGGGGATAGCGATGACAGTGCCATGCTTCCAGATGTTGGGTATTATGTTGTGTTAGTAGCAGTAGTTTGATATATTGGTGAGTGCTTGTATGCCATGTGGTCCAAGGTGTTTAAGGTGTATGTTGCTTGTGTTATCTGGTCCACAGGCAGATGAGTGCTTGGGGTTGCTAATGGTGTGCTTCATCTGGTTGTAAGTGAAAGGTGCAAATTCTGAGTCTGTGGGGAACTGTCTCTTACGTCGGGTGACACATCAGTCGTCGGGATGGGAGTTTAGATGGCTGACATTTGAAAAGCGATTGATGAGAGTGTTTGCTCGTTGTTTGATGGAAGGTATGGTGTCTGTTGTTGTGATGGCAGCGTGTGATTATGTAGTGTTTCTGTTAGAGAGTGTGATGCTGTTTAGTGTTTTGTAGAGTTTGCTGGTGTCAGTTTTGTGATCAAGTATTTGGAGATAATTATTCCAGTTTAGTGTTTGCTGTTCTGATATTTTATTGTTTATCTGAGTGTTGAGTTCTTGTATTTGTTGTATGGTGTCTTGTGTATGAGGTGTTGAGGAGTGTCGTAGTGTGTCCTGCTGACTAATGAGGCCTTGAATTTCTGGTGTGAAGTTGGGGTTGTGTCATTTTCTGTTGCCTCTAGGAATGTGTTTTTTGTCTGTGTTTTGAATAACTGTATTGAAAATGTGCACAATGGTGTTGATGTTTGTGATGGATGTACTGTTTAATGTTTCAAGTGTTGTTCTGTTTCAGCTGTGAATGCCTCCCAGTTGGCTCTCTCATAATTAGTGTATGTCTGTGGCCAGCTGGGGTGATTCTGGTTTTGGTAATGATGATGATTGGGAGGTGGTCAGAGCCAAGGGTTTTGACCACTCTCCAGGATATTGTGGGGGAGAGGTTTGGGGAGCAAAAAGTGATGTCTGGGGATAACATCCCCAGTCCCTAATTGTTTGTCACGGTGAAGGGGGAAACCTGTACTGTACACAGGAAAAATCATCTGGTAAATTACCAATATGCTGGGAATCGAACCAGGGACTCTCAGATGAGAGCCAGGCAGCATACCACTACACCACAACCAGGTAAAAGTTAACTCACGTTGTCACAATCTTGTAACCAACGTCCCTCCGCCCCCACTGTGGGCATCAAGAGGATGAGTTAACCCCCTGGCACTCGGGCAAGTAGATGCTTTTAATCTATCCCAAACACTTACGGCAAGTCAGAATGAAGGGGGAAACCTGTACTGTACACAGGAAAAATCATCTGGTAAATTACCAATATGCTGGGAATCGAACCAGGGACTCTCAGATGAGAGCCAGGCAGCATACCACTACACCACGACCAGGTAAAAGTTAACTCACGTTGTCACAATCTTGTAACCAACGTCCCTCCGCCCCCACTGTGGGCATCAAGAGGATGAGTTAACCCCCTGGCACTCGGGCAAGTAGATGCTTTTAATCTATCCCAAACACTTACGGCAAGTCAGAATGAAGGGGGAAACCTGTACTGTACACAGTACAGATGATTTTTCCTGTGTACAGTACAGGTTTCCCCCTTCATTCTGACTTGCCGTAAGTGTTTGGGATAGATTAAAAGCATCTACTTGCCCGAGTGCCAGGGGGTTAACTCATCCTCTTGATGCCCACAGTGGGGCGGAGGGACGTTGGTTACAAGATTGTGACAACGTGAGTTAACTTTTACCTGGTCGTGGTGTAGTGGTATGCTGCCTGGCTCTCATCTGAGAGTCCCTGGTTCGATTCCCAGCATATTGGTAATTTACCAGATGATTTTTCCTGTGTACAGTACAGGTTTCCCCCTTCATTCTGACTTGCCGTAAGTGTTTGGGATAGATTAAAAGCATCTACTTGCCCGAGTGCCAGGGGGTTAACTCATCCTCTTGATGCCCACAGTGGGGGCGGAGGGACGTTGGTTACAAGATTGTGACAACGTGAGTTAACTTTTACCTGGTTGTGGTGTAGTGGTATGCTGCCTGGCTCTCATCTGAGAGTCCCTGGTTCGATTCCCAGCATATTGGTAATTTACCAGAGGTTTGTCACGGTGCTGGAAGCTCCCTCACGAGACTTCAGAAATGGTCTCCCATGGGTGATGTTGTATGCTGATGACTTGATGTTGACTTCAGAAAATGAAAGTGAGGCAGAGGAAAGATTTAGGAAGTGGAGAGATGGAATGGGCCATGTGGATTTGAGAGTAAATGCAGATAATACAACAGTAATGATATCTAGGGCTGGTGGCAGTACTATCAAAGCAGAGGGAGGGTAGCCATATGCAGTTTGCCAAAAGGATGTGGGAAGTAACTCCATCTTGTGCAGTATTTGTGATAAGTATGTTTGTAAGATAGGTAGTGGTATTAGAGGTAGACTGAGAGGTCATCCTGATTTCACGTGCGTGGTAAGTCAGGGAGAGCATGTAGAGATTGTCAGGTGTGAAAGGATTGATTTTTCTGGTAAGTCTCTTGAGTGTGTGGATGAGTTTTATTATTTAGGGGACATGTTATGTGTTGAAGGTAGGGCTGTGTATGATATGGTGGGTGGAAATTCAGGGAGCTGTTGCCTCTCCTGACACTGAGAGGGCTCTCCCTCCATGCTAGGCATCTTTGTAAGCAGCATGTTTTACGAGTGTACTGCTGTATGGTAGTTAGACCTGGGCAGTATAGGAAGAAGATATTCATGGGCTCAAACACACAGAAATGACAATGATTGGATGGATGTGTAGTGTATCCTTGAAAGCAAGGCTTTAGGGGCAAGGTTTATAATTGAAGAGTTGAGAGGAAGGATGGGACTGGTGCATATTGGTGTTATGATGAGATGGAGTACATTGAGATGGTTTGGGCATGTGGTGAGGATGAAGGATGACGACTGGGTGCGGAAAGTGAGAAGTGTGAATGTCAGGGGTAGGCTTGTGAGAGGCAGAACACAAAAGATCTGGAACGATGTCATAGTGTGTGACCTCAGGGATAAGGGACTGAATAGGTAGGCTGCCAAAGACTGAGCAGCATGGAATGCCACCACTGAGTGACCATGGTCTATGCTTGCAAGCATGCTGAAGCCTTTGGAAACAATACTTAAATGATACAATTACTACACACTCTTGACAATTATTCAGCCAAATTTACACTAAATAAAGCAGTTTTGTGCACTGTTATAACCAGTTCAGTAGCTATGAATGTAATGAATGAACGTAGCATTATACAACTCACCAGTTTTGGCTTCAACTGACCACCCACTGTGTCCATTTGAGTTATAGCCATGTATGATGATGACAGTTGGGCATGAAGGATTAAGAGGGGCAGCAGCTAAGCTGTTATGTGGAAGGGAAAAGGATGACTTTTAAACAGAAGAAAATAATAATTTCACTGAGGTTACTATGCTTCATCGTAGGTAATATCCTAATTATATTACTGTAATTCAAAATATTTCGTCATCAATCTCAGTCATGGTTCTATGTAAACAAGTGGTGAAGAGATTTGGAATTTAGCTCTTTAGACTCATATGTGACATGATTCAAAGCATATGAAAATGCTAGCTCTCTCCCTCTCCCCCCTTGTACACACTATCTGTCTATCTGTATACCTAGGCTGCTTCCCCCAAGGAAAGGGAGGTAGCCAAGACAGAATGACACACTCCCAATTTACTCATCCATTCAAACACATTCATTCACATCTTAGCCCAAAAGGGGAGAAGGGACAGATCCTCACCGCATCACACCGCACAAGGGTCAACTGTGCAGTGCAATCAGTGATATCCGCAGCAGGGCCCAACAGCAGAGCTGGTTTACCCCTGCCACATCATAACAGACCCATCCCCTTACCCACACCTGACCTGACTAGCTGATCAGACCAAATGTGGGAGAATATCCCCTCAGGGCTGCATCATCATTTATTCATTCATAATTTCTCTCCATTTATTTCTGTCATGCACAGCCACTCTTCCTTGCTCAACAGACATCCCTCTTGCATCCAGCGCTCTTTTCACACTGTCCATCCATCCTATTCGTGGTCTCCCTCTCAGCCTTACACCTCTCACATCAGATCATAGTTATCTTTTTCACCAATCGCTCATTTTCCATTCTCTCCATATGCCCAAACCATCGCAACACCCTCTGCTCAACTCTACCAGCCATCTCACTCAAGAAAAATCATTACAGGAGGGTCCGATGAGTTTCATACTGAACAATCCAGCTGTCTCGGTAGGGTTGGAGGAAACGTTTCATTCATGGTGTTAGTTTGTAACATGCAGAAGGTGTAACGATACTTGTTTGAGTGTGTGTACATTTGCATCATGTTCTTATGCAAGCAATGTAAGAGTTTAAAATATTTCCATTTCCCTCATGTCTTTCTTACCATACTTGCATTTTACAATATGCAGGGAATACAGGTAGGTGGGTAATAATGTTCAGCAATGATACCTTTTTTCCAGTTCCCAAGAACAGATTTACCACTAGTTGTACTAAGTATTTGCATATTATAATCCAAATAGATTATCTCGTGAAGTCATTAAAATATCTATCTATCTATCTATCTATTGCCAGACGCCTCAATCCCATTCGGGGTGGCCACAAACAAATTGCCTCCACGTCGCCCTGTCCCCCGCCATTTCACTGCCCTGCTCCCAACTCACACCCCCCTCTCTCATATACCTCTCCACCCCATCCCTCCATCTCATCCTCGGCCTCCCCCTCCCTCTCCCCCCCTCCACTTCATTCACATACACTCTCTTCGTCAGTCTTTCACCCTCCATCCTCTCCACATGGCCAAACCACCTCAGTGTATTCCTCCTAACGCTTCATATCACATCCACATCCACACCACAACGTTCCTTTATATCCTCATTTATCAGCCTGTCTCTCCATGTGACTCCACAGGCTCCCCTTAAATAACTCATTTCCACTGCTTTCACTCTTGACTTGTGTCCTTCCAACAACGTCCAAGCTTCACTTCCATACATTAGAGTTGGTATCACAATACTGTCATGTAGTAACTTTTTCACTTCCATGCTCACTTCTCTGTTTCTTATCACTGCTTTCAAGGAACCAGCAACCTTTCTTCCCTGCTGTACCCTTTCAAGCACTTCACCCTCCAAACCTCCATCCTTACTCATCACACTACCCAAGTACTTAAATGTACTCACATTTTCCAATTCCTCACCATCCAACCTCACTGTACATTCACTGACTTCACCTCTCTCAAAGACCATCACTTTACTCCTACATTCACCTTTACATTCCATTTCTTACACACTCTCCCAAACTCATCCACCAAGCCTTGCAGCTCCCCTTCGGCTTCACTCAACAACACAGTATCATCTGCAAATAACCGTACAGGGAGTTTCCAAACACTACCCTCTCTCACTAGGGCCACTCCAACATCCACTACCCTACCTTGTACCTCTTTTATTACCCCATCCATGTACAGATTGAACAACCATGGAGATGTGACACATCCCTGTTTCAACCCAACCTTCAAAGAGAAAAATTCACTCAGTTCACTATCCACATGCATTGCAGCCTTAGCACCATCATACATACTCTTCACAGCATTCAATAACTTCCCCTTCTACTCCATATATTCTTAATACTTTCCACAATCCTTGTCTATCGACCCTGTCATATGCTTTCTTCAAATCCATGAAAGCCGCATACAACTTCTTTCCCTTCTCTAGAAACTTTTCCACTAAAGATCTAAGAATGAATATCTGATCTACATAACCTCTTCCCTTCCTAAAGCCTCCCTGTTCTTCTCCAACTAATTCCTCTGTTCTTTCTCTAACTCTGTCAATAAATACCCTACCATACACTTTTCCTATTATACTAAGAAGACAAATGTTCCTATGATTACCACACACTTCTTTTTCCCCTTTTCCTTTGTACAAGGGAATAACCTTCCAATCCTCCAGGACTCTACCTTCCTCCCAGGCCAATCTGCATATCTTCCACATCCATTCTACTAGTATCTCTCCCCCATGCTTCAGCATTTCACCACACACTCCATCAATTCCTGGGGCTTTCCCCAATTTAACTATCTTCATTCTTTCCACAACTCCCATCCTACTGATTTCTTCCTGCCGTCTCACCACCCTCCTTCTCCCAGCCATTCCCCAGCCACTTGTACTCGCAATACTTCCAACTTCTATGTTCAACAATTCCTTAAAGTGTTCTCTCCATCTGCTCAGTTTTTCTCCTCCACTAGTAATCTACCATTTTTATCTTTCACTCCCCTGCTAACTTCACCTGTCTTACTCTCTTCCCCTCTTTCCAGAACATTTTCTTAAAGTCCCTCCATTTACACTCAAATTCCTTCCAAATTCCTCATCCACTCTCTTCTTGCTCTCTCATACTAATCTTTTCACCTCTCTCTTCCTGTCTACATATAACTCTCTCTTCCGCCTCTCAACTTCTTCGACGCCCCTATTTCTCATCCATTCATTGTATGCTTTTTTCTTTTGTGCCACAGCCTGTCCCACCTCTTCATTCCACCACACTGTTCCTTGCACCCCCCTCCGTCTTCTCTTCATCCCACACACCACATCACATGCTACACATATTTCTTCTGTGAATATCCTGCACACACCTTCCACGCCCCCCATCTGCTCCAATTCATATTTGCCCAATCGTTCCTCCACTTCTCTCTTATATTCTGCCTTTTTCTCATCCTCTTGTAACCTTTCCACTCTCCTTGCAAATACTCCATCTTCCCATCCTTCCCTTCTTCTATTTCTCCATCTTATTTGGATCTTGATTCTGGCCACCACCACGTAGTGGTCAGAAAGTCCACTCCCCCAACCTCTATCTCTATACACTCTTGCATCCATTACACATCTTGGCATCCTTTCATCCACACACACATAATCAATCATTGCCTTCCTTTCATTCAGTTCACCACCCACCCTTTTCATCACTCGCCATGTATACCTATGGATCATTTTGTGCCTGAAGAGGGTATTGGCTATCACTAACCCCCTCCCAGCACAAATGTCCACTAATGCACTGCCATTCTCATCTATCTCAGCAGGTACACCCCATTCACCCACTATTCCATCCACCTTCACATTCCCTAATTTACCATTCATATCACCGATCAAAAACACTCTCTCATTCCTTCCAAACTTTTCCATGCACACTTCCACATTTGTCCAGAACTCTTCTCTCACTCTGCTTGCACGATCTTGTGTTGGAGCATACACGCACACAATCACCCACATTTGTATTCCAACTTTTAATCTTACCCACACAATTCTTGATGGAGGTTTGGAGGGTGAAGTGCTTGAAAGGGTACAGCAGGGAAGAAAGGTTGCTGGTTCTTTGAAAGCAGTGATAAGAAACAGGGAAGTGAGCATGGAAGTGAAAAAGTTACTACATGACAGTATTGTGATACCAACTCTAACGTACGGAAGTGAAGCTTGGACGTTGTTGGAAGGACACAAGTCAAGAGTGAGAGCAGTGGAAATGAGTTATTTAAGAGGAGCCTCTGGAGTCACATGGAGAGACAGGCTGACGAATGAGGATATAAAGGAGCGTTGTGGTGTTGATGTGGATGTGATAGGAAGCGTTATGAGGAACACACTGAGGTGGTTTGGCCATGTGGAGAGGATGGAGGGTGAAAGACTGACGAAGAGAGTGTATGTGAGTGAGGTGGAGGGGGAAAGAGGGAGGGGGAGGCCGAGGATGAGATGGAGGGATGGGGTGGAGAGGTATATGAGAGAGGGGGGTGTGAGCTGGGAGCAGGGGAGTGAAATGGCGGGGGACAGGGCGACTTGGAGGCGATTTGTTTGTGGCCACCCCAAACGGGATTGAGGCATCTGGCAATAGATAGATAGATAGACAATTCTTGACCCAACTGATCCATATTCTCTTATGTTCTTCTTCCATCTTTTACTCACAACTATACACACTCCTTCTTTTGCCCTCTCATTCTCAGCTATTCCTGCACATATACCCCATCCATACTGCCATTCTCACACTCTCACCTCGCCATTTAGTTTCAGTTACTCCACATACATCAACTTTCGCACTCTCAAGCACCTGGACAATCTCTCTCTCTTTCACCTCATCATTCGCACCTTTTAAATTAAAATATACAGTATATATAATACACTACTATAATATTATATTGGGAAAGCTAATCTGGTTCAATTCATATTTTTACAGTATCAAAAACACTAACCTGTCCGAGTCATCCAGCTGAAGTAAGTAATACTCATCATCTCCTGGGTTGTCAGGTGTCCACAATATAAAATGCAACTCACTTGGTTGTCCTGCTGCTGCATGCTTCACTGGCACCACCAGTACCAGCACTGCTGATGTAAAAACTATTGTTATGTCACCCTTCTGTGTCCCCATTCCATCTCTTTCTTTGTCATTCCCTACAGTGCCAGTACCTTACCCTTGTTCATAGGCTGTGTTCACTGCCCCCTTTACATACTCCCCAGTAACCCTTCCCTATGTCCCCTCCTTGCTGTGGTAATAAATTTATTTGAGTACACTCTTCAGTTCAAAATCATGATGAAAGGAAACATAACATCAGGAACTGAGTACTTTTTCATGTACTTCTAACAGTTCAAACCATCACAGACATTAATTTTCCTATACTGTGCCTTCATTACTTTCTCTCTGTTGCACTGACCACCTGGCTATATCCATGATGTGTCCTTGCCTTCCTTCCTTTAGTTAAAGAATATGTATTTCAGATGAATACATGTATTTGAAGTAATGGCTAGTTTTATTATTGGAAGATATCATTTCTACAGGATACTTTTGCTTTCTCTTTAAAGGAAGGAGGGGTAGATTGAGATGGCTTGGGTATGTAGAGGGGATGGAAAATGACAATTGGGTGCAGAGGGTGAGAAGTACAAACGAAGGGGGTAGGGCTGCAAGGAGCAGACCAAAAAAGACCTGGGACAGTCATAGAGTGTGACAGGGATATGGGACTGAATAGAGAAGCTACCACAGATCGAGCAGTGTGGAGAGCTGCCATTAGGTGACAAAGGCCAACGCATGCAAGCACGTTCGTGTCTATAAACGATATGATACGATAAGACATGTACCAACTGATGCAAGTACATAGTAATTTTACTTTTCCTACAACATGGACATCAAACTGTATAATAGTTTGTATATCTTTGCATAGAGCTCAAGAGGATTTTTTGAAAAGTTCTTGATCTCAGTCTCAAGTCTTTGAAAAAGACTGGCCACAACCTTAACCTCATGATTTTCTGTAAGCCTTGCCCTTGATGCTTAAAATAAAGTATTAGCCCCATGCCTACACCCATATAATGGCTCATCAGGAAAGAGGAGGCACAGAGCTATACAGTAATTATTATACAGTACAGTAAACTACAAATGTCTCATACTGGGGATACATTTCACATAAAGTGTAATTATGGAGATATATAATAAAAAGCATAAACGGTATAGTATCAGTACTGAGTAAATTATTAGTATTCAGTATTATCTTGTTGGTATATATTGCTTTCAGCTATACATTAACTTCCTAAAACTGCCATAAAATTATTTTACAAAAATTAAGACAAATTAAGGTATGGTATTTGTCATTTCTATAATTATCTCAACCAGTATTCTATACAGATGATACTAAAGGCTACAGTGCTTGGTTGCAAAAATAATTCTATTCCACAAATAATTCTCCCAGACTAAAAAGAAAATCACAATGAAAAGTCTTATTTAATTACCCCCAAATTTCTCCCAGGCTTCTAAATAAAATCAATATGAAAAGTTTTATACTGTATAATTACCCAAGAGACAGAAGTATGACATAACAGGCAGCTTGTCAATGCAGCAGGCAATTAACAGCAACAAGGATAAGCCTGAAAATCTAGCAGGGTGTAGTTAGCAATTAACAAGGTCTCACTATAGAATACAGTATAATATTAGCAACCAACAAACATCACATTCCATTAATATACTTGGGGAATTTTGTTATCACGCTTGGTGGGAACTCTAACATCTGTCACTTCTCCATGGCCTTGGTGATTTGTTTACCTACTTGTAGATTACATAATGTATAAAGAAACTGCTGAATATTTCATTACATATTTTAACAGGATGAAATAAAATCCATGACTTGTAATATGTCTACTGCATTTAATTTTTTAGGTGTGACTGAAGTGATTTCAGGATTTTATTCCATGATTTTATCTCAGTACTAACATTATACAGAACAATTATCATTACCATGTCTGTTGAGATACCTGTGCATAAAAGTACCCGGTACACATATAGAAAAGATGAAAAGCAATTGTGTCCAAAGCAACAGGGAAAATGCAGAAAAATGAGACTACAAAATTAAAGTGTGATGGTGAAGTGCAGTGACAGCTAACTGTTGTACTACTTAAATGCTACTTTACTAAAAGAAAATCAAGGAACAGGTTTATATGCTGATAATGATATGAAAAAAGAAAGAATCCTTAAGGCAGGTAAACCAAACTAGCCACCAGAATGAAGCCTCACTAGCTTCACTATTTTGAGATAAGATAGGGGCAAACAAAGATGGAAACAAAGTAAAATGGGGAGCATCAGTGTCCTTTACTTCACCACCATGGCAGCACACATACTACTCACAACACTCACAGGTTAGTGGGAAGGTACAAGTACCCCAAAATGTCTTTAACATAATTAACAGTTCCCAGTTTTAAGAAGACAGTTACAATTGCAGTTTAACAGCACTTCCCCATGAATTCTGTATAAATTTTTCTTAAACATGATTCAGTGCTTTGAGTATAGCTAAGGAATGAGATTGCTAACTACAAATGATTAATGAACCCTCCTCTAAGTGAAGCTGCCAGAGCAGAAGTACTGTATATAAATTTACAGTCACCAACATTTAGTTACTGCAACAGATCACACTGACCTCTGTCCAAGATCCATCTACAGCTAATGAGAGGTAGCTACAGACAAAGTCTGACTTCATCAAGTTCACTGATACATCATAACACGTATCTCATATAGCTGTGGAGGGTCTTCAGGGTGTCCAGCATCCACACACCTAATGCAATGCTACCTTCATCTGATGTGAAACAAACAAGCCAAACTGTTTCTTGTACTCCAGAAACCAATTAATGTACTACAGTGGATGGTAACCTTATAACCAATAAACTTGGTGGTCTACTCTCTAGTGGTAGGTAAAATTACTTCCACCAGGGAAGGGATGGGTTGAGTGAATTGGTGTTGTGATGAGGAGGGACAGACTGAGATGGTATGAGCATGTGGAGTGAATGGAGGATGACAACTGGGTGTGGAAAGTGAGGTGTGAACATCAGGGGTAGGGTTCAACGAGGCAGACTGATAGAGACCTAGGATGAGATCACAGAGCTAGACCTCAGGGATAAGGGACTGAATGATAAAGCAGCATGGAAAGCCATCATTAGGTGACCAAGGCTGACGCATGCAAGCATGTTGGAGCCTTTATAAATAATGCAGTTCAAGATGTGACCCAAACTGGTTTGAATCCAAGGAGTGACTGGGGATTGCTGCTCACATTATGCCTTTCAGGGAAGTGACTGGTCACCCATACCTTCAGTGCCTAGATTAAATACACCTATAGTTCATTCACTTGTATTAAGTAACTGATTAAATACTTAAAATTCATTCTGTAAGTAGGTGGAGATTTTCGTCCTTATGCAGTTTATTGCCCGTAGCTCAGTGACAGAATTAATATGGCTCAATATCTTTACAGTAGTATTTCTTCTTGACTGGCATCATATTGTAATGGTAATCTTTGTTATTCTTCTCTCCCTCTCTCTCTTCCCACTGAGTGATGAACCAAATGGTTTCCTGTAATCCAGGAAGCCATTTCTTATGTTGGATGGTAACCATACAACCAAATGCACCTGGTGGTTTAGTGGATTAAGTTGATCCAGCCAGATGGAGCCTGTATGGGATCCCTCTGAGGGATGGTTGGGGTTTCTTGCCCACATAATGCCACTCAGGAGCAAGTGAAGCTGGTCACTGTTGCCTTAAGTGTTGATACTCAGCAGCCTAGCCCTGGGCCCCTGCACTCCAGTTTATATGGAACAAAATGGAATTAAATGTTGTTATTATTATAGTTGTTGTGTCTTTCAGCTCAACTGGACATGAGCCCAGTAGAGTGCAGGCTGAAACTGCCCTTCTGCAGTCCACCATTCCTTTCAAGGAATACAGAGGGAAATGAGGGACTTCTGTACTGTATAACTGAGGAGCTCTGTTGGAGAGTCTGATCCCACTACACCTAGCATATTGTCAGACTTCTTCCACCTTTCTAATTCTCTGGATACCTCTTCCTTTATTTCTAGCTTGTAAGTGCCACCAAAGTTATCCACCTAATTGCAGTTCTGCAAAAAGAAAATATCAGTCCTTGTACACATCTAATTTTTATTTCTAGATATTACAGTATATCTTTAGAGAATTAAAAGATTAAGAGATGGGATGGAGTCAAAAGGGCAGAGAATGACTGTGGATTAAACAAAAGTGATGATCATTTGAGCTAATCTGTTCTTGGAATGGAAGCTTTTACCAGCTCTTTGATCATCTAAAACAGATTTCCATTTTCTTGGACTTCTCCCTTCAGGTCTTCCTTCAATTACCACTCTTATCAGTCCCCTACCATACAAGTGTCCTATCCACTTTTTCTTACTTGCATGGTCTTCATGAAGCTCTTTTTTCAAACACTTGCTGCAAAGCTGCATCACTGCTTTTATGAGGTCCATTCAGATTATTATTATTATTTTTTTTTTTTTCCCATGAGTCCGACTCCGGGCAAAGGCCCCACAGCCTGCTTTCAAGGCCCAGCAGCCCTCCCACGTACAGCACACCTCCACATGTCACCACATTGGTGCTAACACCCACAGTCCATACTGAATACATACTAGGGCTGTCTCATACAGTACTGGTGTACTGGTATCAGCGGGGGTATTTTTACATGTTGGCGGGTCCTCTGGTAGATCAGTAAAGTCTGATTTTTATAAAATTTAAGTCCTTAAACTGTTCCCTGCCCCAGCGGGATCTGAACCCGGGTCCGTTAGGACTGCAAGCCACCTCTTTTACCGATTGAGCCACCACCTCCCGATCTTAGACTCTAAAAATATAAATAGTTAACTTGTTGAGGTAGGACACTAATCCCCCTCAAAATAGGCCCCTTCTGACTTGACACAAGTAGCCCAGCATTCTTTCCACTGCCTGAAACATTTTTCGAAGTCGGTTTTTGGTATCACTTGCAGGTGCTTTGAGGCATTTGTCATGATCTCATCTCTCGTCTCATATTGGGAACCCTTCGGCAGAGTTTTGAGCTTAGGGAATACCAGTAACCAAAGTCGCATGGAGCCATGTCTGGTAAGCAGGGAGCCTGCTGGACCTGCGGGATGTTGTGCTTGGACAAAAATTCCATAATCAGTTGAAAAGAATGGACAGGGGCATTGTCATGGTTCAGCTTCCAACTTGCCATTTTCCAAAGGTCTGGTCTCTTCTGCTTAACTACATCATGAAGACAATGGAAAACGCTGAGGTAGTAATATCTGTTGACAGTCTGACCCTCTGGTGCACATTTGTGATGCACAACACTGTCTGACCCTATGGTGCACATTTGTGATGCACAACACCATGGTAGTAAAAAAAAAATGTTAACATATGAGAGCATTTCATCTTGCTACAGACCTGTCATACTTTTTCTGGTAAAGACGACAGTGCATGCTTCCATTGGAATGACTGTGCTTTGGTTTCTGGGTCATACCAGTACACCCAGATCTCATCTCCAGTGATAACAGTCTTCAGAAAGTCTGGATTGCGATCTGCATGCTCCAACATGTCTTGAGCAACATTCATCCGAATGAAGAGATCACGACGAATGTGACAAAGCACCTGCAGGAGATACTGAAAACTGACTTTGAAAAATGTTTTCAGGGTTTCAGGCAGTGGAAAGAATGCTTGACTATGTGTGTCAAGTCAGAAGGGGTCTACTTTGAGGGAGATTAGTGTCCTAGCTCAACAGGTTGGCTATTTATTTTTTTATAGCCTAAGGTTGAAAACTTTCTGAAGAGACCTCGTGTATTCTCACCAGCTTAATCACATCATCCAGATCCAGATCCACATCTTGAATCTTTTCAAGAGTTTCTTCGTAGCTTTTCAGCTTAATTATCTGTATAATGCAAAATTCTGTATCAAGCCCTTCACTAGGTTCTTATTAACGTCTAATTTCATGCTCTCAGCCAGCAATCATTTAAAGTTTTCCAATACTGCTTTTCCCATTGCTATCCTGCATCTTATTCCCTTGTTACTGTCTCCTCTATTTAGTTATCATACCCATCTGTTATATGAATTGTTGAGCTTATTCAAGTGTCCTGTTTCCTATAGTTATGGTTATTTCATTACCTTTTCTTCTTGCAATTTGTATTACCCTAATTTTGGCTCATCAGCAACGAGGAATCATTTGTAATGCAAATCTTTCAGTACACATGAGTATTGTAAACTGTACATGCCTTATTAAAGTTACTACTCCACCTCCTATCTCCAGTTCATTTCATTTTGTTTTAAAAGCCTTTCTACACTTAATTAAAGGAAAGTATCTGTGCAGTCTGTGTATATGTTGTCAGAAAATTAAAAAAGACACCAAAGATCATGGCTACTACAAATGCTCAGTGTTTGTACCCTATGCTGGAAGACCTGCTTGCACAAGTATGTCATAGATTGCTTGCCTGTGACATTTCCTAGTTCATATTATCATCATAAGCACATTCAGATAACAGCCTACTCTTCTTGGGACATGACTGGATATAGAGTACTGATCCATCTACTGTATTTTTCAATCTGTCTATTTATCTGTCTATAGACTGATGCCTTAATCCCAGAGGTGGCCACAGACAAAATGCCTCCATGCCACTCTGTCCTATTACTCCTATACCATCAGGCTGCCATTCCTCTAGCTCATATTCCTTCATATACTTCACGCAATTCATAGTCTCTCACTCCCCCCCCCTCCACTTACACATGCTCTCCTAGTCAATCTCTCATTCTCCATTCTTTCCACATAGCCAAACCATCTCTAAGTACTTTTACATCCACATCAGCACCACATTTTTCCACGACTTCCTTCTGTGTGATATTTTGTTGGCCATAAGTACATGCTTTCATGTGCTGGCCTTGTTCACCTGATGGCAGCTCTGCATGTTGCATGATCTCTAGCAGCATTTCTTTTTAGTCCCTTAGCTTCGAGGTCATTTTGTAGGACCTCATCCCAAGGCATCTCAGATCAACCCCTTGGTGTTCTACTCTATACATGGACCCAAATACAGTACAGTGAAGTCTCTTTTATCTGAAATTCTTTTAACCGTAATATGCCATTAACCGTAAGTTTTACTAAAACATTCTCATTTTGATTAACCGCAAAAATCTGAAATCTATCTGAAAATTCAAACACGGCTGGTTTGTTTCGCGGCACTAGCATTAGTTTACGATTGCTCCACTAGTCTCTAGAGCGAGTTGCCCACTCCCTCACCTGCATCCACCACCTCGGAAGATTTGGATGATGTGGGAGATGATGTGGAAATGATTGAATAAGGAAACAGAAAATATGAAAAAACAATTAGGTTTATGACTTTATTTGTTCGAATTGCTTACAGTGAATTACGTAATTGTTTTGGTGAAGGTTTAAGTTTATTTTGAGTGAAATTTTATTTAAGTTGACAGTTTCTATTACAGTTACAAAAGTGCACTTACATACGTAGTTACTACAGTGTATATATTAAGTGTTTTGGTGATGGTTGAGTGGCTTTTGAGGTGTTGGTGGTGGTGGTGGGCTAGATGTCGCCAGAAATGGGTGATGAGTGAGTACAATACTGTTCCCTTGTATCCTACATATTACGGTATCTTTTATCTGAAAAAATTGATTAATCGAAGCTTTGAAAGTCCCATGATTTTTGGATAAAAGAGACTCCACTGTACATCTTTTCACCCAGTTTTCATCCTCCAAACTCTCCTTGTGTTCAGATCATCTTTATCTTTCCCTGCAGATCACATCACTAATGCCTTCAATTCCCAGGCAATTGAATCTGCTCATTTGCAATTTTGACACTTGAAGTCTGTTATTCACAAAAGAACTACATGTCTTTCTAGCCAGCCTAATCTCTGTACACATATCCTCAGCCTCTACTGTCTAGTTTCACTACAAAAAATGTTGCACTCTTCATACAAGCAGCATGCAATCTTCCCTTAATATAACATAAAAGTCCTCTACATGGCAAGAGATGACAATTCCCAATATTTCTTCCATTCATACCTAACCCTAGCAGTGACGCTCCCTTCCCAAGATAAGACATAAATCGTCAAATGATATCAAAATGATGCCGTGCTTTCTCTTATGGAATCCTCATACTAAGGTTGGCCATTGTATAACTGATGTGTTCTACATACTGGAAGCTACAATAACAGCCAAAACCAGTTAATTACTTCTTTAAATTTGCTGAAAGATGTTGGAGGAAAGGATCTGGAGATGTGTAACATAACTTGTAACAATGTTTGAATCTTTTCTTGAACACTGTATTTACTTGTGGCGGAGTTTCCAGCTTATGAGTAACTGATCCTGCTACTGTGAGCAGGATAATTGGCAGGATGAAGTTGGGGAAGGCAGTGGGTGTGTCTAGATTGACTGTTGTGATGCTAAAGGCATCAGGAGACAGAAGAGTGGGTTTAGTTACTGATTTGATAAAACTGATTATATATAAGTGAGTTGTTCCAGTTTACTGACTTACGAATGTGATTGTAAATGTGTATAAGGAGAGGGATAATGCCCTGAAAATTAAAAGCTATAGAGACGGGCCAGCTACTGCAGGAGGTGGAGTGGTCGTGGCAGTGACTGGCCAAGTTACTCCTGATGGACCAGCTACTGCAGGAGATGGAGTGATTGTTGCAGGAAGTAGAGCGATTGTTGCAGGTAAAGTGGAGGCTGCAGTTGAGGGACTGGTTGCTGCAGGTACAGGTGGTCATTGTTGCATGGGAAGGTCAGGGGCATGGTGAAGGGCATGACCCAGTGCCAGCTGCTCCTCCCCCCGGAATGCCAGGAGTTTGTGGCATATGTGCTCCTGGAATTCTAGGAGAGTCATAGGCCTGGTGGTGTTCTTTTTATACAGGATGTAGGCACTGAACAGGGCCATGTAGATGAAATAAAAAGTCAGTTTCTTGGACCACTTGACCATCCTCCTTTGGGCAGGGTAGTATTGGATCATCTAATCAAAATGTTCCACCCAGCCCATGTGCCTGTTATAGTCCTCCACCACGATGGGCTTGTTCAATGTTTTCAGAAACGTGGTGGAATCTCCCATCTGGACCCTTGACTCTCCCATGCACCTGCTTAGGGATGGTGGTGTCGCTCTGGAAGGTGGACACCATACTTACAATACGTTTGTCCTTCCACAGCAACACCATCACATTGCCCTTGTGCCTAGCTTCCAGTCCATCATCAGGAAGGCATTTAGCACTGCTGATGTCCTGCAGCTCCCTCGGTGCTCCCCTTGCCAGTCGTACTGTGCCACACACATACACTCCCTCTGTGAAGAGGTGTTCGCACAGTGATACAGAGTTGTAATAATTGTCCATGTACAACTTGTATCCTTTGCCCTTCAAAGGTTCAATGAGGTCCCACACTGTGTTCTCTAGAGACTTCGTCTCCCCGTGTATACTTCAAAGTTCCAAATGTAACCACTCCTTGCCTCAGCCAAGATGTTTAGTTTTATGGCATACTTTTGGGGCTTCATAGGGTTACATACACGGAAGGAGAGCCACCCCTTCCAAGCCAGAGATCCCTCATCCAGGCTAAGATGTTTGGCCGGGATGTAAACCTCCTTGAACCTCTGAAGGAGATACTGCATCACTGTGCGAATCTTTATTAGCCGGTCCTGATTGCCCTCGCATATGGCGAGACTATTGAAAGCACGAAAGTGCTTCAGGATGGCCCTGAAGTGCTTTCCACTCATAGCTCACTGAAATATGGGGTATTCGTGAACCTCTGCTGAACCCCAAGTGTCTTATGGTTGGCAGTTCACAAATCCCCATAAGAAAGTATAATCCAAGGAACCGGGCCATTTCCTCCTCGTTGCAGAGGTACCAAACATCTAGTGCAGTCTCCAGGAACCTGGCATAGTTGTTGGTTTCGACCATCAGGTAGGTTAGCAACTCCCTGGTAAAAAAAAGTTGGAAGTATTTGAATGGCGTTGTTGGTGCTACCACTTTCAAACCTGGGGTTTCAATGAAGGGGCCAGCATTGGGTGTGAGTGACCCAGAACTCCAAGCTACCTCCTGACGGTCATCACCTGGGGAAATGCTTGGCTGTATACATGTGTGGTGCACACAACCCTTAGACAGACGACTATGTCTTGGCCACCCACCACTACCTCGCCTAGGCCCACGCCGCCCTCATCTTTGTGATAGGTAGGGAGATGGTGATGATGATTGTGTTGATGATAGCTGGATGAATGAAGATTCAGGTGATCGTGGTGATGGAGATGGTTGTGGTGATGGTTGTGATAAAGATGGTTGTGGTGATTGTTGTGATGAAGATGGTTGTGGAGGAGATGGTTGTGGTGGTGGTGCTGCTGCTGATGATGATGCTGGCTTATATTCAGGAGGAATGAAGTCTGAAGGGGACAGTGACTTTCCTGCTTTAGCAGGAGAAGATGAAATGGAAATATCTTGGATGGGTGGTGAGATGAGGGGAGGTTGGAGTGTGGTGAGAGTGTAGGGTGACTCTGGGGGTAAAGAGGTCAGTGTTTGTGGTGGTGGTGGTGGGGGGGGGGGGGTGAGAGACGTGGCAATAATGTGGTTCAGTCTCAAGGGTCAGGGTGGTTCCAGTGGTGGCAGGCGTGACACCAGTGGTGGTAGGACTGATGGCAGTGATGTCAGTGCTATCTGGGAGTCACAGGACTGATGTCAGTGCTATCTGGGAGTCACAGGACTGATGTCAGTGCTATCTGGGAGTCACAGGACTGATGTCAGTGCTATCTGGGAGTCACAGGACTGATGGCAGTATTGGTGGTTGTCACAAAAGTGATGGCAGAGGTGACAATTGTCCTAGGAGTGATGGCAGTAGTGACAGGAGTAGTTATTACACCAGTGGTGAAAGAAGTGGTGGTAGTGATGGTGCTACTACTCTCTGTTGTGTTTATCACCGTGGCCTTGACCGTGGCTTTGCGCTTATCTCCCTTGGGGTCAGATTTAGCCCTCACTCTCCTGCTCCTCACTCTTCCTCAACATTTACACTTTCCATATCACTTTCACTGCTTTCTTCACTCTCACTTCCACTGAACAAATATTTCATGTACTCTTTCTCAGATAAGCCCTTGCAAAACATTTTCATGTATAGTGTAAAACAGGAGGGGAACAGTAAAAATCGGTTAGGAATTTTCAAATCTGGCTTTCTCTGAAAATTTATAAGTAACACTTATAAACCTTCCTCACAAGCACACTGCACTATATATAACAAAATATCACTATAATACACGTAAGGTATGGATGGTACGGTAGTATGAAACGAGGGTTTAAATGGCCGGCTGCACACTCACACACCCTTCAAGGCTGACTGCCGGGAGAACACTGAGTTAAATATAGGCCGCTTTCCCCTCCAATAAGCTCCTGGGAGTTGCCATATATTTCCCTTAGACCTGGTCACCCTCAGCTTTGACTCAACCAAATTTGATGCAAATCCATCCACAGGAAAAGTTTCTACAACCATTTATAGAGAATTTGCATCATGTTGTGTCATTGGTTACTCTTCAGACTGCAAGGATTATGACTCGCAATGCGTCATCGTGCTCAAAAGGGTTAAGTGAACAGCATACAACTCCCAAGAAAAGTTGCCCCTAAAATGTCAACAGTGCCTCATGAATGATAAGGAGCAGATCCCTGGTGCATACCAAATTTTACTGAGAATTCATCATTCATGCTACTATTCCATCTCACTTGAGTACCGGTACTTGCACTCTTTCACATTGTCCTAACCACTTTGGGAGTTAATTCCTCAATACACAGTTTCCTCATTGCTCATTGTACCACCTCTCTAGGTATTCTATTGAAAGCTTTCTCCTGGTCAGCAAAAATGAAGTACAGCTCTCTTTTCTTACCCAAGAACTTTCCCTTGAGTTCCCCAACAATTCTTGCAAGATATAGTATTCCTTTTACTGATGCATATGAATATTTGGCACATATCAATGTAACATTACTTTCATTGCTTTTACCCTGACTAGTTGTGGTGTTGAGTCAAGTGTGCTGGAGCTCTGATCATAACCAGCTGAGCAACAGCTTGCCAGTCATCCCTCCACCTCCCACGGGTGACCTCTCTGATGTCCGTTTCCTCCTCTGGACCAGGTCTGTACTAATCAGCAAATATTCTGTAATATTATCACCATCTAGTGAAATATACATACACAAAAGAGAGAGAGAGAGAGAAAAAAAAAAAAAACTGATACCATTAGGTTACATTAATGTTTTACACTTTAAAGCAACTCTCATATGCAACTGAACCAAGTCTTGACAAGAAAATGTATATGACAGATAATTATCTTTAATTCCATTTCTTTCTATTTCAGAGTGAGTGGTAAGATCCAAAAAAAATGGAGAAAGATAAAAGTAGAATTATGTCAGGAAAACTTCTCTGAACACTTTAACCTCGCACTAAAAAAAGAAAGCAGAAAGAATATACTGCATACAACCTAATTACTGGACTTGATTTTACTGTCTTTTTTGCACGGGTGCAGGAACAACCCAGATGATGGGGAATATTATCGTTTGGTTCCTGGAGACCTGAATAATCTGCAGCAGTCTTCCTTTCACCCTGAACTCCCAACATTCTTTATGTACCATGGTTTCAATGATGACGGAGAGTGTGGCTGGATTCTTGATTCCAAAACAGGTGAGTCCAAAATTTTTGAAGATATAACAGTCTGTATATGAGGTCTGTTCAGAAAGTATCTGACCTTAGACTCCAAAAAATTGCTAACCTGTTGAGCTGGGACACTAATCCTCCTCAAAGCAGGCAGAGTTTTGAACTTGGGGGAATAACCAAAAGTCACACAGAGCAATGTCTGGTGAGTAGGGAGCCTGCCAGACCTGCAGGATGTTGTGCTTGGCCAAAAATTCCTGAATCAGTTGAGAAGAATGGGCAGGGACATTGTCAGGGTGCAGCTTCCAACTTGCTGCTTGCCAAAGGTCTGGTCTCTTCAGCTAAACTGCAACATGAAGACAACGTAAAATGTCAAGGGAGTAATGTGCGTTGACAGTCTGGCCATCTAGTACATATTCATTATGCACAACACCATGGTTGTCGAAAAAGACTGTCAACATACATTTCACCTTGCTGCGGACTTGTCTAGCTTTTTTTTTTTTTTAATAGATAATGAATGGAGGAAGGAAAAACAAAGGTGGAAAAAAAAAAGGTCCATGTTCCTAAAGGCATCCTTCATTCATAAAGTATTTATAACAACTGGATTTAAATTGAAGTGGATTAAATGTTTGTGGGAAACAACTCCCAGGATGTGAATTCCAGACAGTAGTAGTTCTGGGGATAAATGAATTTTGATAAGCAGAGGTTCTGCATTACGGGGGAGAGAGTGTGAGTTCATGGGTGCTCCCAGATGCCCGAGTATTTCAAGAGAAAATGTGAAGGGGAGGCACAATTGAAGCCAGTTCTTCAGAGCACTGACGGTAAATATATCGATAAAATAATGCTAAAGTAGCAACATCTCTGCGTACTGATAATGGAGGAAGGTCCTGCATAATGGCAGGATTATTGGTTAATCTAATGGCTCTATTTTGAATTTTGTCCAACTGCCTCAGTGCAACCGCTCCACATCACAGCGGTGAACAGTATTCAGTCAGAGAACGCACATGACTTTTTGTATATTGTGGCCATCTGCTCGTCAGTGAAGAACTCACAAACACTGTACGTTAGTCCCAATTTTTTGGAAGCATTTTTAGCAAGGAATTTAATCTGTCCAGCTTAGGTTGGGGTTTAGTGTAACACCTAGGATAGCAATTATAGTGGATATGGGAGTACAGTATTGACATCATTTAAAATTATGTGAGAGTCTGAGAGATTCTTTCTGTTGGAGAAATTAATGTATTTAGTTTTCTGAGCATTAAATGAGACCAGATTTGTCTGTCCCCATTGATTCATCTTGGAGAGGTCCTGGGTCAGAGAAATTGCTGTGTTTATTTGGGAATTCATAATATCAAATTGTGTAAAGGAGGTACTAAATGTGAAAGAACTATGAAGGATCGAGTCATCAGCATAAGAGTGTATTGGGTTGTGAGTGGCAGATAGGAGGTCATTTATATGAATGAGAAAGAGGTTGGCACCAAAACTGATCCCTGAGGTACACCAGCATTTATGGAATGAAACTGAGAATAAATTCCATCTACCATGACCCGTATTTTTCCATTATGAAGGTAAGAAGAAATTAAAGGAACCAGTGATGCAAGGCCATAGTGTGACATCTTAGACAATAAGGCCCAGTGCCATACTCTGCCAAATGCTTTTGATATATCAAATGTTATTGTGTATGTTTCACCGTGTTGGTCTACTGTTTTGTTAATCTGATGGGTAAGAAGGCAAAGAATGTCTACAGTTGAACGTTCTTGTCTAAATCCATACATATACTGCCAATCATTGATTAACTTATTGATTTCTAGATGCTTCATTATGTGTTTGTTAACCCGTCACGACCCGAGGTTTTCCACACCTCCGACATCCCCCAATCCCGAGCTATTTTGAAAAAAAAAAAAAAAATTAGCTAAAACTTCCACTTTGGTTGAGAAACAAAGGAAAATCACCAAGAAAGGGCTTACCGTGGTCCATAAGTGGTCGGAACAGGTGAGGTCCCCCGCGCCAGGTATCGTACTCTATCATTGACGTGTGAGGCGCTCACGTTTTCTATGGTAGGTAATATTGGGAGAAACAACAAACAACACCTCTACATTTATTGAATTTGAACTAATAAACATTAAGAGTAGCAATATAATGAATTTCAAACACATATATATGAAAAATATGCATTGTATCTTCGCGCGAGCATAACGAGTTAGGTCCGAGTGGTAACATGCTATGTGCTAAGTTTCTTGTATCAGTCAACATATCATTTTTTCTACTTGTATACTTCTGTTTCATTGACATTTTACCTATTTTTACTGTTTATAAATGTTTTCAGATGTTTTCATTCATTACAATGACATGCAGCATAAGTATAGCGCACATCGGCTTACTATGCGCACTCGCTATGACTCGTATTTCAACATACCCAATTGTTTTATCACTTTCCTATTATTTTTTCCTTTACATAGAACCTTTCCTCCACCACTGTAAATGTTTTCAATTATTTACATTCATTACAAGGGCATTTAGCGAAATGCTAGCGCACAGTCACATAGCAAGCACAATCTCAAACACTCGTGTTTCATCTTCTACTTTATTTTTTCACTCCAATTATACTTTCCCACTTACATTACACACGTTTACACCCCTATACTGCACTATACATAGTTACTGGCATTATTTATTCAAGTGAGCGTCAGAATATCGCATGAAAATACCCTCGCAATGAATGTTTCGACCAACATAATACTCAAACACTTACATACAAATTCTTCACATATATTACACACTTTCCCATTTGTTGACTTCTATTTTCATAATTACGGGCCTTATTCATTCCACTGAGCGTCAGGATATCGCATCTCTATACACACGCTAGGAATATTTTGACTTAGAATATATTTCAGCAGTTACAATAATTTGAACTTATACCCGTTTGCATTTCCAATAATAATATTCACATATTTACGGGCCTTATTTATTGCACTGAGCGACAGAATATCGCATCAAAAAACCCTCGCTAGGTATGTTTCCACTTACAGCATATTTATACACTTACATACAATTTTTGCACTTATGTTATACCCGTATGCACTTTATACTAATATTTGCAGATCAACATGACTGATAATTTCACTGAGCGTCTGTTTGTCACATTTACTTCATAGTTTCAGCGTCCTATCGCATTCACACCATATTAGAATTGCATCAAGGTGTGATATTCGCTGAAACATGGGTGAATACAGAGACCCACGTCACACTTGACGCACTTATAGCGGGTGTCCTTCCTCTGTGTGGAGAGTCTCACCCGGGAATTGCTACACACGTGACACCTGCGTTGGGGCCTAGGTCTGTTTGGCTGGGGAGGGATAGGAGTGGGGAAATGGCGGCCGGATATTCTCAGGGGAGTTTGGGCAATAGGGGCAGTGCGGGTGCGATGTTGGGGCCTTTCAACAGCATACCGTGCAAACATCTCTCTTGTGAGCTCCCACACAATCCCTGCAAAGGTTTCCTGAACTCCTGTTGTCATGGCGTGAAGGTGATGGCAATTCAGAGCAGTGATGTTTAGCAAGTGAAAGAACAGTTTCTTATACCACTTCACTGTGGTCCTGGCACACTCTACCGTCGATATCATGGAGTCTGACTGGTCCACCAGGCGCATGTTTATGTTATAGTCCATGACACACTCAGGTTTCCAAATGTGACGCCTGTTCTCGCTCCGGTAATCAACGGAATCAGTACGGTGCATCAAGGGGCGGTGAACCGTTGACAAGAGGCTTACTTCTCTATTATGGTTCCACACAGTTGCAAGGATGTTGTTGGCTTTGAAGAAAACAACCTCATACCTGTCAAGTTTCCACCCTACCTTGACCATGTGACGCCGGTTCACCTTCACGGTTCCACAGGTTCCCGTTTCATGCATGTGTAGATAACGAGCGAGAAGAGGGCTAGTGTACCAGTTGTCCAGGTAGAGGACATGACCACGATGAAGGTAGTCTTCTATCATTGTCATTACCACTGCTCCCGACAGTCCAATACTCCGATCTTCTATTATGTCTGTCTGTGCACCGGTGTACAAGACTATGTCTTGCACGTATCCAGTCCTACAGTCGCACATAACAAAGATCTTGAACCCAAAACGGTGCCTTTTGCTGGGTATATACTGCCTAAATGAAATATTACCTCTCCACAACACGAGACTCTCGTCTATGACGAGGTCTCTATAGGGATAAAATGACGAAAGAAAGGTTTGCCTCAGGTGATCAAAGACCAACCTAATTCGCCTCATCTTATCTGTGTTGTTTGCATTTGCAGGATCATCAGCATCATAGAAATGGAGGCGACTTAGAATTTGTTGAAAGCAATTACGGCTCATGACTTGCCCAAATATTGGTGTAAACATAACAGGGTCCGTTGTCCAGTAAGCCGGAATTCTGTTCTTTCGTATAATACCCATCAAAAGGACCAGGGCAAAAAATAGGAACATTTCTGAAAGGGAGACAGAGTAATCATATATGATAGCATGCCTGCTCCTTGTTCCCAATCTTTCACTCTCACGGCGCTGGGTGCTTGCAAAATGGTTGGTTTGGTCAGCAGTCTGCTCCACAAATGCCTCACTAAAAAACAGGTGGAAAAAATCCATCCTGGTGGAATTACGGTGAATTCCGGGAGCAATGCAGGCAGCGTGCCCTTGCTCAGTGCAGGGGTGAATGAGGGGAGAAAAATCACTCCCATCCTCCCAATTCCATCCCACAAATCCCTCATTCCCATCATCCCCATCACCGCCTTCGTCTGGGTGGGGAGGAGATGCTGGTGGGGGAGGTTGGGGAGAAGGAGTGCGGAGGGCTTCCCCACTCTCACTCCTCTTCCCTCTGCCTTTACCCTTTCCTTTTCCCTTACGGCCTTGAGGAACATTAGGGGGCTGTGGGGATGAAGTTCGGGAATATTGGGAAGCATAAGACGTGCTGGGGAGTGGTTCCTCCCCACCTTCCCCCTCCATCACAACACCACATGATTTTTCACGCACCCTAACTCGCCCACGTGTTTGGAGATATTGGGGAGCATAAGACGTGCTTGGGAGTGGTTCCTCCCCACCTTCCCTCTCCGTCACAACCCCACGTGATACAGAACACACCCGCACTCGCCCACGTGATACACCCCGCCGCCTCACACTACCTAGGGAGAGCGATGACTCACTCACGCCACTCTCACTTTCCATACTCCTCTCTGCACTTTCCCTTTCACTCCCCACTCCCTCCACGGCACTTCCCACCTCCCCAAACAAAATACTAGGCCCATACCTGCTCATCCGACGTGGTGTGCGCTCAGGGCCACGATGAGTAATCACCTCACGTCCATACCACGTGGCAGCACGTCCCACGGCTACGTCCTCGTCCTCGTCGTCAAATTCGGGTTCCACATCACGTTGGGGCTGGGCACAGGATGTTGCACATGGTTTTTTGGCTGGCTGCCCCTCTCTAGCAGCACGGTAAGTCACGTACTGCCACTTCCTGGGGAACGGGACTTCTTCATCACTGCTGGTGGTTTCCTCCTCCTCTGGCTGCATATAATCTTTGTCAACAACCTCGTCGTCTAGTGGGGAATCACTGTTGCCTGTAAAGGCGTCCAGGGCGGCTTGAATTTCAACCTCTGAGAGACCTCTCGTCGCCATGTCTGAGCAGGACCATTGCTAACAGGTGAGTGAACGAGCCGCGGGTTGGCGCGGGTCGCGCAGGGTTGCCGAGTGTCCTTGCCTGGTGGCAGGTAGGGGAAGGTCAAGCGACGATACGTACCGAAAATCAAGCGCGAAATATGAAAATTGTGGAAATTATGCACTTTGCAATTGCACGACGTACCAGTACGTCGCCGGGACTGGCAAATGCAAAACGTTGCAACGTACCCATACGTCGACGGGACGGGGCGGGTTAATTAGTGTCTCAAAAAATTTACCAAGAATGGAAGTTATTGCAATTGGTCTATAGTTTGATGGATCAGAAGTTGCCCCCTCTTTAGGAACATGATGGATATTTGCTTCTTTAGGCTGGAAAACTTGAGGTACAGATGCATAAGCGGAAAAATTTTGCCATTACAGGAGCCAACACTGAGCAGCAGTTTTTAAGTACTGTTGAAGGAATTGCATCTGGACCAGTAGCTTTGTCTGCAGAGAGATTCTGTAATACAGCTTGTACGTATCTGGTGTGAATCATTAAAGGAGGTATTTGAGGCGATCTTGCATGCTTGCACTGGAATGACTGTACTTTGGTTTCTGGGTCACACCCATACACCCAAGTCTCATCTCCAATGGTAACAGTTTTCAGAAAGTCTGGATTGCCATTTGCACACTCCAACATATCTTAAGCAACGTTCATCCACAGAGCTTGTTGTTCACATGAGAGGAGCTTTGAAATGAACTTAGCGGCAACTCTTTGCATGCGATGGCTCTGGGGGTGGCGATGGAGTATGATGCGATGATAGAGGAGGTGGTGTGGGAGACAGCTGCGATGTTTGGTGAGGTGGCAAGGGAGACCACTGCAATAAATGATGAGGTAGCGATGGAGTCAGTTGCGGTGGCTCTCATTGTGGCGAGGGAGACTGAGACAGTGGCCGAAGTGGTGTGGGAGATAGAGGGTGAGACACAGGTGACACGGGAGACAGCGATCAGCTGGAGGTTAGGTCCAGCACAACAGGCCGAGCATGTCCTTGGCGAGAGGTGTCCCTCAGTGTTTCTCTGCTGGCTGAAGGTTGGAGAGATGCTCTGCTGGTTGACGGCTGGGGAGAAGTTCTGCTCATCAAGGGTTGGGAAGATCCTGTGCGACTTGCTGGCCTGGTGGGGGCCTACTTAAAGAAGGCTGTGATTGTTGTCTGCCTGGCTGCCTTCTTCTTCTCTTCCAGCTTTGTCCTGTACACTTTCATACCCTCCTCAAGCTGATTAGCTGTGTCCCTGCTTTGTCCTGGGAGGGAGTCGTGTGCTTTCATAAGGTCTAAAATCTCGTCCAGCTTCATTAGCATCTCCTTCAGGATCTTGATGTTGAGAGCTCGGATCTCAGGCACAACCTCCTCCTCCTCTGCCTCCTGGTGCGCCCACTCGATCTCCATATTGAGGAGCTCCTCATTGCTGAGCTCCTCCCTGTGGCTCTTGAGAACCTCCTCCGTGTCATCATCGTCGACCTCCCCGAAGCCCGCCTCTTGCGACAACTTGACAATGTCCTGCCGCACGCACTGGACAGGCGGAGGTTGCATGCCCTCGGAGAAGCCAGTGAAGGAGTGCACACACTCTGGCCACAGCTTCCGCCACACACAATTCATCGTCACCTGGCTCACCTCGTCCCATGCTGCAGTTATATTCTCCAGGGCATGATGTATGTTGTACCCTCTCCAGAACTGCTGTACAGTTGTTCTGTCGTCACTGTCGCAGGCCCTTACCAACTGCTTCATTGTGCAGCAGAGGTAGTAGGCCTTAAAAGGCAGCAATCACCCCTTGGTCCATTGGCTACAACAAAGACGTGGTGTTGGGAAGTTGGAACACCACCTCAATATTGCTGGCCCATTCCTTCATTGCGGGCGGGTGGCTAGGCGTGTTATCCACAACCAGGAGAAATCTGTTCACCAGATTTTCATGAGACGCACACCTCTTCAGCACACAGGAGAGGTACAAGTGAAAATATGATGAACAGATATCTGAAGTCAACCAAGCCTTCTTGTTCAACTTCCAGATAACCCCAAGGCTCTCCTTAACCCGCCCCATCCCGACCACTTTTCCACCACTGACTCCCCCAATCCCGACCATTTTTGGAAAAAAATTTTTTTGGCTCAAATCTCCGCTTTTGGTGAGAAACATCGAAAATTCATAGAGAAATCGCTCACCTGAGGTTTAAAATACTCGATACAGGTAGGAGTACCTCCTTATCTTACTGGGTTTTCTAACAGGCTGGCACCAAAGAAAACGAGTTCTATGGGAGGATAACTATTTCACACCACTCATAAAAGGTATTTATTTATTTACTTGGTACAAATTTATATGTAGTACGAGAATATATTGATTTTCAAGCAGCAATATAGGCATTAGAAGCATTGTTTCACTCACTAACTCATCACCATACCTGACCTTTTTTTGCCACATTACCTGATTATCATTTCTGACTGTTTCTTCCTCAAATGCTATGTAAAGTTTGTCCTCCACATTGTCACTGATTGGGGAATCACTCTGGCCCTGAATTTCGTACCGTGGCATGACATGGCTTTACTGGCCAGGTCACTGATAACAGGTGAATTGCTGAGACAATGGCATGCAGGGGGGGAAGGAAGTCATGCTGGGTAAGGCATTGTCCCTGCCTGGCATCTTGTAGAGGAAGGTGTCACGTGTATATGTACCAAAAATCACTCGCGAATTGAAAATTGCGCAAATTAGGGACCTTGCAATTGATTCGCGTTTACGTACGTTGACGGGATTGGCAGTGACAAAACGTGTGGACGTTAAAGAACGTCGATGGGACGCCGTGGGTTAACATACCCCACCAAAGCCCTGGGGTTCACCGAGTGGCAGACTAGGAGCAGCTTCAACTTGAGGTCGCCCTTGGCATTGCCCCCCAGCAGCAGTGTCAGCCAGTCTCTCGAGGACTTGAATCCTGGTGTAGACCTTTCCTCTGTTGCAAGATATATCTTGGAGGACATTCTCTTCCAAAAGAGCCCAGTCTCATAAAAATTCAACACCTGCTTCGCAATACAGCCACCCTCCACGATGATGCGTTTCAGCTCATCAGGAAACGCTGCCGCCACCACATCTGCACTCGCCGCCTCACCGTACATCTTCACATGGTGGAGATTTGCCTGCCTCTAAAACCAGTCAAACCACCCATGGCTAGCCTTAAAGGTCTCACTTTCATCAAGCTCAAGCCTTACCTTGAGCTCGTCCCAGAGCAAGAGAGCCTTAGTGCAAATAATAGCCTGTCTCATGGGTGCCTTGCACTGGTTCTGATCTTCCACCCACGTGTGAAGCATCCTCTCCAGCTCCTCCATCGCAGGCTCTCGTTGATGGGTGATACAGGAGGCAGATAAGGTTGCAACCTCCCCAACAGCAGCCTTAATGGCCTTCTTCTTGATGATGGTGGAGACAGTCGACTGGGCCAGGTGGAGTGCCGAGGCAATAGAACACGCATCTTCGCCTTCATCGTGCCGCTTAAGGATTTCCAATTTCACCTCCAGTGACACAGTCTTTCAGACACGCTTCGCGGGAGCATCACCAGCACCACCACTAGCAGGACACTTACCACCACGACTAGGGCCTCCACTAGCACCACCACGTGCAGCACCCATACCAGACATGATCACACTTATTTTGGCTAAAATTCACACAATATCGCGTCACACACACAATTAGAATCATTGCTCTACTCATGGCACTGCTCGAACACAGGTACGATGCGCTGTGATAGCAACTTGCGTAATGGTGGTGGTGCAATATGATACGTAGCAGGCGAGCATAAGGGAGATCCTCACTCTGAGATGGCCGGTACGAGAAGAGCGATATGGGTGAGTGCGGGGTGAGCGATGTGTATGGGGCCTGCGCAAGCATTTCTGCGCATCCTGGGAGGCGCGCGGGCTCAGCTGGCCGTGGGAACGCGTGCAATTCATAACATCGGCCTGTCGTCTGCAGGCGCGACATTGGAGGGCCCAGTGCTAAATTGGGGCTCGCCCATCAGGTATCGGGGCCTGGTGCAATTTGTACCCCCATCGCTAAGCTGAGGTATCAGATCTAGGAGTATCGTATATCAGGGCATTACTGTACTGTTAAAGTACACTTACTGTGCCAGGAAGGGATGCTGTTGGAGCACACTTACTGTATCAGGAAGGGATGCTGTTGTCACTGTGGGCTGATTCACGAACTTCCCACGCATCTAGTGAACTTTGTTTGCAAAATCCGGGGGGAATTCGGTCGCAATTTGGCCATTCACTATATCCAAAATTCGCAATATCAGAGTTCATTATATAGAGGGTTTACTGTGTATGTGAAGATACAGGCAACCAATGCTGTAGGTCACTGGGTTGCTACATATCAGTTACTGTTGTAATGGCATGCCTCGTGGTGACTGATTCACACGGAAACAACCCGAAGCACAATTTATGTACAGTACTCCACAATCACTCATAAACTGTCTCAGTAACTACCAGTGATGGAAATAAGAATCTGACGACCATGGCAGTACTGGTAATTAAGAATAAATTGAAGTGGTGATATGGTATTTAAGGGTAAACTTAATTAAAATAATGAGAAATTTGATAAGTATTGTATTCACAAGAACAGAAATTGATGAGAATGGTAAATTGTGACACTCTGGTATTCACAGACAAAATACAGTACACCCTCAATATAAGGAGCTAATTGGTACCAGACCCTTGACGTTAAAGCCAAACACTATGCTGTTTGGTAATTTCCCAGGCATTGTAGCTTTTACTGAACAAAGATCGTTAAATACAGAGCATCGTTCGGCAGTACAGTCGTACACAATAACATACAGCTAGGTCTAAATGGCCCTTTTTCTCAATAAAGGCCCTATTAATGGTTCCTTTCACAATGCTGGTCTTCCAGAGACCGATGCGGCATTCTGAAAGACGCAGAGGAATGTGTGTGTATTTACCTATTTGTAGCATGATGGAATTGAGCTAAGCTCGTGTTGTCCTGTCTCCATATCCACAGTTATCTAGTCTGGTTTTAAACACATGAATGTTTTTTGCTTGCACCACCTATTCGTCTAAGTCATTCCAAATACCTATGCTTCTCTTTGGGAAACTGAACCTTTTAAGATCATTAAGACATCTACTTTTCCTCAACTTGAAGTCATGACCTCATGTTCTTCCATCATGCAACACAAAAAGATCCTCTCTACCTACCCTTTCCAGTTCTCTTACATTTCTAAACATTGTGATCAACTTACCTCATTCCCTTCTCTCGCACAGTGTTGGTAACTTCAGTTTTTCCAATCTTTCCTCATAGTTCAGTTCCCCAAGCATGATATCATCCTTGTTACCATTCGCTGAATCCTCTCATTTATCAATATGCTTCTTCAAATGAGGTGACCATACCACAGCTGCATACTCTAGTCTTAGTCCTATCATGGTCACTATCAACTCCCTGAGCATTTCCTCGTCTATATAATTAAAAGCCACTCTCATGTTGGTCAGTAATCCATAAGTGCCTCCAATGATTCTGTTTATATGCTCTTCTGGTAATAAGTCACCCTGAATAATCACTTCCAAGTCCTTCTCATCTTTTCATTTACAAATTATCTCATTGCCCATTTTATATGTCAAGTATGGTCTTTTTTCACTCATTCCCATTTCTAATACATGGCACTTCTTGGCATTAAAATCAATTTCCCAAGTCTTGCTCCAGCTGTGAAGTTTGTCCAAGTCCTCTTGCAGTTTTTTACAACTATCAATACATTTAATATGTTCCATGATTTTTGCATCATCTGCGAACATACTCATGCAACTATTCAAGCCTTCTGGCAAATCATTTATATATATATATATCAGAAACATTATTGGGGCTAAGACAGAGCCCTTGGGTACTCCACTAGTCACATTTCTCTATTGTGAAACCTTGTCTCTTATAATTGTTCTCATCTGTCTTCCGATCAAATAAACTCCCATCCACTTTAATAGTTTCCAATGCACCCCTCTAAAGGTCTTCAACTTCCACAGTGGTCTCTTATAGGGCACCCTGTCAAATGCTTTCTTGAGATCAAGCTAGACACAATCTGCTCATCCCTTTCTCTCTTGAATGACATGTATTACCCTACTGTCTTGGTGTTATCACTTCATTTTCTTCTAAATACTTTATCCATCTTCTAATAATTTTCTCACAGATTTTACAAACACCACTAGGAAGTGATACAGGTCTGTAATTGAGTGGATCTTCCCTATCTCCCCCCTTAAAGACTGGCATAATATTTGTTCTTTTCCAGTCTTTAGGTAACTGTCCATTTTCCAGAAAGCTCTTAATGATGACAAACAGGCCACACTAATTGGTCAGCACATTCCTTCAGGATCCATCCAGCCACACTGTCTAGTCCTATTGCTTTCCTCACATCTACGTCCATCATCAACCGTACTGTGTGTGTGTGTGTGTGTGTGTGTGTGTGTGTGTGTGTGTGTGTGTGTGTGTGTGTGTGTGTGTGTGTGTGTGTGTGTGTGTGTGTGTGTGTGTGTGTGTGTGTGTGTGTGTGTGTGTGTGTGTGTGTGTGTGTGTGTGTGTGTGTGTGTGTGTGTGTGTGTGTGTGTGTGTGTGTGTGTGTGTGTGTGTGTGTGTGTGTGTGTGTGTGTGTGTGTGTGTGTGTGTGTGTGTGTGTGTGTGTGTGTGTGTGTGTGTGTGTGTGTGTGTGTGTGTGTGTGTGTGTGTGTGTGTGTGTGTGTGTGTGTGTGTGTGTGTGTGTGTGTGTGTGTGTGTGTGTGTGTGTGTGTGTGTGTGTGTGTGTGTGTGTGTGTGTGTGTGTGTGTGTGTGTGTGTGTGTGTGTGTGTGTGTGTGTGTGTGTGTGTGTGTGTGTGTGTGTGTGTGTGTGTGTGTGTGTGTGTGTGTGTGTGTGTGTGTGTGTGTGTGTGTGTGTGTGTGTGTGTGTGTGTGTGTGTGTGTGTGTGTGTGTGTGTGTGTGTGTGTGTTTTTGCCTAATTGTTCATCCGTAATTGTATCTTTACAGGAATGAGTCAAGCTTGTACTGTCCCATGTTTTGAACCATTTTTATCATACATATCTTTGAATTTATGAATAGTTTTAGCACATCCTATTTCAATCAGTAGTGCATTCCACTGATCAGTTGCTCTGTTTGGGAAAATGAATTTCCTTACATCTTTATCACCTCTCTTTTTGTATAATTTTTTGCTGTGTCCTCTTGATGTTGCTTCCTCATAGGTTATATACTCATTTATGTCTGTTTTCTCTTTTCCTGTGATGCATTTATATGGCATAATCATGTCTCCTCTTTTCCTTCTTTCTTGTAATGTTGGTAAGTTTAATTTTTCAAGTCTTTCTTCATAGCTAAGATCCCTTAAACTTGGTGCCCATCTTGTAGCCGCCCTTTGTACCTTCTCAATCTTATCTAGGTGTTTTTTGAGATGTGAATTCCAGACAACAGACGCATACTCCAGAGTTGGTCTAATGAATGGCATGATTATCTTTCTCAGCATGTCTTCATTTATATATGTGAATGATACTCTCATATTAGCAAGCAATGTGCACGTTTCGCACTTTCTCATTGATGTGGTCAGCCGGAGATAGTCTATTATTGATAATCACTCCTAAGTCCTTCTCCCTTTCTGATATATGTAGGGTTGAACTTCCTAGCTTATAATCCCAGTCTGGTCTTTTATCACTTTTACCAAACCTGATTACATTGCAGTTGTCCACACTAAATTCCATTTGCCATCTACTGCTCCATTCATGAAGCTTATTTAATTCTTCTTGTAATACTACTTTGAATTTCTGCATCATCAGCAAACATATTTAGATTGCTTCCATTTCCAGTGCTGCTGTCTGATATTATATATATATATACTGTATATATTGTGATCCCTACCCTGACGTATGGAAGCGAGGCGTGGACCTTGCAAGAGGGGAACAAGTCAAGAGTGAGAGCAGTGGAAATGAGTTACTTGAGAGGAGCATGTGGAGTGACATGGAGGGACAGGTTGACGAATGAAGAAGTGAAGGAACGTTGTGGGGTGGATGTGGATGTGGTTGAAAAGATTAGGAGAAATACACTGAGGTGGTTTGGACATGTGGAGAGGATGGAGAGTGAAAGACTGACTAAGAGGGTGTATGTGGGTGAGGTGGAGGGAGGGAGAGGGAGGGGTAGACCGAGGATGAGGTGGAGGGATGGAGTTGAGAGGTATATGAGGGAGGGGGGGGTGAGTTGGGGGGAGGGGAGTCAAATGGTGGGTGACAGAGTGACTTGGAGGCGTTTTGTCGGCGGCCACCCTTTGCGGGATTAGGGCGTCGGGCTATAGATAGATAGATAGATATATATATATATATATATATATATATATATATACAGTACTAAAAACAAAATTGGTGCCAGCACTGAGCCCTGTGGGCCTCCACTAGTCACTTCTTTCCATAACGAGTAATTTCCCCTTAGTACTGTTCTCATTTCCTTCTTTCTGAGAAAATCTTGCATTCAACAGTACAGGTTACTTTGGATTCTTCCTTGACAGTACAATTTCCACAGAAGTCTTTGATGTAGTACTCTGTCAATTGCCTTTTTGAAATCCAAATAGATGCTCTCTACCAAACCTTCTCTTTTCTGTAGTGTTTCTGCAACTCTGTCATAGTAACGTAATAGATTAGTAACACACGATTTACCTCTTCTAAAACCGAGCTGTCTTTCTGTTATTATGTTTGTCCAGATGATTTACCCAAATTTTCCATATCAGCTTTTCTAATATCTTACTTATGACAGTGGTTAGTAATACTGGTCGGTAGTCAAGTGGATTTTGTCTGTTTCCCTTCTTGAAGAGGGGAACTATGTTTTCTTTCTTCCAAGTATCAGGTAGTTTACCTTGACCTAAGGATTCCTTGAATATTAAATGTATTGGTCTGCTTGACTCTTCTGCACATTCACGCAATACCCAACTTGAAATTTCGTCAGGACCATTTACTTTTCTTTTGTCTAATTTACTTATCTCTTCCTGGACCTCTTGTTCCGATAAATGCATATTGTATTTGCTAATATGTGTGGGCAAGCTTTTCATTTTCATCTCTCTCAGATCTACATTCTTCTGTAAAAACTGATTGGAATTTTTTGTATTTTTTGTTTAGTATTTCACAAAATATCTTCTTCATTGATACAGATTTTCCCCTCATCCATAATAGGCTGTATTTTAAATTTGACTTTAGTTTTACTAAAAACAGCTTTGGTTGATCAGTATTTTTATTTATAATGTCTTCCTCAAACTGCCCTACAGCTTCTCTCCTTATCCTTTTTTAATCATTTCTTGTCTGCTTGTAGTTGTTATATGCCCTCTCGCTATTAAGTCATCTGTATCTAATCCTCAGCAAATCACTTTTCTCTTTTGATTTTTTACATTCGATATTAAACCAATTCTTTATCCTTATTTCTGTTTGTTTGTGCTGTGGGATAGACTTTTGGATTCCTGTTTCATAAACTTCAGAGAATTTCAATATATAACATTTACATCTTTTCCTCTTAGCTCCTTTTCCCAATCTAATTTTATAAAGTACTTCTTTAGGTCATGATAGTTGCCCTTTTTGTAGTTTGGCCTCATTTTGTAATTTTCATTATCGCTAACAATATCATATGCTATCCTGAAATTACAATCTAACACTGCATGGTCACTCTGCCGAAAGGAGGGTAATAAACTGCGTTGTCAGATTCATTTTCTTGCCTAGTAAATATGAGATCTAATAATGATGGTTCTTTTGGTCCTTTTTTTCTGGTTTTCCTTTACACATTGTGTAAGGAAAAACTCCTGTATAAGATCTGGGAGTTTTTGATCCCAACAGCTTTCATAGCTTCCTACATCTAGAGTATTCCAATTTATAGAGCTTCCTACATCTAGAGTATTCCAATTTATAGATGTGTTAAAATCTCCAGCTAGTAAAACTGTTTTGGATTTTTCCTTCATTCAATGTAGTAGGGCAATTCTGTACTGTACTTTCTGCTAGGTCTTCATATTCACCCCTATCCCATGTGTTAGTCTTGGGTGGCATATATAAATTTGGCACAGTTATTTTCCCTTCAGATGTGTTAATCTCAGGTGCAATTAATTCTATTTGTAAGGGTATATCAAAATCTGTCTCTTTGTCTTGGAGTTTTTTCTTTGTTAGTATCATAACTCTTCCTCCTTTTTTTAAGCTGTCTCTTCTCCACTTATATATATTGTATTCATCATAATTTAAGGAGTCATTGGATATCCTTGGGGTGAATTTAGTTTCTGTTTGGCAAATAATATGAAGTTCCTTTTCTTTGATATACAGTAGTCTTTTATCTTTAATAATTTGGATATTATTCCATCTACATTTGAATACATCAACTTGGTCATGTTGTTTATTTATTTGATATTGGTTGAGTCTCTCTATTTTTCTTTTTCTTTTTTTTTACTCCTTGCTGTTTATGTGCCATTTTCTTAATTGTAACCCAACTACTTTGTACAAAAAAATTTACTTCTCACTTCATCTGACCTTTTATCACTTTTTATTTTTGCACCTTCCCTCTTTTCTTTTAATAATCCCCATTGTTTCTGAGGTTAGCATCTTTTTATCCATATTGCTTTTAATTCCTCTTATTCCTTAAGTTTGCTAGCATTTTTTAACACTTCTTCTACAGTGTTCACACTTCGGAAGGTTGCTTTTAGGAATCTTCACTTATTTCTCTCATTTTCCCCTAGCCTTTTAAATTCCTCTATGTCTCTTTCACAGATGTCCTCTGATATTTCTTTTAATATATTCATTATATTTACCATTTCCTTTTCGTCACTAGAGATTCTGTTTCTTATTTCCTCTTCATCTTTGCCCATGATTATTGTAGTCATTTATCTTAGCCAATTCTTTAATCAATCTTGGGCTGTTTCTAATGTTTTCTTTCACTTCCTTTCTTATGCTTTTTGCTCTGACCTTGTTATTTATCTCTTGCTTGCCTTTTGCAACCTCTGCTTATATACTCTGTACTTCCTTTTGCAATTTCTCATAATTTCATTTGTCTAGGTTATCTTCTCAATATCACTGCTTTGTTCTATTAGACTACAGTACCTGCTTGCCTAATTATATCTGTATGATTTTTGAACTCCTCCAAAACTCTCACGGCTGACTACTGTACTCCCCATTTTGCTTATTTCCTTTTCAGAGTGTTCACCTCTGGTGTGTGCATGCGTGCGTGCGTGCCTGCGTGTGTGTGTGCATGTGCATGTGTAGGGTTGCCACACAGGTCGGTGTTTCCTGCATGTCCATTCTTTTATCGAACGAAAATTCATTTCATAAACGCAACGCTCAGCCAGCTCATGGTGGTTGTTTAAACCGAAGTTCATTAGAAGTGGGTTCCATACATTGAGGGTTTCCTGTACACTGATAACAATGCCAGCTCACGAAGTTAGTTAGGAGAAATAAGAGAGCAAACGACCATCTGGTTCATGATCAAGAATAGCACAATTGGTGTAAACATTGCTAATCCAGTCCCTCCAGTTGTTTTATGGGTTATTATTCAGGTATTAGGCAAAAAGGTGAGTGTAAACTTGTAGAGCCAGAACCAAACATTTATTCCAGTTTATTGCTGCATTTGGTTATTGAGGGGTTCTGTCACTGGTAGTTTGGTGGACCAGTTAACCATGACCAAGGAGGTTTGGTTTGACTGTATTGGAAAAGACAGGTGTTTATGCATGACACCACACATGATACTTGCATCTTAATTAGATGCTGTAGCTAGGGTTAAATGTAAGTAAAATGAAACAAGGATCAGACAAAATATAGAGATCGCCACCAAGACTCTGAGCACACGCTCCACTCAGCACTATCTGTGGTCATCCAGTAAACTAGTCTGATGGGATGTTCCTCCTCGTAATTTTGTCTGGATAAAAAGAGGTGCCATACCATCCGATTCCAGAAATCTGGTATTGTACTAGAAAAGAGGAATTGTAGCACAGAACACTAGTCTGTATCCATTGTGATTTTGTCATTAAACAGTACAACACTCCACATTTCTTCTTCAGTACACTATTGGTTGCCCTTTTATCTTAAGTATCATCATCAGTTACTGAAATACAAAAATGACAATGAGAATTGTCCCTCTAAGCACAATTATGTATGATCTCTTCACATAACTCATCAGCATCAGTATTAGAAATCTGAGAAACACCTGCACAAAAAATACAAATTAAGAATGCCTTTACATGGTGGGACCAGTATGTCCAGGCATCAGCTACCCAGCTATACAAAACATATCATCTCCCTCCCTATCCCTTAAAATGAGGATGGTGGACTTCAACCTTCAGTCCACTAGATTCACATTCAGTTGAGTGCTGGACCATAACAACATGACCCCATTTCGCCATACTGTGAATGAGTCATCTTTAAGATTATCTTGTCTAGTCTCAAGGCATTATCATCAACAGGAAAGGGAAAATAAGAAATCTTTACAGACCTTGTATATATTTCAACATTTATCTCCTATGAGAATGATGATGAAATGGGTGACATGTTAATATAAAAACTAAATGTGAATCATTCTGCAGAACTTCAAAACTCACAATATTAAAGGTACTTATTAGTAACAGAAAGGAAAGAATTAATCTGATGACTGACATATGGCACTGTATTCACTAAAACTGATATTGTATTTACTGTACTTAGGCTGCATTTACTTTTGCATATAGTTTTGTTTCTAAATGTAAATACTGTAAGACAGAAAATACAGAGAACTGATCTGTATCTAGTGCAGGTCATAATGAACACAAACAGTAATGGAACGTGACTGAAAAAAAAAAAAAATAATAATAATAATAATAATAATACGGTATAGTACTGCAACAAAATTGATACAGCAGCATAAATGTTTGTGACATCTAAATGTATTGCTATAACCTATTCAATACAAATTATTTTTATCTTTTTCCAAAACTACAAGTCAGTAATATTTAATTTAAACCTTCCAGGCATATTAATGCTTATGTGCAAGAAAATTTCTGCCTGTATTCACTGTGAAATTTGCAGTGCTTTCAGCATTTCAGCTCTGGATTTCAAGTCATCTCAAGGTTTGTCAATAATAAAAACACTGTGTAAGGTAGGCAGATTCAAAACTCCCAGTGTTTGCTGTGAGTGTAGGTTTCAAATCTTCATATCTAGTGCAGTTTGTTGTGGAATCTGCATCTGTGTGGAACACACTGAATATGCATGCCTCTGTCTGAAGGGGCTAAGATTGGCCCATTGTCATGAAAGCGATAAAACTGTCCCTGTGATGCCCTATAGTTTTCTTTTTTTAATTCTTGCTACTGCCTACAGATTTTGTAAGCTTTGGAAAGACACATTACAGTGAAATGATTATGGAAAAGTTATAAATGCTGCTTTTTAGCATTAAAACTGCATTATTTGTTCCAGTATTCATTATACAATAAAGGCATTATACTTTTTAACTCATGACACTTTAAAATATCATCCATAGATATTACTCCCATGCCCCCTGTGTGATGTTCTCAAGTTGGCACATTTTCCATGCACAGACTGAATGCCCAATGACACTCTTTATGATACAATTACTACTATTATGGCTCTTGCCACAAGAAGGAAGTGTGACTGATACCTCTTCCACTCAACAGTGTACTGTCTATCACTTTGGTGGCAGTCTGTCTGACTCATGTGTAACCATGCAAGACTGTCAGTCAACTTTTGATCTTGCTCACTCACCCCTCCCTCTTTCTGCCTTTCTTTGTTTCTTTTATACTGTTGTATGGCTACAAATTAATACTGGTGAGAATATAAGCCAGGTACAGTACAACATAATAGTCTTATAGGACAAGATGCTAAAAATAAATTTATTGAAAGAAATTGGTGCTGTAATCAGGTCTATGTATCATTGGTACTTGCTGTACAGTACTGAATCCTTACCACGAGAACTAGACAGCAATATTGCCTACAAGTCTATGCATTACCTACTGTCCAGTACTGCCAATCCTTAACACAATGAGAACTGGACAGTGATGCCTTCACATCTGACAGCCAAGTGCTTTGGCCCAAAATTATCCCACTACTTTTCTTGACTGTGTGCTACTTTTCTAACTCAAAGCCATAGGATATGCTTTAAATGGAGAACAGTATATGATTTTCTTACTTCCTTTTCATTATTTTATCACTCACAGCCACAAGAAAGGCTTTACGTATACTTTTTTTTTTTTTTTTAATAACTCCTATGCCACTATCCTGGGGCAGAGGAGTTATTTAAACAAAAGAGGAGTTTTCCCACATAAACAGTACAGGGTACAAGTAAACCACCATATTAATAAAATAAAAATAATAATTTAAAAAATGTTAAATTCTGCACTAAATTTTCTGTATACTGAATATACATATACATATATACAGTAAAACCTCGATATAATGGACTTCAATAGACCGGAATTCGCTTTTATCAGACTCGAGGAGCTACCGGACTAAACTTCTATATATTGGAAAAAGTCCAATAAAGCCAGAAGCAGTCCGGACTGCCTGACCACTTCAGCTATGTTCACCACAATAAGGTAAATAAAAGTCATGTTTATCAGTGTGCAGTACAGAATTATTATACATATTATACCATATGATTAATGTAGTGAAGTTAAACACAGTACAGTACTGCAGTGGTAGTCAAAACTGTTTAAAAAACGTTCATGCGATCCGGACTAATGTCTGATATATTGGAAAAAGTCTGGAATAGCAGAGGGAAGTCTGGATGTCACTTTTATCGGAATTTTGCATTCTTCGGAATGGTTTGGGCCCCGATTAGTCCGTCATAGTGAGGTCTTACTGTACATTCATACATACATACATTTATATATATATATATACATATATATATATATATATATATATATATATATATTCATTCATTCATTGCCAGATGCCATGTATCCCAAACAGGGTGGCCAAGGGCTTAGAGTTAATTGTTTTACAGGGAGGGGCACTAATCCTCCACCAACCCCACTTGACACGTAGGGATGCCAACAGCATCTGGTGTTCCCAGGCGGTCACCCATCCAAGTACTAACCAGAGCCATATATATATATATAATATATATATATATATATATATATATATATATATATATATATATGGGGGTACTGTATTCAATGAAAAACATGAAATGAGTTTAAAGATGATAATAAATTACATGGATTAGTCAAAGCCCTCCTTCTTTTCTCTGATGGCCTCTCTGAAGCGCTCCTCAAGCAGAGAAAGCTCTGAGATGAGATCAGTTATGGCGTTCATGAAGGCATCATGGGGAGTGTAACTGGCATCAGATGTCTGCAATAACATACAGAACAAATGCAAGAAAAGCTGAATATTTTAGGTAAATACTGTATGCTAATAAAATACTGTATTACACAAGACAACAGCTATGAAACAATGTTCTTTTAAAAAGGTAAAGAGCTCTACTGCATGTGCATTAACTGTCATGTGTGAAAAGGAAAAACTTGTATCCACCCTATGGACTTCTTTCTTTTTTCTTCCACTCCTCTTTCAATCCCCAAATTCCACCAAGCTATTCCTTTCTTATTAACCAGCTCCCTTACAGTATCACACAAAGTTTCAGCATTCCAAAGTTCCACCACCCCAACCATCACCCATACCTTCATCACACTCCATCACCCAGACCACATCATCACCTAAACCGGATGTTCACAAGCTTTCCCTGGTCATTCCCTATTTTTGCGACAAAATCTTTGATGGTTACCCCCCCCAACTGCAAAAGGGGAATTCACCCTCTTACAACTTATTTTAAATACCTCAAAATTATGGTTATTCGATTCCATTTAGCAATATTTTTTTTTTTTACGTGTAACAGCAAGAAATCTAGTACTATGGGAATTTTCCAAAGTTTTGGGAATATTATAGAGAGTTGTACTTTTACCAACCATAATAGCTATTTGAGGATCAAAATTCATATTTCACTGTTAACCCGTGGACTGCGCAATTACCTTTTTTTATCTCACCCCGTGGTGTAAAAAAAAAAAAAAAAAAAAAAAAAAAAAAAAAAAAAAGTCTTTGTTTATTATAAACTTGAAGATAAACATCCAAGGCATTATCTGATGAAAAAAAAAAAATCTCTCTCTCCGTCTTTGCATAGTGCCATGTGTAAGTTTGCATAGGAGTGTCGCGATTTTTTTTTTAGTTTTTTTTTATGCAAGAAAGAAGGAACCAAAGGCCAGGAACCTGCAAACCATTCCTTCCAAGAAAAAATAAAAACAATATGAAAGAGAGCGAAATTCAAGATCTGTTCATTTGGAGATGCCTGGACACACTGCATTTGAAAGACCGGAGATCATAGGAAGTAGAGAATACAGACAGAGGGAGACAGTTCCAGAGTTGACCTGTTGCATAACTGAAGGATTGGGGGTAATGGTTCTCTTGCATTAGAGAGTTGGACAGAAAAGGGATGAGAGCTTGATGCTAGACGGGTAGCATACATTGTTGAGGTGGAGGGATGCAAGCAGATAGTTCAGAGAAGCAGTGACCATTGAAGCAGCAATAGAAGAGAGATAAAGATGCAACAGTGTGGCGAAGAGACAGAGGTTGAAGGGAGCCTGTAAGAGGAGGAGAGTTGATGAGACGAAAAGCCTTTGATTCCACCCTATTGAGAAGAGCTGTATGTGGGAAGCCTCCCCACACATGACAGTTGTACTCTAAACAGGAGCGAATAAAACCTGTGTATAAAGTCAACAACTGTGCAGGGGTAAAGAAGGTACGGAGTCGGCTTAACACACCTTAATCTCTTGGAAGCAGATTTTACAAGAGATGCAATATGATTTTTCCAAGATAAGTCCTGAGTGAATGAAACCCCAAGGATGTTCAAAGATGATGCAGGTGTCACGAATCAAATTTGCGACATTTCCCTTTTGTGAGAAGCCACGAACTATTAGTGGAAAACTCACTGTGTATCATTCAGTTAACCGCTCATTTGGACGGAAGCTTTGTCAAATCAATTTTTCATTGTCATACGTGATCGTCTTTGTGTGAGACATTAGCGCTTCTGCTGAGCGATTTGTTTTGGCCGCGTTTCACTCACTCGACCTTTAGAAAAATGCACCTAGTGCTCCGCTTTTGTTTCCCACGACTTATTGAGTCAAGCGTTTGCTGTGACGGAGAGAGGTCCTGTGCTCCAGCAGTGTGAGAGGCCAGCTAGTACCCAAACTCTACTAGACCACAGTTATCCAGTGCTCCCACCTTAGTTGGTGATACACAGCATTCACTGACCAGTATTTCCTTTCGTTTTCCTAGTCTTCAGAGTTTAATTAAGGTGTTATTTTCTAGGCGTAAGAATTTAGCTCTTGTGTGAGTGAGTAAGTGCAATCTCATTAATTTGATTTGATATGTAACGTTAAATTTATTTTTGTAATCAATAAATTTAACAGTTCTTTTTCTTGAGCTTAATGTAATGTAAACTCTTGTTTCATTTCTCCACAATTAAGCTTATTTTCCATATAGCTCCTAGCTTGCATAAACGTTTTGCTATTCATAACTGGTACTTAGGCCAGTCTTGTGGATTAAGCTTAGAATCCGTTGTGCCTCCTAGGAGTCAAGCATCAGCAAGAACCTGATATTATTATTAGTATTAGTTATTTATTGTCAGGGGTGAAGTAACTTTCTCCAGAGGCTAACAGTCCCTGCTCTTCAATATTATTTAATTGATAATAATATTCAATAATATTGAAGAGCAGGGACAATGATTGTCTTACTACATCAATCAATGATTACTTTATGCTGGCCTGCTTCACACGATTCTCTAAGAACGAGAATTTATAAACTTTCCCAACAGTACACAGCAGAGACTAATTACTCACAAATGCTGATTACTAGTACTGTTAGCCTCTGGAGAAAGTTACTTCACCCCTGACAATAAATAACTAATACTAATAATAATATCAGGTTCTTGCTGATGCTTAACTCCTAGGAGGCACAACAGATTCTAAGCTTAATACACAAGACTGGCCTAAGTACCAGTTATGAATAGCAAAACGTTTATGCAAGCTAGGAGCTATATGGAAAATAAGCTTAACTGTGGAGAAATGAAACAAGAGTTTACATTACATTAAGCTCAAGAAAAAGAACTGTTAAATTTATTGATTACAAAAATAAATTTAATGTTACATTTCAAATCAAATTAATGAGATCGCACTCACTCACTCACACAAGAGCTAAATTCTTACGCCTAGAAAAAAACACCTTAATTAAACTCTTAAGACTAGGAAAACGAAAGGAAATACTGGTCAATGAATGCTGTGTATCACCAACTAAGGTGGGAGCACTGGATAACTGTGGTCTAGTGGAGTTTGGGTACTAGCTGGCCTCTCACACTGCTGGAGCACAAGACCTCTCTCCGTCACAGCAAATGCTTGACTCAATAAGTCGTGGGAAACAAAAGCGGAGCACTAGGCCGCATTTTTCTAACGGTCGAGTGAGCGAAACGCGCCCAAAACAAATCGCTCAGCGGAAGCGCTAATGTCTCACACAAAGACGATCACGTATGACAATGAAAAATTGATTTGACAAAGCTTCCGTCCGAATGAGCGGTTAACTGAACGATACACAGTGAGTTTTCCACTAATAGTTCGTGGCTTCTCACAAAAGGGAAATGTCGCGAATTTGATTCGTGACAGCAGGATTGAGCTGGATATTATTAAACACAAGTGGGCACTCCTGTGGAAGATTGTGTCGGTTTGATAGGTGTAAAAACTGAGTTTTTGATGCATTAAAAACAACAAGATTATTTTTACCCCAGTCAGAGATATGAGCCAAGTCAGACATTAGGTGTGCCACAGCCTCATCCCTTGTTTGTTGAAGTAACTGCCGAGATGGACGTTGCGGGAACCGAATGGAAAGGTGAAGGGTGGAATCATCAGCATACGAGTGGATAGGGTTAGATGCACAGCTTAGGAGGTCACTGATGAATAAAAGGAAGAGAGTTGGTGATAGGACAGAGCCCTGAGGAACACCACTGTTGATAGATCTAGGAGAAGAACGATGGCCGTCTACAATAGCAGCTAAAGAATGACCAGAAAGGAAGCTATTGATGAAGGCACAGACAGAAGGATAGAAACTATAAGAGGGCAGTTTGGAAATTGAAAATTTATGCCAGACTCGATAGAAAGCCTTTGAGACGTCAAGTGCAGTTGCAAAGCTTTCGCCAAAGTCCCAAAGGAGGATGACCAGGAGTCTGAAAGGTAAGTGAGAAGATCACCAGAGGAACGTCCCTGGCGGAACCCATACTGACGATCAGAAAGAAGGTCGTGATAGGAAAGATGCTTTAAAATTTTTCTATTAGGAATTGACTCAAAAACATTTGAAACACAGGATGTTAAAGCAACTGAACAATAGTTTAAGGGTTGGGAATGGTCACCCTTCTTTGGGACTGGCTGAATGAGAGCAAACTTCCAGCAAGAAGGAAAGGTACAAGTTGACAGACAAAGGTGAAAGAGTTTACCTAGACAGAGTGTAAGCACTGAAGCACAGTACTTGAGGACAACAGGAAGGACTCCGTCAGGCCCATACGCCTTGTTAGTACTGTGGCCAGTGATGGCAGAAAATACATCAGCTGAAGAAATTTTAATGTCAGCCATGGAGAAGTCTGAGGGGCGAAGTGATGGACGAACAGCACTGGAATCGTCTAAGGTGGAATTGGAGGAGAAAATCTGAGCGAAGAGATCTGCTTTATCAGTAGAAGAAACTGTTACAGAGCCATCAAAATAGAAAACAGGAGGGAAGGATGATGAGGTCAAGTTGTTAGAAAGGTTTTTGGCAAGGTGCCAGAAGGAGCGGGAAGAATTCGAGCTGGAGAGTTGAGAGCATAGTATGGATGAAATTATTTTTGGCAGTGTGAAGAACAGACTTACACAATTTGGGCAGAAACATAAACAAGTTGTCATTCAGAGGTGGGTTGGTTCTGGTACCTTTTATAGGCCCTCTCCTTGTTGCGGACAGCATTAGAACAAGCATGATTAAACCAAGGCTTTCTTGCATTAGTCAAAGAAAGAATGTATGCTTCCATGCCAAAGAGAATAACCTCCGTAATGCATAAGGCACACTCAGATGGCTCCCGACAATGGAAGCAATAATCATTCCAAGCAAAATCAAAGAAGTACTGTCCAAGGGCCTTCCACTCTGCAGCTCCAAAGTGCCATAGACGACATTTCTTTGGAGGGTCCACAGGCCGTACTGAAGCGATAGGACAGGTTAAGGTAATTAGGTTGTGATCCGAGGAGCCCAACAGAGAGGAAAGATTAACAGTGTAAACAGAAGGATTAGTTGTAAGGAAGAGGTCAAGTATGTTGGACCTCTCTCCAAGGCAGTAAGGGATACTGGTAGGGTGCTGTACAAGCTGCTTTAGGTCATTAAGGATAGAAAAGATGTAGGCTTGCTCACCAGGAGCATCAGTGAAAGGAGAGGAGAGCCAAAGGTGGTGGTGAACATTTAAATCTCCTAGAATGGAGATTTCAAAGAAAGGAGAAATGGATAGAATGTGTTCCATCGTAGAAGATAGTCGAAGAATTTTTGATAGTAGAGTCAGGGGATAAGTGAACAGCACAGATATATTTTGCCAGAGAATGACAAGAAAGCCGAAGCCAGAAAGTAGAGAATTCAGAAGAATCAAGTTCAGGAACACGAAAGAAAGATAAATCGTTGCATGCATATACACAATATCCACCTTTGGCTTTCAACTGAGTAAAGAGAAAGTAGAAGGAAACAGAAAAGGGTTTGCTGTCAGTTGCCTCAGACAGCTGAGTCTCTGTCAAGAGGAGAAGGTGAGGTTTAGTGGAGGAGAGGTGGTGTTCGACGGAGAGAAAGTTAGAGGAAAGGCCATGAATGTTGCAGAAATGAAGAAGAAGTGAGTCAGACAGTGGTTCCAGGCATCTCTCGGAGCCGTCACAAGAAGAGGGGCTGATGGTGGGGGAATTATGGTCCCCCCCCCCCCTGGGAACTCCGAGGCCTGATTTCCTGATGCTATTTTACTTTTAATTTTGAAATTTTTAAAAGGAAGCGTAGTGTGTCGTGTGCATGTAATTTGGTGTCGACAGTTAGTGAAACCTGTACTGGAGAGCATGCTGGCCTACTCTCTGTGTTAATGAGACACTGAAAGAGTTCAGCAAAGGGGGATCGTCAGGAACTAGTCCCGAGGGCTGATGAAACAGGAGCTCCAGCTCTCCCTGTCATCAGCTTTCCATCCTTGGGAGTACTGCCCTGCTCGACTGCTGATAAACATCCACGGCATCATCTGATTTATTATTTAAAAAAAAAAAAAAAAAAAAAAAAAAAAAAAAAAAAAAACTCTCCCTACGTCTTCGTGTAGCGCCAGGCGTAAGTTTGCATAGGGATGGAGTAGTTAGCAGTGATGCACAGCCATTGGAAGGTTAGCACTGCCTACACTGTGGCTCGCAACGCGGTGCTTCCCAGGCTGAGCTGTGGCTCACAATCCTCGGGTTAAAAAGCCCATATTAGAAGCCAGAATGCATTTGATCATAAAATACAAGTTGTCCCCACTATAACAATGAGATTCATTTGGGAAAACCCATGGTTCAGCCAGGGTATCGTTAAACGGGGACATTATAACATAGAAAGTATAGGGGTGCATTTGGGAGCCTTGGGATTACCCCACCCCAACCACATCCAAAACCCACTCAAATGAGTCCAAAAACAAGTTTCTAGCTAACCTAAATCCCCAAATAGCTTTAAAACAGGCTACACTAAGCCTAAAAGCAGTTTATAACTCACCTAAACCCAAAAATAAAATCTGGAAATCATGAAAAATGTGGAAAAAAATCATACTTAGTAAACTGTACCCAAAAATGACAATGTTCACCTCATCTATGACTAAAACACATTAATCTGAGTCTAGAAACATTTTATAAATCAACCTAAACACAAAATTTAAGTCTAAAATATAATCAAAATCAGTTCAATAAAACCAAACCCATCGCATAACCAGGGACTGGCCAACAATAGGCTGGGAAGGGTGTTAATTTTTTCATGTCACTATGGCGGGGTATTGTGTAGCGATGGATCATATAGTTTTTCATGTCATTATGGCGGGGTATTGTGTAGCGATGGATCATATAGTTTTTCATGTCACTATGGTGGGGTATTGTGTAGCGATGGATCATATAGCAGGGAATGCCTGTATATCAAAACTTTAACCAATAACTCATCAAAAAAGCAACTTTTGCCATTTTGGCCTTACCTATCAATTCCCTTCCTAAACTGTCCAAATTTCTCCCCAGGGGTAATCTCTCCCCCCTGTTGGGACCCCTGACTTAGACCATTACCCACACCACTGATAAGGCCTTCACCTCACATCATCACTCAGACCACATCATCACCTAGAGAACTAGACAGTCACTCACACCATCATCCATATCATACCATCACCCTACACCAGTAAGCCTCTGACCAGTCACATAGCAGATATATCCAGTGTCATATAATGCCATATTTGGGTCTTTGCCCTATAATTCTAGTGAATATAACTGCCTTTCAATATCTTTGATGGCCTAACCAAGTACATAACCTACCATATTATATACTTTCAGTGTTGTAAGTGAGCTGTCTATACTATCATATTCAAAATTTTGATGTTTCTGATTTTTAGAGGTCTGAATTTCTGAGGCTGCAATAGTATATAAAGTTACATCTAACATACCAAATATCTCACAATGTCAGAGCACTCTACAGGGAATTTATTGCAGCTAAATAATTATGTCAATTAACAGTGTCACAAAAATTACAAACCTGGATCCTGAGGACAACCTTGTGCTCCAGAGGGTGGGGGTTCTTGTATCCAGCAAACATGACATTGGGATCCTTGAGTAACTGCATGCGAATCATGTTACCAAGGGTGTGATCTTCCTTGTTAATGGTGTAGATGGCAGCATTTGGCACCTGGGGATAGGTGCAAATCATATACTTAGCACATACTACTATATATGCCATATAAAAACTATTATCATCACTATTAGAAACTAGCAGACTTTTTAGTTTTATCAATCAATGTTTGGTTTGTTTTGTTTATAAACATGCTTGCATGTGTCAACACTGGTCACCTACTGGTGGCTCTCCATGCTGCTCAATCCCTAGCGGCCTCCCTATTCAGTCCCTTATTCTTGAGAGGTCACATTCTGTGACCTCATCCCAGGTCTTTTATGGTCTGCCTCTTGCAAACCTACTCCCAGTATTCACACTTCTCACTTTCTGTACCCAACTGTCATCCCCCATCCCCCTTTAGTTTAAAATTAAATCCATCATAATTCATAACTTAAGTCTCCACAGTGTTACAGAGCAGCTTAAAATTTTGCTGGGATAAATCCATTTCTGTCCAGGGTCGGCCAATTGTATGATCATCAAAATTAGGTTCAGTCTATTATATGGGTGCTGCTAGCAACTACTGTACAAAAATAATGAAAAACTCGAGTGTTTCCAATAAAAATTCTGATACAATTTTGGGATAAGAACTTCTGACAATCTGAGTACCACTGAACTAACACTAGGCTCAATCACATATCAACTGGGAATGTTTGTTGAACCAGTCTAGACCTATCCATCCATCTATTGCCAGACGCCTTAATTCCGTAAAGGGTGGCCACAAACAAATCACCTCCATGTCACCCTGTCCCCGCCATTTCACTGCCCTCCCCCCAGCTCACATCCTCCTCTCTCATATACCTCTCCACTCCATCCCTCCATCTCATCCTCGGCTTCCCCCTCCCTCTCCTCCCCTCCACCTCACTCACATACACTCTCCTCATTAGTCTCTCATTATCCACATGGCAAAACCACCTCAATGTATTTCTCCTAATGCTTTCTATCACATCCACATCCACATAATGCTCGTTCACTTCTTTATTTGTCAGTCTGTCTCGCCACGTAAAACTACAAGCTCCTCTCTAGTAACTCATTTCCACTGCTCTCACCCTTGACTTGTGTCCTTCCAACAAGGTTGGAACTTCGCTACCATACGTTAGAGTTGGTATCACAATACACCAAGCCCTCGTTTTTCGACCAATCGTTTTTCGACAAATTGTTGTTTTGACATTTATAAATCTATATCCTTTTACCTTTTTTGGCATGGTTATCCCTGCCACTTTGACATTTCAAACCGCACGCCGCCAGAGAGACCAGCTGAACTGCCTCAGTCTCCTGCGCTCTGCCATGCCCATCAGTTGCCTCTTCGTCCGTCTGGATTTCTATTTGGTCTCATGGAATACTACAGCACCACCATGGCTTCACCCAAGACCCCTGCTATTACCCCTGTCAAGCACAGTCATGTGCTTACTAGCCTGAGTGAGCGTTTCGCCATCGCATGGTCGGGTGACGACTGCGCCAATGATTAACAAATGTTCTTAACGCATGATAATGTTCTGGCACCAGTTTTATGTAATGCACATCTTACTTTACACTAAATTAGATAAGTGGGCGGTCCTGGAGGTGAAGTCCCCCAATTAGGTTTCAGCGCTGCCAGTTTGACTTCCACTGCTATTTATGGTTTTAAAATGAATACATTTGAGTTTGTTTGGTGTGGTGATGTCATGTCCAGTCAGAGGGATCAGCAATAAACACTATCGAAGGCATTCAGGTGGCTTTCTTTAATATCGCTAAGTAAGTATACTGGTAAGCCCTTAATTCACGCGAGGGTTACGTTCCCAGACCCTTCGCGTATGTGGTAAATTCGCGTATACATTCTGCCCTTGTGTGCACAATTACGCATGTCTACTAAGTATATTACATCTGAATAATACTGTTTATGCACTACATACACCTTATAAACTAGCATAAAGTATGAAAAACAACAAAAATGTAAGAAATTTAACACTGAAACCTGACAAGCAAAGGGGTAGGTGGAGACACTTCAGCAGTCTGGTGCACAAACCTTCACTGCCTCCCATATGCTACATTCTGCCTTCTTTATTGTCCAAACAGTTGACTCATTCTATAGAGCAGTTGACTGCTCTATACAGCCTAGGTTGTTCCGAACACGACTGCTCAATACAGCCCTGGCTACGCAGGTGAATTTCGAATATAGTGCCATGGTGACCAAGGCTGACCCATGCATGCATGTTGGAGCTTTCAAAACCGAAACCGAAACCAAAAAAGAAAATGAAAACCATATATTCCAATAGAGTATCAGACACTTCGATGTTCATCCATGGCTTTACCAAGGTAAATATTAAGCTAATATTTCGTTACTAAATACTTTGGCATGTGTTCTCTCAATACCTAAGACAAAATTTGGCCTTTGGGAAATTTCATTTTTACCCCTATGTCTGCACATCAGACACCTCCACAAAACCGCCATGCGCAGTTAACAGGTTAAGAAGTCACTGCATGATAGTATTGTGATTCCTACCCTGATGTATGGAAGCGAGACGTGGACCTTCCTAGAGGGGAACAAGTTACCTGAGTTACCTGAGAGGAGCATGTGGAGTGACATGAAGGGACAGGGTGATGAATGAAGAAGTGAAAGAATGTTATGGGGTGGATGTGGATGTGACTGAGAAAATTAGGAGAAATACAGTGAGGTGGTTTGGACATTTGGAGAGTGAAAGACCAACTAAAAGGGTGTACGAAGGTGAAGTGGAGGGACGGAGAGGGAGGAGGAGACCAAGGATGAGATGGAGGGATGGAGTTGAGAGGTATATGAGGGAGGGGGGAGTGAGTTGGGGGGAGGGCAGTCAAATGGTGGGTAACAGAGCGAATTGGAGGCGTGTTGTCAGCATCCCTTTGCGGGACTAGGGCGTCGGGCTATAGATAGATAGATAGATGTAGATATGCTGTCATTTGGCAAAATTTTTCGAGCTTCATTGTGAAGCACAGGATGGGTCTAGGAAGCTAACAATTGCATTGCCAGGTGCACCAGACATTTCTCTTCAATTTACCAAGAAAAAAAAAATCAGTTTTTGAAATCTGGAAAACTGATGCCCGGGCTGGCCTGTGGGTCCCGACGAATTTCAAAGGCTCGGCCACTGAGGGGTTAAATACAAATTTCTAATGGAAATGCCACAGAGAAGCCCCCCCCCCTCTATTCTGATCAGAACATGTCACTGAACACACGAGAAAAACCATCTGACATTTGTGAGCTCTATAAAAAAAATACCATCTAAACTAATTTAACCTAACAAAGCAATACAGGTATATCCTAACTAAAAATAACCTAACCTAACCTATCCTAACTTAACCCATTCTATCCTAATGTACCGGGTAATGAACAGTAATTTAACCAAACACCCTGACATGGAAAACCCAAATTAATTTTGATACAGTTGCGTAGCTTTTAGTTAGTATCACCCATTACAGCCAAGAAACAACATGTGTTGGGGAAACAAAGATCAAAATGAAGAAAGAAAAATCACCATGAAAAAATTATTTACCACCATAAAAAATAATCAGAAAAACATGAAAAACAAACTGTAGTGATAAGAAGCTAAAAGGTTTGGTCTTTCTGCTGGTTAAGTTAAACTGTGCATTTACCGTTACCCATAGGTACCGGTAATGAAAAATGCATTTGCAATGGATTTGCATAAAAAAATTGCCTAAATCTGAAAAATGAAACTGGTGAACATATTGATTTTTGTCCCCATTAGTTGGATGTACTTCCAAAATAATACTGATACCCAGTACTGAAGTTCAGGACAAACTGCATGAGAGCTCCCAATAACAAATGACAAAAATTTTGTCAGGTTTATCTTTCATAACTGTAAATTCATTTATGACACCCAGATTCTGGGAAAATATAATTTATATTACTAAAGAATATATAATTCATTCATTACACCAAATCCTGCAAAAATAATGTTACTCAAGCACAAAGCTAGGTTTTGACATCAGCAGTGGCATTTTATAGTGGGCAGTAGGTCAATTTAGACCTGAAACTCATTCATCCCCAACTGGTTCAAGTTAGTTTACTCACGTGGTTGGCTACCCTACTACAATTAACAGTATGGCTCGGTAGGAATCTGCTTTTCAAGAAGTAGGGCAGCCCATACCTGCTGGCATGCCAGCCCCGTTTCCTATATACATCATCATCAGAATAGACTATTGATTAGAGGCTGAGTTTTGTGCCATATGCACGGTAGTTGCACTACTTGAAGGACTTCGAATTAAGAGTCTTAGTTATTCAATATAGTCGAACAGGATGTGACCTAGTTGTGAGCGGAGGGACTTTTTAAATGATACAACTGAGTCAGCGCTAACAGCATCATCTGAGAGAGAGTTCCAGAGGTCTATACATCTGATGCTGAAAAACCTGTGTCTACACTCGGCAGAAGTGCGGGGCTTGGCCACCTTGAATCTATGGCCCCTGGTGTGAGTTAATGAAGGAAGAGAAAAAAGGCTCAGGCGGTGCAATTGGGGACTGGCGATGGAAAATTTTCCAGCATTTAATGAGGTCAGCTCTGATCAGTCTCCCTTTTACAGAATACAGGCCCAGGTTTTTCAGACGGTCAGTATAACTGAGTTCGGACAGGCCATTGATTTGCTTAGTCCATCTGCGCTGTACAGACTCCAGGAGCCTCTGATCTCCGTGGTAGCCTGTGTTCCATACAGTGGAGCCAAACTCCATGATGGGTCTGATGTGGGATTTGAATAAAGTCAACATAAAATCTCAGTCTCAACAGAAGGTGGACTTACGTAAATTATTTGACAGGCCTGCTGCCTTTTTTACAGTATTTCTTATGTGCGAATGAAATTTCAGTGAACTGTCAACCAAGATACCCAAGTCTTTGTGTGTAGTTTCTACAGAGAGGCTGGTGTTGTTCAGGTGATAGTACTGAAGTGCGCCAATAGAATTCCAGTCTACTGGGCCTCTCTGACATCGCAGAACAGTACACGTTAGGTAAAATTAAATTTTGGTTCGATAAGGTTTGAGTGGGTCATATTAGGTTGGGTTTGTGGGGATAAAGGATTAGTGACAGACTGACCATGGAGCCAAATCAATCATGAAGTCTGACATGGTGGGAAGCCACTTGCCACAGTCTGCATATAAAACTGATGGACTTACCGTACAGTATAGCCAGTATCTTCATAATTATCCATTTTTGCATCTTTTAAAGCTGTCTTAATGAGAATTACAGCAGGGTTTATTGGGAAAAATATACACTTGGAAATTTTATGCTTGTAATCTCTTCTGCAGTTTCACTGTTTCCAATGAGTTTTACTAAGCATTGTCTCGCTTGCTGATCACCTCTCGCCAACCCGCCGTTTTGCTAGCGAGCAGATAACGAGCAAAGTTATCATGATCACCATATCAAAAGACTAGTGGTCAGTTCACCAGCAATCACGTTAGCTTTAGGGTAGGATGAATGCATCCCTGATTGTTATAATAGTACACAAATACGGGTCCAGTGCAGCCACACGTCAACAATTACTCCATCCTTCTCTTCCCTCCGACGTTACACACTTACCTTCGTATCAACTTCTTTGATGATCTTCTTTTCTCCATCGAAAAGAAGAAACGATTCGAATGTTGGTGGGGCATTCATACTAACAGCTTGTACAAGATTATGCAGTCGTGCGACTTCCCGTCGCCTTATTTATTTATTTTTTTTTTTTTTTAAGTGAAAAACAAAAGACAACTGCAACGCGTTCAGCTGCTCGTTCCTTTCGGTTCCGTTTTTTGTATTTACTTCAGGGGTGTAACCTCTCCAACGGCGTACTTTTGATAATATTATTTTATTGTTGAGAAAGTTATAGTTTTAATGTGTTCTGTTTAGCTTTTGGTAGATTTTTTCTTCTATGAGTTTCTCATCAAATAAAAGTTTATCCACCCACATTTTATCTTTATTTGGTTTATCAGGCTCCACTTCACCAACATTGAGTGGCGCTCTGCAGAGCCGCCAATATTGAATTGAAATATTTATTATTGTAAAAGGTACTAATACAACAAAAGAAGGTGGTGGGTTGTGCCCAGTGGTTGTGCCACACGCCTTCTTCAGCCACAGTTGTGTGGCCACACTTATTTTGTGTAGCCACATACCCTTTGATATAAAAAAAAAAAAAATAGGTTACAGTCCATATAATGAAATACAGAAGCATTCGTATGACGTTTTACATACAGGAGTGGTTTTACTAAAGTATAACATTGATACAATTATTGCATTATAAAAATATTAAAGATCATAAATCTAGGACTAGGTAATAATAAAACTTAGTAAAACTTAATAGTAAAAAAACATGGTTATACTTACTTAAAAGTTATAAGAACTATAATCGTAATTCCGATTCAATAGTGCCCACTTTCAATAATACGATACACTTGACATAAGATATTAGGCTAATAATCCCCTGACACTTTATAGTAAACAACACAGTCGTATTGACTTACTCATAATAACACAATAAAGTCTCCAATCAATTTAATACTGTTCACTTTACAAAATTTCATAATACATAATCTCTAATACATGTACAGTACGTGTCCTCCATATCATAGCAGTCACCAAACAAGAATGTTTTTAGTCTCCTTTTAAACAGATTCACATTATTACTACTCTTAACAGCACCTAGTAGTCTATTATATAGTCTTGGAACACAATTTTTAAAGGCTCTAAAACCAATGTCTGTTACACCTTGGTCTATAGCTATCAGAAGCCTGTCTTACTACAGTATCTGTCTGTAATTCAAATGGTTGTAATAATTTCTTCAAGTATTCTGGTTCACTCTCCCTACATGTCAAGTGGGGTTGGTGGAGGATTAGTGCCCTTCCCTGTAAAACAACTCTAAGCCCTTGGCCACCCCGTTTGGGATACATGGCGTCTGGCAATGAATGAATGATTCTGGTTTCCAAGTCTTCATTGCCACATATGTCATAACACAAATTTTATGATTCTAGCCTTAACTGGCAACCAGTTTAGTTCAGTGAGAACTGGTGTAGTTCTTTCATATGCTGGCAAATTCATTATTAATCTACCTGCTTTGTTCATAATAATTTTGCATTTTCTTCAGTTGATATTCACGCAAATTGTAGTACAGAGAATTACAGTAATCTAATCTGTTAATGACATAGTTATGTATAAGCATCTTAACATGATGTTTATCCAAATATTTGCTTATATAAATGCAATATTTCGTAAGTTAAGTCGTGCCACTTTTACAGTTCCATTTATTTGTTCATTGAAATTCATATGTTTATCAGTAATCACACCTAAGTCCTTGACCTTCTCAGATATATTGACAATATTTCCATTAAAACCCTGCAAACCATTCAACCCTCACAAGACACCCCAGTTACCAATAATCAAACATTCTATTTTATTTTCACTCAGTTTTAGTTGCTTACTATCCATCCATTTCTTGATATCTCCCATAATCCTAGTCAACAGAGTTTCAGTGTCTAGTACATTATTCATAGACAAGAAAAACTGAGTATCATCAGCAAAATGGTTAAAGGTCACTCCATGTTCCCTCAGCAAAAGTGAAAGTTCAATAGTGTAAATACAGAACAGTACAGGTCCCAGTACACTGCCTTGGGGAACACCTCTTCTAAGTGTACCATGTTCAGAAAAAGAGTGTCCCACCTGTACACAGTAACTTGTCTAAATAACTTTCCAAGTAACTGAGTGCCCTTTGTGTCACTCCTATAGCCCTCAAATCTTCCAACAATAACTCATGTACTACTGTGTCAAAAGCAGCACTTAAATCTAATAATACCTGTATTAAGACTCTGCATTTTCCCTCATCCATCCATCCTAGTAGATCATTAGTGACACTGCACAATAATGTTTCTGTTGAGTACAATGGCCTATAAGCAGACTGATTATCTGGTAATACATTAATGTTCACCAGATATTCCATCAATTGATCAAGTACAACATTCTCAATAATTTTGGACATATATGGCAGATTTGAAACTGGTCTATAGGAGCTGAAACTCTGATGATCTTCATTGCCCTTTAAAGTAGGCTTGACAATTGCCAGCTTTTCACTTTGTGGAAACACATATTCAGTAATACTTAAATTCACAATTTTCATGATCAACTGCACAAGACTAGGGAAGCCTTCCTTGTTAGCTATATCCGACATTGGGATTGGTTCAGTATAACAATATCTCATTTTAACTCTTCATCAAGGTCTCTAATTTCACAAAACTAACTTCCTTAAAGCTACACAAACCAATAGATGGGATGTTTGGCAAATGCACTTGGTGGACCATAGGTCCTACACCTTGGAAACTGTTGACAATACTTAAGATTTTCTCATCAAAATATTTCATTAATTTATTTGCTAAGTCCGCATCAGAGAAATTATCAGGAAGCTTCTTTGTTCCTATATGCCCTATCAAGTTGGCAATAAGACAATACAGTCTCTTCACATCTGACCCTGCTACAGCAATTTTCTATCTAAAATACATTCATTTTCTTCTCCTTATTAGTTTATTTACCTCATTCCTTGCATTAATGTACCCTCTCCTGGATTCCTCCATTTGTAAAGTACGCCACAGTTTTTCCTTACGCTTTCTAATTCTACTAGCATTTGCAACCTCAGAGTTAAACCATAGGTGTTGTCCTTCTCAATAACCTCTTTCTCTATCACTGGACACATGTTCTCATATTTGCTTTGTAGTGCACCTTTTTATAATAAGATCATACAACTCAGACATTCACCCTTTTGTATTATAATACTATTTGTATGTGTACAAAAATTATGAATATCCTCTGACATTCTATCAAGTATTCTATGAACCAATACTCTATAGTCAAAATTTCTTTTACTTCTGAAAGTTATAGTTTTCTTGATCTACTTACCCTTACAAACATCAATACCGTAAGTAACCAGTTTGTAATAAGGAGAAATAGAGAAGTCAGGCTCCACTGCAAGATGTCAAATTTTTTCTAACTCACTATCACAAAAGACTAAATCCAGCATATGGCCAGAACATGAAGTTATATGACTAACTTTGTTTGCAAATTGCTGAGAGTCCATCATATCAATAAATTCTTTCCAATGATGATCATTGTTATCATCAATCCATAAATTAATATCTCCACAAATAAAGATCCACCTATTTAAGTGATCTATTCCCTCTAAATATGTTCTAAAGTCAACAATAAAAGATATTCGATTCATCTCTGGAGGTCTATAAACTACTGTAAATTTTAGCTTTTGATTACTGTTTATCATAAAAGTCACCATTGTATGTTCAAATGTGTTAAATTTTGGAGAGACCAGCAACTGTATGTGAGAATATTTCTTCAATATAAATATCCCTACTCCTCCTCCTTTTCTGCTGACCCTAGGAATATACATGAAAATGTGAGTAGTAGGATTCATTTCATGGATTTTTGCACAATCAAAATCATTTAGCCATGTTTCTGCTACAGCAAAGACGTCAAAAGCCTTCTCAGTAATTAGCTCCCATATTTCAATAGTTTTATTACCAACAGAGTGTATATTTATAAATCCACATTGAATATGATTGGTGTTTCTAGTATCCATGGTTAGTCATATCTCTAATTTTATTAAGTTCCAGTTCTAGTGACTTACAACCTCTACTATTCACTACATGATTTGTTTCAGTTCATGAGTGCCTGATACAGTTAATACATTTAACACAGTCATTGGTACAGTCTTTGGTTTGATGATCCCCAGCACACTTAGCACAACTAGCAGCATCACCATTCCATTTAAATTTACAATCTTCCTCAGTATGCCCATATCTTTGACAGTGGTACCAGTTAAAAACATGATATCTGTCTCTGGCCATATATCTGGCCCATTTCAAGCACACAACATCCCCATGATTATGTATCATCTTTCTTATTTCTGGTGAGCATTTCAGTATGTACCAGTAGTGCACTGTCTCTCCAACTGCTGGTTTACTAAATACTAGCTTAATTTTGTTATGCACATCATCAACCTTCTGTAAGTACCCATTCTTTGCAATCGGATAATCCATGATGTCATCCTTATTCTCCTCCTTGGAGACAGTGCATACCATGATTTTTGGAGAGATCTTCTTTGTGAATTTCATTTTCATGTTTTCTGTTCCATTACTGATGCTCCTTGCTGCAGTTTCCCTCTCAGACTCACTACCAAAGTTCATACAGTAATAACATTTCCATCATTAGTGAACTTTGTATCAACCACAGGTATTTCTTTCAGTATTCCAGCAAGCTCCTCCTTTCTATTAGTTGCACCACATTCCTTATCAGTAGATTTAGCAACAAGTAGATTTTTCTTCTTAGTAACTGCTGCATAGGTGATGCCACCACTGCCATTACCCTCATTCTTTGTGCTGGCATGCAAATTTACCATGGAGTTAATAATCTCATCCTTCGTATCAGCCAATAGAGTTAATAATCTCCTCCTTCATATCAGCCAACAGAGTTAATAATCTCATCCTTCATATCAGCCAACAGAGTTTTCCTTCTCTTTATTTCTCTCACAGCAGTAGGTACTTCATTATCATCAGCATTAGTATAACCATCATCGAGTGCACTAGTTTGTAGAGTAACCATAGTAGTAATTACCTCATCCTTTACATCATCCAATTTCTGATACAAGTTCTCAGTACTTACTACTAACTTAAACATACTTTCACAAATATCTACAGGAGTCAGTCCACCATGTTCCACTTTCTCCCTCAACACTGTATTTTCACTTTTTAACATTTCATTTTCTTTTTCCTGTTTCTTAACCATCTCTCTTAGGTTTCTATGCTCACAATAGCATTCAGTCACAGTTTTTGTGCATAATTTACACATCCAGTCTACCTTGCCTAGGTCAGCATCCTTAACATCTTGGAGATACACATTTTCTGTGACACCATTTCTCACATAAGTCACAAGCCACCCATTTAGAGGAGACTTCCTACCCCTTATCACAGTGCTGACATAGAGTTGGACCAGCCATACTTGCAGCTACTAATATACATAATATGAGGAAATTGTAGAGCTCAGCCTTTTCTTCGTGTGGTTGTCTAAACAATGGATTTTTCTCTCTCACTGATTTATACAGTGGACAGAATGCAAGAAATGATCTAGATCTTCATTTTCTTCCTCACATCGTTTTCTTATAAATCTGTATAGTTGTACATTTGAAGAGTATATCTGATGCTGGTGTATTATTAGAGAATTTTTCTTCTGTTATCTGTGATTTATTTCTTCTGTACATTTCTAAACTTCTCTGCTGCTGCTGCCACCGCTGCTGCTGCTGCTGCTCATCCAGTTCAGTTGATATGCGGGAGTATTGCCTTTGCAGCTGCACTCCTGATGTGTTATTATTCTTTCCTGCTTTTTCTTCTTTGTTTTCTTTCCTTCTACAGTCTGTATTTCTTTTCTTTTTTCTCAGTTATGTTGTTGAACCCTTCTTTCCTTTATTTTCCAAAAATTGAGTTGTGTTCTCTTTGTCTCTTCTATACTGTCACTGTCGAATAAAAATTTTCCTATAACTTGTTCCTCTTCTTCATAAAGGCGTTGAAGTCTTGCACATATCTGTCTTTCTGTTGCATAAGCTGGACACCACATAATGATGTGCTTCAGGTCTTCTCTTTCTTCTCCACACATTTCACAACTTGTCTCTTCATTTTTAAACCTATTCCTATCCTTCAAACTTTAATTGTTTGTCCTACATTTAATATTACTGAAGCTGTTTTACTATCATTTACCCTTTCTTGTCCTCCAATCTCTCTTCTCCATTCTTAATATATTTTCAAACTTGTTTTTTCACTCATTTCCTGCTTCCACATTTCTGTGTCCCATTCTCTCATTCTCTTTTTTATTTCTTCACAAGGCACTGTACTTATACTTCCACTGTCTCTTCCTGCCTCTTTCAGATCACTGATAAGCTTATTCAGCCACTTACTCTTCCCCTGTTCTCTCATTTCATCAATTATACTCATCGTCAAATAATTACTCCATACTCGAAGCAATGTCACATTACCATGACACCATCAAGATCCTTTCATGCCTGACAAACTCCACACGCTTTCTGCTACACATTGCACACATGAAAGCAGCATTATCCCTCAGTCTGCCTCTGATACCACTACATCTCTTGTGCACCCACTTGTAGCAAACACTGCACAAGATAGAATTACAGTTGGATAATGATATGCTGAATACTGTATACTCATTCACCCCCTACAGAACTAAGGCAGTATGATTGCAGTGTCATCTCACTGGACTGGAAGATACTCGTCATTGCACCATGGTATAATTATGCAGTATAGGTGTTTCATTATTTACCTTTGATTAAAATGCCAGAGTGATTCATCCAGCCTTAGAGTTACAGTACTTCCCACACCCTTCTGGTAAACTGCACATGGCCACTCTCCCTCAGCCTCCGCCTCTGACAGTACCGCCACCAACCCAAGATACCATCACCTTTGTTTTAGCTACATTTACTCTAGAGCCTTTGTGCCCCGTACCATCTCACCATTTCCTAAATTTTTCTTCTGCCTCCCTTTCATGCTCTGCAATCAACACGGAAATCATTATCATTCATCTCCCACATGAGTCCATTTCTGAAGTCACGGGAGAGGGCTTCAAGCACCATGATAAACAATATGGGGCTCAAGACAGACCACCAGTGCACACCAACATTCAAGGAACACTCATCACTCAATTCTCCATTTGTTCTTGCCTGAGTGTGAGCACCCACATACACAACCATAGCCATTCCATCCAGCAACTCCTCGATCCCAAGCTTCCTCATTGCCCACTTTACCACCTCCCTAGGGACTATGTAAAAGGCTTTATTAAAATCAACAAAAGCAAGGTACAGATTCCTATATATTTTTCCTGAAGCTGTAGAACAATGAATATGGCATCAGTGGTCTCTTTGCATGGTATAAACCCAAGCTGTCTCATCAGTATTCACACATTCTTTAATCATACCTTCTAGAACTCTCCCATTATCTTCATTATGAGGCCCAAAAGTTAAATACTTCTATAATTTTCTCTCTTCAGGGCATCACCCTTTCCCTTGTACACATTTACAATCACACTCTCCAGCCAGTCATCTGGGATGACACACACTATATATAATCACATTTGTCAAATCAGTAACTAACCCCACTCCTATATCCCCTGAGGCCTTCAGCATTTCAGCAGTCAACCCAGACACACCTGTTACCTTCCCCACCTGCATCCTGCTTATTGCCCTGCTCACAGTAGCAGCATTAATCATAGGCCATGGGCCAAACATTGAATTCACTGACACCAAACCTTCCCTGTTCCAGTCAAACTCCTTATTCAGCACTCAGTTCTAATGGTCTCTCTGGACATCTTTAGTATCCTTACTGTTCACCACTACCTTCCTTCATCATTCTGCACACATTGCTCACCTATATATTTTTTTTCCCTCTTCATCTTATTTGCCACCTTCAATATCATATTCTTCCGTTCCACATAACAGTATTCAGGTTATCCACCAAAAGTGTCTGAGACTCAGATTTTGCCCTGTATACCTCTTTTCTAGCCCTATGCTTGGCAGCCAAGTATTCCTCTTTGTTACCATACCTTTCCCATTGCTGGAAAAGCCTTCACTTTTCCTTAACTGCAGCTTCTACACCCTCATCCCATCACCATGTTACTTTATATCTGGGGGGGGGGGGGCCTTGTACATTCACACAGTGAATCAGGAACTCTCAGGAGATTGTTCTTGAGAGCTCTGTACTGTTCATTAACACTTCAGTCAACAGCTCCCAGTTCAGCCACCACTCTACTCAAATTGCTATAGAAACCATACCTTACTGCTTGTTTTTTCGGCTTCCATATTTTCTTCCTAGGTGCATAGGTCCTCTTCTTCACCACCAGCTCCTTAAGCACCATGTAACATATCAGTAATTTGTGTTGTTGCACACACTCTTTGCACTCTATAACTTTAATTGCTTTACTGCCTGGAATCCAGTTGCAGGTGGTAGCAACCATCATCCACTCACTTGACGTTGTGCCATCTACTTCTTCCATCCTCTTTCTCATTCTAAAAGTGCCTGCTCTACTCCTCATACAGCTCCCTTTCCTTCATATCACTTTTATCTTCTTTCCACTCTTGGTGGCTGCATACTGAGTGACAAGCCTAATGATTTCCCTAACCCAGAAAACCATTTACATTGCTGGGTAGTAATCATATAACCAAATTGCATGGTAAAATGGAGCCTGCTATGGTGCCCCTGTTAACTGGGTGGAATGACACAAATGCTGCAGCCACCCTGTGCCTCACTGTAGTGAGGTGCTGTCAGCCACAAGGAGGCATCAGTTCACCACACAGGACAACCTTGCAGGAGCAGTTGATTGCCTGTGGTTGACAAATCTTCTTGCCCGGATGGACTGGGGCAACAACAGCAACAACTAATTGGAATCCTTGTACAATATCTTAGTAACAGAGACTAAATGTATACTAAAAGAATCAACCTCACTCCACAGTGAATCACTGGATTATCATGCCAGCATTCATGCCATTTAGTCATAAGTTATGCCCCATTTCACCACTGCTCACCATGGTAGTGTTAATGAAGAATGAGAAATGCTTTTAGAGTACATAGTGCATGCACTGACCCTTCAGGCTGAGAGGTCTACCTCAAGCTGAATAATATTGTTTGGTAGTAATAAGAATTTTTAAAAACTTTGTAATGAAAGACCTAAGCATGAAATTAATAGCAGCTGATATAATATACTGAATACTGTACAGTATACTCATTCATCCCCAACAGAACTTCTAAGGCAGTATGACTGCAATGTCATCTCAGTGGACTGGAAGAAACTTGTCATGGCACCATGGTATAATTATGCAGTTAAGAATGCCTACAGGGTAAGTAATGTTGTACCAGTAATAAACATTCATTATCAAATTATTACCAGCTTTGTCCACTCCTGACCAATTTTAAGTTTGGAACAAAATCATGTATGAAATCTTATAATGTTGCAACTGTTGTAAGATGATAACTGGGGCTGGCAGCAGTACTGTCAGAGCAAAGGGAGAGTGGCCATGTGTGGTTTGCCACAAGGGTGTTGGAAGAATCTCCATCTTGTGCAGTAGTTGTGATAAGTGGGTGCATAAGAGATGTCACACGTGAATGAGTTGATCATGCTAGTGAGTCTTCTGAGTGTGTGGAAGAGTTTTGTTATTTGGGAGACATTATTATATGTTGGAGGTGGGGTTGGAGCTACCTCTGTGGCTAGAGTAAGGAGAGATTGAAAGAAGTTCTGGGAGCTGTTGTCCCTCCTGACATTGAGAGGGCTATCCCTCCATGCTAATGGATCTTTGTATGCAGTGTGTGTCAGAAGTGTAATGCTGTATGGTAGTGAGACCTGGGCAGCAAAGGTTGAGGATATTCATAGGCTCAGACATACAGAAATGACAACGAGTATATGGATGTCTAGCATGGGACTGTATTGCTGCAAAAGGAGGTGCCTTTTTTTTTATGTAAAGAAGAAGGACCCAAAGACTAGAAGCCTGCTAGATTCCTCCATCCAAGAAAAAATAAATTAACAGAGAGCCAAATTAAATATCCGTTCATTTTAAGATGCCTATTTAAAAAACTGGAGGTCGTAGGTACAAGGAAATACAGACAGAAGAAGACAGTTCCAGAGCTGATCTGTTGCAAACATCAAGTACTGGGGGGTAATACTGTAGTTAACTCGTGCATTAGAGAGTTGGACAGAAAAGGGATGAGAGTTTGCTGCTAGATGGGTGCTACTCACCGCCATAGTAGTGGAGGGATGCAAGCAGACAGTTCAGAGGAATAGTGACCATTGAAGTAGTGATAGAAAAGAGGAAAAGATGCAACAGTGTGGTAAAGAGACAGGGGTTGAAAGGAGCCAGTAAGAGGAGGAGAGTTAATGAGATGAAAAGCCTTTGACCCCACCCTGTTGAGAAGAGCTGCATGTGGGAAGGCTCCTCACATGAGAGTTGTACTCGACACAGGTGAGTAAAACCCGTGTATAGACCCCGAGGATGAGGTGGAGGGATGGAGTTGAGAGGTATATGAGGGAGGGGGGGGTGAGTTGAGGGGAGGGTAGTCAAATGGTGGGTGACAGAGCGACTTGGAGGCATTTTGTCTGTGGCCACCCTTTGCGGGATTAGGGCGTTGGGCTATAGATAGATAGATAGATAGATAAAGACAACAACTGTGCAGGGGTCAAGAAGGCACGGAATCAGCTTAGCACACCTAATTCCTTGGAAGCAGGTTTTACAAGAGAGGTAATATGATCTTTCTGAGATGAATCCTGAGAGAATGAAACCCCAAGCATGTTCATAGGTGATGCAGGATTGAGTTGGGTACTGTTAAAAATTAGAGGATACTCCTGTGGAAGATTTTATGGGCCAGAAAATGTAAGAACTAAGTTTTTGATGCATTAAGAACAACAAGATTACTTTTACCCCAGTTAGAGATGTGACCCACGTCCAACATTAAGTGTCCCATAGCCTTATCCCTTGTTTGTTGAAGTAACTGCTGAGATGGATGCTGCAGGAAGTGGATGGAAAGGTGAAGGGTGGAGTCATCAACGTATGAGTGAATAGGATTGGATGTACAGCTTAGGATGTCATTGATGAATAGAAGGAAGAGAGTTATTGATAGAACAGAGCCCTGAGGAACACCACTATTGATAGCCCTCAGAGAAGAACAGTGGCTGTCTGCAACAGCTATAGACCGACCAGAAAGAAAGCTAGAGATGAAGACACAAGTAGAAGGATAGAAACTGTATGAGGGAAGTTTGGAAATAAAGATTTATGCCAGACTTGACTGAAAATCTTTTGAGATGTAAAGTACGATGGCAATGCTTTCACCAATGTCCCGAAAGGAGGATGACCATGAGAGTGAAGGGTTGGTGAGAAGATTACCAGTGGATCATCCCAGGTGGAACCCTTACTGATGATCCTAAAAATTATGATAGGAAAGGTGCTTTAAAAATTTTTTCATTAAGAATAGATTCAAAAACATTAGAAATACAGGATGTTAAAGTAATTGGGCAATAATTGGAGGGCTGGGAATGGCCACCCTTTTCTGGGACAGGCTGAATGAGAGCAAACTTCCTGCAAGAAGGAAAGGTACAAACTGACAGACAAAGGCAAAAGAGTTTAAAGAGTTTACCTAGGCAGAGTGTATGGACAGAAACACAGTTCTTGAGGACAACAGAGGGGGACCTCATCAGGTCCATATGCCTTGTTAGTACTGAGGCCAGTGATGGCAGAAAACATCAGTTGAAGAAATTTTAATGTCAGCCATGAGGAAGTCAGAGGGGGGAAGTGATGGAGGAACAGCACTAGAATCATTTAAGGTGGAACTGGAGGAAAAAGTCTGAGCAAAGAGTCCAGCTTTATCAGTAGAAGAAACAACTACAGAGTCATCAGAACAAAAAAGAGGAGGGAAGGATGATGAAGTAAAGTTGTTAAAAAGAATTTTGGTAAGGTGCCAGAAGGAGTGGGAAGAATCTGAGTTAGAAAGCTCAAAGCATTTAGCACAAGTGAAATTATTTTTAGCTGAGTGAAGGACAGACTTTGCACAATTCCGGGCAGAGGTGGATGGTTATCATCATCCCTGGGAGGTACTGCCATGGGAGTGGTGTGAGGCCAAAAGCCTAGTAGCTGGCTGTGCATATCACTCCGAGGCAAATCAAAGTTAGGACTGAGACTATTGCACATACATGTCTCTTCCAGAAAACTACAGTCTATTCTCTGGGGTAGGCTGAAATTGTTAGCCTTGAATTGCAGCTGACCTAGGAGGTGGAATACTTCAAATTCAAACCCAAGCTCTTAAGTAGGATTTGCAACAATATAAGTACACAGCTGTTAAAAAAAAAAAAATGCCCCAAGTTACCTGCAGACATACTGGTGGTGCTGTAAATGCCATAAACAGATGAAAAAAGCTTTACACATGCATGTTTTGTGAAGACCTTCAAAAATGTCAGCATATAGACATGAATTTTGTTCTCCCCTGAAAATGTGAATACAATAGACTATTGCTTTACCATGCCCTGCTAGACTGAGTATCAGATTTAACACACTCTGAGGTCCCCGGACAAACTGTTGTATATACCGTATACCATCCAGTAAGTGGGAAAAACCATGTGGACCTTTCAGACAACTCTGGCCCACCAAATCAAATCACATTGCATCTCATGTGCAAGGCGACTCAGAACACAGTTACAGTACCAACGCTGGCGGCAGTTCTTTCCACCCGTTTGGGCTGGTCATGAAGAAGTACTGAGGTGCTATGATAAGGATGTGAAATTATGGGCCAAATAAGTGTAAAAGGGGTATAGTTTTCATTTTTAGTACTAGAATATGCTATTTCAATCATTTATTTTCCATTAAGTGCTTGAAATCCCACTTCAAGGGAAGACCATCCAACTTACCAGATTATCTGTTTTATCAGATCAGACGTCCCACCAATTGATTCAATATAGAGAGGGTCTACTGTACATGAAAGTGTTCTGGATATTTTTGTGTTTCCTTTTTCCCTTGTGGATATCAGCATACAGTATTTATGAATCACATGTACCCGAGAGATATATTTGCACATTGTAGACATATGGAGGCTGGATAGGTAGGTCATGGAATAAATGGTTAAAAGGTGAAGGTGTGAGAACTTAATTGTATGGGGCACCACTGAGTATTATTCTTAATTTAGAGCTATAATTCTGAATTCTGGTAGGTGGTGGTGACTGTCATCCACTCACTTGATGTAGTGCTGCCTACTTCCTTAGCCTTTATCGTTCTTTTTCTGTGCCTGCCCTCCTCTCTTCCTATTTCTCCCATCTTTCCTGTCACTTCTTATTACTTTTCTTTTCTTTACAGGTGGCTTTACATTGAGTGACAAGCCAAATGGTTTCCTGTAAGCCAAGAAATCATTTACAACGCTGGGTGGTAACCATATAACCAAACCATATGTGCTCCCTACGTGTCAACAAGTGGGTTGGTGGAGGTTTAGTGCCCCTCCCTGTAAAACAAATAACTCAAAGTCAAATGGCCACCCCTTATTGGATTATGGTGTCTGGCAATAGATAGATAGATAGAATTCTGGTTAAACATGGGCTTGTCTCCCTATAAGAGGAAGTTGACAAACAACTTTCTGTCACTGTCTTCCAACTCTTTGTTCAGGGCCTTTTATTTAATATATATATTAGTATAGGTTTTGGCACAGTTTTGAAAGCATTGTTTGTGACTATTCCTTCTGTAGTGCATGTATTCAAACCTGACAAAGACACTAAATGCCTTTCAAATTAGTTGATGCCCAAGTGTAGTCAGATGGGAGAGGGGGGGGGAGAGGCTCAGCTGGACTGGTAAGCAGGGAGACTTCTACACCTTTTCAAAGGCTCAGCTAATTTCATAAAATGACAAGTTAATTTTAAAGTTGTCAATGGCCCACTTCCATCAGATAAAAACAAACCAATTACCTTATGATATTTAATGGTGACTGTTTCTTGTTGAAACCATTTAAGATAAGCAGTCCAACTGGAAAAGTGTGTGGTGTTGGAGTGCTTGGGTCAAGACCCATGTTAGGAATCAGACACAGTGGATGGTGATAATGTGCAGAGCAGATATATTGGACTAAATGGTGATAGGCTCTTGGATGGCCTGTCAGGTTTTAGTTCAGGGATGATGGTTGCTTTTTTCCAAATATTGGGGATTTGTTACTGAGTCTTAATGAAGTTAAGTGAGTCAAGATGTTTCAGATGAATTTTGTGATCCGATATGGTCCTGCTACTTTTGATGTTTAGCATTTTTTACCATTAGCTGGACTTGCTGTGATGTGAATGGAGGTGTATGTGTGTTACAGGAAATAAATACAGTATGTGCATCCAGAGCAAACTCATTTGTCAGTTTCTGGAAGTACTGCAAATAGAACAAATCAAGTACCGTAAAACGCCATAACTTCGGACGGCGTCCAAACTTCGGACATTTCGCAAAAAAATGTAATAATTCAAGTTTATTGGAAGAGAGTGCGATATTTGCAAAAAATAATGATGTGGGTAGGTAGGGTAATCCTCTAATACTATTATGTATTAATCCTATTAAACTGGCTTGAATATGTGTGGGTGAAAAAAATTCATGAATCCATTGGAAAAAATTACTGAATTTTCTTACCCTGCAAAACTTTGTTCACACAGAACAAACAGTTTCAATTGTAAGAAAGTGAACAGTACGATTATATGTAGAAAAGTGCTGTAAGTACTGGGAAGTAAACTGTTTCAAAATATATGCATGGATAATCTTGCTATGCCTGCTTTAATGAATATTTCTTTATTTTGCAGAAAAAATTCCTAACTTCGGACAGACAAATTATTTGAGCCAAATAAAGTCCAAACTTCGGACAGACAATAATATTAATGGTAAAGTGATGCTAATTATATAAACAGAAAAACATGGCTAAAACAGCGAAATCTCCTATAAAGAGGAAAAGAGCCTACACAAGTAAAGTGTCCAAAAGTGCCCTGGAAAAGGCTAAAGATGACATAAATAACAAGAACATGAGTGTGCGCAAAGCAGCTGAAAAATATAAATTAAAAAAGAGCACATTACATGATTACCTGATACAAAAACATTGCAAACAAGTGGGACGTAATACTTCATTGAGCCATGATGAAGAGTTACTGGTGTGTCAGAGAATCCTCACATTGGCAGAATGGGGATTCCCACTCGACAATTTGGACTTGAGGATGTTAGTGAAAGCATATTTAGACAAACGAGGGGTTGTTGTGTCACGATTCAGTAATAATGTACCTGGTGTTAAATGGGCCCATTCCTTCTTCAAGCGCCACAAACAAACCCTTAGTAGACGATTGTCCCAGAATATAAAGACTGACAGAGCCAGAGTGACAAGAGCCATGCTAGCCGAGTTCTACAGTAACCTGAAAAAATCACTAGAAGGTGTGCCTCCAGAGAACATAATAAATTTTGATGAGACCAATCTTACTGATGATCCAGGTAAAAAGAAAGTCATAGTGAGGCGGGGCACTAAATATCCAGAGAGAATCATGAACTCAACAAAATCCTCAATATCTATTATGTTCTCTGGAACTGCATCTGGTGTGTTACTCCCTCAATATGTAGTGTATAAAGCTATCCATCTTTACGATACCTGGACTGAAGGGGGCCCTCCTGGAACACTATACAATAGGTCCCCCAGTGGATGGTTCGACTCGTGTTCATTCGATGACTGGTTCCACAAAATTATCCTCCCCTATGCTAAACGCAGGACAGGTAGAGCTGTCATTATAGGAGACAACTTGGCAAGCCATGTATCACCCAGTGTTATTGAGTCAAGTGAGAAACGTAATATCTCCTTTCTTCTCTTACCACCTAACTCCACGCACGTGACACAACCTCTCGATGTTGCTGTGTTCCGGCCTCTAAAAGTGCACTGGCGTAAGATCCTCGAGAACTTCAAGAAAACTACTGTTGGTAGGCTGAGTGCTTCATTACCTAAAGACTGCTTCCCAGCACTACTGACCGAACTGGTGGATAAAGTTAAAGGGACCATTGCTGACAACCTACGTAGTGGGTTTAGGAAGTGCGGCATTTATCCTCTTGATCCACAGAAATCCATCTCAAGACTTCCAGAAGATTCAGTCCAAGATACAGCTGATACTGGTACACCAGGACCATCTACCAGTACTGCCTTAGACAGCTCAGTGTTGGAATTGTTGAAGGACATGAGGCATGGAACCAGTCAGTCAAGCTCAAGTCCAGCTATAGCGAAACCAAGGCGAAAGAAAAGGTTGAATGTGTCACCGGGCATGAGTATTACTACAAGGGCACTACAAAATGAAACAGAGAGCCAGCAAGAAGAGTGTGAAGTTGATGATCCACAACCCCAGCCACTGCAGCCACAAGAGGATACAGCAGAGATAGCAGCACAGCCTTCCACTTCCACATCTGCACCCAACCATGAAGCACAAGCATCTCCCCTGACAGTCACCTCTACCCAGATTATTGGGGATGAAGTTGTTCCCTCAGATTGGGTAGTTGTGAGGGTTCCCTTTGATACCAAAGACAGATATAGGCATTATATTGCTATCATTGTTAAGGTAAAACCAGAAATACATGTCAGGTTTCTCAAACACGTTCAGGGTACACCTCACACATTTGTATACCCAATGGTTGATGACAGCAGTGACATAGACAAAGAGGATATACTGAAGGTGTTACCAGAACCAACACTTGACCGAAAGCAAAGGATGATTTTTGATGTAGATGTGAACCTTTGGCCTAAGTAATGATAATAATTTTGATACAGATCTGTAAGATACCATAGTCAGTACTACCAGTACCAAAGTTATTGCCAATAAGGTGCCTTAACCAGTAATGAGGTTTATTTTAAAGAAAAAAGTGATACTATATATTTTGTTACAGTATTTTATACTGGTAGTTAAGGAATAGTTTTTTGTACTGATGTGCTACAGTTAATATGTTCCATGGTGCCTTCATAACATGTGCCAGTGTGTGCGTGTGTCTGTTGATTTGTGTGTGTGTGTGTGTGTGTGTGTGTGTGTGTGTGTGTGTGTGTCTTTAGAACCTGTAAGAAATGTTCAACATCATATTATGTTATTTCGGTATGCATTTGTTGAGTCAATGAGGTAGATACTTGATAATTAAGTGAAGTTTTGTTTAGGAAAATGAGGACAGTTCCTCTTACAATTTTGGGTATATGCAGTGCATTTTTATTTTATTTTTTCATCTCAAAAAGTTCGTGAATAGTTCTTAGTTCTATTTACAGCCAGAATACCTCACTACAATGTGATATGATGCAATTTAATGTGATATGAAATTACGAGCTTCAAAAAGAAGATATTTTGGGATACTTCTCTATATATATGTATAACTCTGGTCACGAGTGCCCAATATTATTTTTTACATTTTTTAAAAACTTCTCAAGTGTCCGAAGTTTGGCCAGTGTGTCCAGAGATAGATCCCATTAACCATTCTCATGTTTAAAGGGAAAATACATGGATGTCCGAAGTTTGGAAGAGCTGTCCGAAGTTAGAAAATTTGTTCCTAACTTTGGACACTTGAAAATGAAAAAAAAAAAGCACAAGTTTAGCTTGGCTAATTTTTTTAAATATATGGATTTAGTAGGTACTCTCCCTGGCTACCACATGACACCAACAGGAATAAAATTGCACCATTCTACAAGGAGTTATTCATTAAAACACATAAAAAATGTCCGAAGTTATGGCGTTTTACGGTAACAAATACTGTTAATCAGTTTGCTGCAAAACAGTCACTGTATTCCATTCAAGTTAATGTCATACAGTTTTGCTTAGTCATGATAAATGTCAGCAGCCAAGGGGTTAAATATCTTCACTTACTTTTTCATCATCATCATCATCATCATCATCATCACTACCCTTTCCAACTAATGAATAGAGTGGGAGGGTTCATATATAGCAAAAGGGTAAGTAGGAAAGCAATAGAACTACTCACTGTCCAATGAAATAGATCACATACCCATTCATTTATCACTCAAGCCTTCAAAATACAGTACCTAGGAAATACAAGTATTCATGCATTCATGCCTTCAAAGACTCATGCAACACACATCCATTCATCCAAAAATTCTGTGGACAGAGATCCATTCACCCATAATTCATATATGTCACCCCCCCCCCCTTTTGCTTTCATCAGGAGCATAGGGATATGACTAGGCTACTTTGTCATGATGTTTAAGGCAAGCGTGACCTGGCTCACTGACCCCTTTGTGATATGTGGGCATTAAACCCAAAAACTCAAACCATCCCTTGGATGTAAACTCTTACAGGTCCCATCTGGCTGCAGTGCCTTAACCCACTAGACCAGTATACTTCAATTTCAATATTTAATTACCACTCATTGTAGTAAATAGTTTCCTGGGATACGGGAAACTAGTTGGCATGTCACTTAGTGTGAGGTCATCTGAAGGTAGCACATATCAAGTAAGTGGATGGTAGGCTCTCTCAGTTATTCACACTTTCAAAATTCTTGGGACACACATATATTTATTACCACTTAAACCTTTGATATTTTCAGCTCCACCTTACAAGCAAACCACCCACAAAGCATTTTTCCTTTAGGCACTCACAAAAGCTGAATGTTCATTGTATTACAAACAACCCTACCACTCATCCAGACAGCCAACTACACAGCTGGCTTCATAGACTGGCTGGGCAGCATTGTTGGACTGCAGGCATCACAGGTGCACATCACTGGTCACTCTCTGGGCGCCCACACTGCTGGCCTTACTGGCAAGTACGTCACTTCAGGCATCATCGCCAGAGTTACAGGTATGACACTCATTCCCACTTCCCATCAGGTTTGCAGAGTTATGACAAACATTACCACTCCTTTAGCATTTAATCTCAAGGATGTCTTTATTTTATTCTGGCTAATTTGGCTGTCATTGCTTTCACTCATACAGTTGACTTCATCAGAAAAAAAAAAAAAAATGTAATGTTCATTCTTTTAGATTCCCAGTTATTCATCAGAGCTGATTCAGCAGGAAAACTACCTAATTTCAATACTAAAAATATAGTGATATACTTTGATGTATAAGTAAGAATATTGTACACTGCCACTTATACAGTAGATGTCTGGTGAGTGTGTCATATGTTTACTCTTATCTCTAGGCCTGGACCCAGCTGGACCCTTCTTTTACACCAAGTCTCCTGACCAACGTATTGACAAGTCTGATGCTGCTTTTGTTGACATCATGCATGCCAACTCTGGATCTATACTTGAGGTATGGTTACTCATAGATCATTTTATATGCAGTCTATGAAGAGCTGTATTGTAAAAAAAAAAAAAAAATTGACCCTTGTAGGACTTTTGTACTCAGTTGAGTACAATGTTAAGAAACCAATAGCACAAAGAATTAATATCCTCAAGTGAATTAGTCTGGTTAGTACTTGGATGGGTGACCGCCGGGGAACACCAGATGCTGTTGGCATCCCTACGTGTCAAGTGGGGTTGGTGGAGGATTAGTGCCCCTCCCTGTAAAACAATTAACTCTAAGCCCTTGGCCACCCCGTTTGGGATACATGGCGTCTGGCAATGAATGAATGAATGAAATGAATTAGTGCTTGAATTGTCTTCCATCCTTGTAAACTTTGTAAACACTTTATTTATGCCTTGAGGTTACATGGCTATTGCTTTCACTATTTGGCTTCAATGAAGCCTCAACCATCATTAAGACAGGGTCTATGTGTTGTCCCAGGGACTGGGAACCTGATGCCTAGGACCTCCTTCTCAAAACTGTCTACATATACGCATATTACTGTTGCTGATTGTTTACATTAAGTCAGCATAAATGAAAAAGTATGTGATGTAGATTATTTTGATGAACATAGTTGCAAAGACTATTTACTGTATACTGAAATATGAATTGTTGCTTTTGTTTTCTAAATAAGATAATATATACACTGTACTTTATATCAAAGTACTGTATCCACATACCCGGTATTCAATGAAGATACATAAATGGAATATCAAAGATAACTTTGAAAGTGATTATGGGTACTAAGAGAAGAGAAATTCGTTACAGTATGTGGTATAGAAGTAGAGATTGGAACATCACTCTGGCAAGAAAGAAGAGGAAATGTTAAAGTGAAAGAGATATTTGTGGAGAGTGTAGCCTGGCTGCATTTTTGCCACATGCCGTGTATCCTGTTTGGAAGTTTTCTGGAGACAGCAAGAGATTAACAGTGACAGTGATGAAAGTATTTTTTTATTACTCAACCTGGTGAGTAGAGTAAAAATGATTCCTCTGTGAAGATATGGGAGACAGAATGTCTTCCATATTTTGTATTCCCTAGATGTCAAAAAGGGACAAAGAAAGATATGGAAGAACAGGCCTAAATATGCCCCCACAGGAAGGATATTGTACTTGGGACTTTCTTCCCCCTCTGTTTAGTTTCAAAAGATAAGAACAGCTTTGTTACAGATTTTTCCATGATCATCATCATCATCATCATCATCATCTAATCCTGTGTTGCCCCATGAGGAGCATAGGAGCCTGGGGCAAGGAGAGTTGGTCCTGACATTTAAGATGAGAATGACCAGCTTCACTCATCCCTGAATGGCATTATGTGAGCAGTAAATCCCAACCACCCTTTGGATAGAAAACTGCACAGGCTCAATCCCATTGGAGCACCTTAATTGCCACCAGGCACCATAATTTGGTTATTTGGTTACCACCTAGCATAGTAAATGGTTTCCTGGTGTACAGGAAACCATTTGGCTTGTCACTCAGTGTAGAGTCGCCCATAGGCAGAAGATGAGGAACGAATGAAGGAAAGAAAGACAGCGGAGAGAGCATAAAGCCACTTGTAGGCAGAAGGAAGAGCAAAGAATGAAGGAAGTAAAGACAGAGGAGGAAGGAAGGAAGGAAGAGAGGAAAGGGCAGTCACCCGAGGGCAGCACTACGTCAAGTGAGTGGATGGTGAGTGCCCCCACCTACCACAGAGATTTTCCCATCAAAAGTAAAAATAGAAAACAGAAAAAAACAAAGTAAAAATGATGATTTAGCAAGGAAAAGATATTCATTAAATTTTTATTATTTACATCACCATTTTTCTAGGTGGGGGCACTCACTATCCATTCACTCAATGTAGTGCTGCTGTCGGGTGTCTGCCCTTTCCTTTCCTCCATCCTTCTTTCCTTCCATCTTCCTCTGTCTTTCATTCCTTCATTCTTTCCTTGTCCTTCTGCCTACGGGTAACTTTACACTCCCTTTTCTGTCTTTCTCTCCTTCATTCTTTCCTCTTCCTTCTGCCTGTGGGTGACTACACTGAGTGACAAGCCATATGGTTTCCTGTACACCAGGAAACCATTTGCTACGCTGGGTGGTAACCACGTAACCAAATTTTGGCGCCTGGTGGTTTAATGGGTAATTATTCCGCTCCAATCTGATTGAACCAGTGAGGGTTTATATACAAGGGGTGGTTGGGGCTGATTGCTCATGTAGTGCCGCTCAGGGATGAGTGAGGCTGGTCACTCTTATCTCAAATGTTGGGACCAACTGCCTAGCCCCGGGCTCCTATGCTCCTAATGAGGCAAAGTACAATTGGATGATGGATGGACCATTTTTCTCTAAAATGAATACATACACAGTAAAACCTCGGTATAACAGACTTCAATAGACCGAAATTTGCATTTATCGGTATCGAGGAGCTACTGGACTAAATTCTTATATACTGGAAAAAGTCTGATAAAGCCAAAAGCAATGCGGACTACCTGGCCATTTCAACTATGTTCACTGCAGTAAGGTAATTAAAAGACATGTTTATCAGTGTAACATATTATATACTGTATTATACTATTTGATTATTGTAGTTGAATGTATAATGCAGTACAGTACTGCAATGGTAGTGAAAACAGTTTAAAAACTGTTGGTGCAATCTGGAGTAATGTCTATTAGAAAAAGTCCAGGTATGCAGGGGGAAGTCTGGATGTCACTTTTATTGTAATTTCGCTTTTTTCGGAATGGCTTGGGCCCCAATTTGTCCATTATAGTGAGTTTTTCTGTACTGTATTTTGGCAGGGATGTATTGGTCTGTTCAAGCCTGTAGGCCATGTTGACTTCTACCCCAATGGTGGGAAACACCAGCCAGGCTGTGTCATCACACCTGAAAATGACATTGGTGATTGGCTGGACCTGTTTGGTGAGTATAGCACCCTTGTTCAAAATGTGGTAAGGTTGAAGGGGGGGGGGTTGCATGACCTCCCAAATACATTTTAGACCCATGGAAGTAGACTGTTCAGGAGAGTTCGGTGTGGGTCCTAATAAGACCCGTTAAATATGTTCATTGTTATTACAAGGACATTATTTATCTAAAGTATGTATTCAGTCATTGAATAAAAACATAGACTTTAGTATTTTCATTTTGAAAATATATAATAAGGAAACATAACAGTTCACATGCAACTGTTGCCAGTGCTCATCACATTGTGAAGAATTAGCAAACTGCCAAGTATGTAATATTGTTGGCCTTTAATATTTTCATCATCATCCAATCCTGTGGCACCCCATGAGGAGCATAGGAGTCCGGGGCTAGGCAAGTTGGTCCTGACATTTAAGGTGAGAGTGACCAGCCCCACTCATCCCCGAATGGCATTACGTGAGTAATAAACCCCTACCACCCTTTGGATACAAACCTGCACAGGCTTAATCTGATTGGAGTGCCTTAATTACCTACTAAACCACCAGGCACCATAATTTTGTTATTTGGTTACCACCCAGCATAGAAAATGGTTTCCTGGGATACAGGAAATCATTTGGCTTGTCACTCAGTGAAGAGTCACCCATAGGCAGAAGGAAGAGGAAAGAATGAAGGAAAAGAAGACAGAAGAGGAAGTGTAAAGTCACCTGTAGGCACAAGGAGGAGGAGGAATGAAGGAAACAAAGACAGAATAGAGAGGAAGGAAAAATGAAGGGAAGAAAGGAATGGGCAGACACCTGAGAACAGCACTACATCAAGTGAGTGGATGGTGTAGGAGAGAACAATTCACTAACAATTCACTGCTAGTGTTCATTACATTGTGAAATTTGAACAGTTGCTAAGTTCATAATATTGTCCCAGCACTTATCACATGATAATTTTTAGCTAATCTAGCTTCAGTCTGTGAAATATGGCAACATCTCATGTGCAAGAAAATTAGGAATTAAACTTTCCTAAAGCTTACTATTCTGGGGAAAGTGTGAAGATGACACATTGTTATCATACATGTTTAATGATGACAAAGTAAATTATATTTGGAATACTGCATTTGAACATTAGAAAATGGTTGGATATACTGTACATTATCCACTGGAAAGGGCCTCATATTGCTCAGATATTATAACTTATTTTTTTCCCACAGGGGGCTCACAGCACTCAGCTGTAAAGGCTTACTCTGTTTACCCCCCCTCCTCACAAGGTCACTACTTTTAAGGGTGATGACTCCCTCACTTCCAGTACAGTGTCCTATTTCGAACACTGTATAGTACAAGGAATCATGGGACATGTTTTCTGTTCAAGCTTATATCTTTATTCTGTGATCATTTTAATGAAGCTCTTTATTGCTTTATCATACCTAGTGTAAAATTTAAGCTCACCAACTGTAATTTAATTAATTAATATTCTATATAAATGCCTTATTAAATCTAATTAAGCTTAGGTTAAAATTAATAATAATTCTGAAAGGTTATTAAGGATACTGTGTGTAAATTATTAAGATAGTATGTTTAATTAAATCTGTGTTATCAGCTTGTCATGGACATTAAATACAGTACTGTGGTTTATGCTAAACATAGAGAACCTCTGTTTACCAATAAACCACAGCAGTGTGTGAAGAAAGAACTCTGCTACTAAACATCATCATAATTAGTCTATTGCCAGACGTCTTAATCCCGTAAGGGGTGGTCACAAACAGATTGCCTCCATAAAGCCCTGTCCCCCGTCATTCCACTGCCCTCCTCCCAGCTCACACCTTCCTCTCTCATATACCTCTCCATCCCTTCATCTCATCCTTGGCCTCCCCCTCCCTCTCTCCCCCCCGCACTTCATTCACATACACTCTCCTCATTAGTCTCTGGCTCTCCATCCTCTCCACATGGCCAAACCACCTCAGTGTATTTCTCCTAGCACTTTCTATGACATGCACATCCACACCACAATGCTCTTTCACTTTCTCATTTGTCAGTCTGTCTCTCCATGTACCTCCACATGCTCCTTTCAAATAACCCATTTCCACTGCTCTCACTCTTGACTTGTGTCCTTCCAGCAAGGTCCAAGCTTCATTTCCTTTCGTTAGAGTTGGTATCACAATACTTCCATGCAGTGATTTTTTTTACATCCATTCACACTTCCCTATTTCGTATCACTGCCTTCAAAAAACCAGCAGCCCCTCTTCTCTGTTGTACCCTTTCAAGCACTCTATCCCCCAAACTTCCATCCTTACTCATCACACTACCCAAGTACTTAAATGCACTCACATTTACCTTTTCCTTCTCGTCAAACCTCACTGTACATTCAGTGACTTCATTTCTCACGAAGACACTATAACATTACTTTTCCCTACATTCATCTTTAGATTCCATTTCTTACACACTCTCCCAAACTCATTCACCAAGCCTTGAAGTTTCCCTTTGTCCTCACATAACAATACAGTATCATCTGTAAACAACAGTATAGAAAGTTTCCAAATGCTGGCCTTGTTCATTAGGGCTGCTTCAACATCCACTGCCCTACCTTGTATCTCTTTAATAACCCCATCCATATACAGACTGAACAACCATGGAGACATGACACATCCCTGTTTCAGTCCAACATTCAGACAGAAAATTCACTCAGTTCACTATCCATATGCACTGCAGCCTTAGCACCCTCATACATACTCTTCACAGCATTCAGCAACTTCCCATTTACTCCAAATATTCTCAGTATTTTCCACATTCCTTGTCTATTGACTCTGTCATATGCCTTCTCCAAATCCATGAAGGCAGCATACAAATTCTTTCCCTTCACTAGAAACTTTTCCAGTATCGACCTAAGAATGAATATCTGATCTACACAAACTCTTCCTTTTCTAAAACCTCCCTGTTCTTCTCCAACTAATTCATCTGTCATTTCCCTCTGTCAGTAAGTATCCTCCCATATATTTTTCCTGTTACACCCAGAATACAGATTCTTCTATGATTACCACACACTTCTTTTCCCCCTTTTTCTTTGTACAAGGAAATAATTATACCTGACTTCCAATCCTCCGGGACCCTGCCTCCCTTCCAGGCCAATTTGCACAGCTTTGACATCCATCCTACTTCTGTCTCTCCCCCGTGCAGCAGCATTTCACCACACACCTCATCAATTCCTGGGGCTTTCTCAATTTTGACTTCCCTTACTGCTTCCATTACTTCCATCCTACTGATCTCTTCCTCCCCTCTCACCTCTCTCTCCTTCTCCCAGCCATTCCCCAACCACTTAAACTCACATTACTTTCATTCTCTGTTTAACAGTTCCTTAAAGTGTTCTCTCCATCTGCTCACTTTTTCTCCCTTTTCCACTAGCAATCTACTGTTTTTATCTTTCACTCCCCTCCTAACTTCTTATCACCCTGTCTACGAAGGGTGATCAGAAAGTAATGACAGTTCGTGCTATAACATGAAAACCTTGAATGATGGGAGGTAGGGGAGCAAGGAGAGTGCAGAGTTGTCTGTCCTTAAGAGTTTGAACTTGTCGCCGTATACCTGACTTTTCTTGTTTTATTGTTGTGAGTGAATGCTTCACTCTTGTTTTTGCTCTCTGGCCAGAAACATGGATTACTCGAAAGAAGGCTGCAGGTTCTACATTTTTACGAGGTGGAAACTGGGAAAGAAAGCAACAGAGATTCGAGGGGAATTATTACAAGTTTATCCAGACACTACTTCTTCCCTGGAAACTGTTTCCCGCTGGATTCGTGCTTTCACAGCAGGAAAAACTGAAATGAAAGATGAACAACGCTCTGGACGTCCCCGGACATCCGTGACCGAAGCAACAACTGTCCGTGCACGGTCCATCATTGACGAGGATCCAACTGTAACTCTTAGGTTCTTAGCCTTGGAGCTTGATATCAGTTATGGGAGTGCATATGACATCGTGCATGAACAATTACACCTGAGGAAGAAGTGTTGTCGATGGATACCCCATTTGTTGACTGATGAGCAAAAGGCTGAACGGGTGAGGATTTGTCGTGTCTGGCTTGCTGAATTTGAACCAAATGGTCCAAAACGGTTCTCAGATGTTGCTACTGGAGATGAGTGTTGGATTTCATTCTTCACAACCCGTGACAAGCAGTCAAACATGGTGTGGTTGAGCGATGAAGACCCTCGACCTCAGATTTTGAAGGAAGGATTTCGCAGCCGGAAGCGCCTTTTCACCATCTTTTTCAATTCTCAAGGACCAATATGCGTGGATGTGATGCCTGAAAAGTCCACACTCACAGCCCAATACTACACAGACCAGGTCCTTCCACAAGTCTTGGAACACAAGGCCAACACCGCACCAACCTGCCGTCGGTCTCGCCTTTTGCTGCACCACGACAATGCTGCACCCCACAAAGCTCGCCTCACTATGCAGTACCTGGAACAACAAGGTATGACTCTGCTCCCCCACCCACCCTACTCCCCTGACCTGGCTCCCTGTGACTTTTGGTTGTTTCCAAAAATTAAATCTGCCATCGCTGGGAAGCAATTTCATCGCATCCAAGACTTGGCACGGACCGTCAATTCAGAACTCCGAAGTATACCGTCTTCAGAGTACCACGCTTGCTTCATGAAGTGGAGAAAGAGAATGGAACGCTGCATAGAGGTTGGAGGGGAGTACTTTGAAGGAATGTGAGTCATAGTTTGATAGTTCTTCATGCTAATAAAAGTTTATGGACTCACTGTCATTTTTTTCTAATCACCCCTCGTAACTCTCTTTTCCTCCTCCCAGAGCATTTTCTTACATTCCCTCCATGTTACACTCAAATTCCTTCCAAATTCCTCATCCACTCTCTTCTTACTCTCTCTTACTAATCTTTTCACATCTCTCTTTCTCTCTGCATATAACTCTTTCTCTTCCATCTCCCAACTTCCTTCATGCCTCTGCTTCCTGTCCACTCATATGCATTCTATTTTTGCACCACAGCTTGTCTCACCTCTTCATTCCACCATGCTGTTCCTTGCACCTCTTTTTGTCTTCTCTTCACTCCACAAACCACCTCACATGCTGCACATCTTTCTTCTGTGAAAATCTTGCACATGCTTTCCACCCCTCCCATCTGCCCCAAATCATATTTACCCAGTTGCTTCTCCACTTTTCTCATATTCTGCCTTTTTTCCATCCTGTTGCAACCTTTCTACCCTCCATATATGGACTACTTTCTCCAGTCCTTCCCTTCTTCTGTTCCTCCATTGCACCTGAACCCTGACTTTCACCATCACCACTAAGTGGTGGTCAGAAAGTCCACTCCCCCAGCCTCTGTATGCTCTTGCATCCATTACATACTTTCTCATTCTCTCATCCACACACACATAATCAATCATTGCCTTCCATTCATTCAATTCATAACACCCACCCTTCTCATCGCTCGCCACGTATATCTGTGGATCATTTTGTGCCTAAAGTGGTTAGTGGCTATCACCAACCCCCTCCCCGCACAAGGGTACACTAAAGCATTGCCATTCTCATCCACTGCTGCAGGCACACCCTACTCCCCAACTACTCTGTCTACCATCACATTCCTACTTTTCCATTCATACCTAAATAATTTCACTCTTTTTATTACTGTATGAAAACACTGAAAAGTAGAACATACCCTAAGTAATACAGTACAGTATTATTTTGAAACAACTCAAGATTCAGAGGAGAAAAGAAGACAGTGATAGTATACCCACTGTCATCATCAGCCAGTTTTAGTTTACAGAAAGATCACTTTCAGCTACCAGGTAGCTAAATGCACTATGTGTTGTATTATTTATTGATCTCTTGTGTTACTGTTGTGTTGTGCAGGTGGGTGTAGTCATGCCCGGGCCACAGCAATGTGGGTTGAGAGTCTGGCTGCCTTACCTCCTGCTCCAGCCTTCACTTCGTGGCCATGCTCAGACTGGGATACATTCTTTGCTGGCAACTGTACCTCCTGTGGACTTGGCTGTCTCAACATGGGCTTCCATGTAGAACAAGGGTCAGTAATTCTGCTTTCAGTATGCTATACTGTATATGAGCAAAAAAAAAATACCATATCAGACTTAAACATAAAAATTTCATGTCAGATCACTTGCTAAAACCACCTCAAAGAAACTTGAATTACTGTACAGAGTCCGTACCTTCTTCACTGACAAGCAGTTAGCTATAATTTTCAAGAGTCATGTGCACTCTCAGCTTGAATATTGGTCACCCTTGTGGAATGGATGTGGAGAGGTTGCATTAAAACAACTAGACAAAATTCAGAACAAAGCTGTTGGAATTAATAATAACCTTGCTATTATAAACAAACTACCTCCCCTACAGGTAAGAAGGAATGTTGCCTCCCTTGCATTATTTTATGGATATTTTTATGGCAAATCCTCAGACAAAGTTGTGTCCATGGTGCCACCTCTCCATGCCTTCCCTCGTGCTACACAGGCAGCTGGTAGCGCTCATGACTGGAACATCACTCAGCCATATTGCAGAACTTCTGCCTATCAGAATTCTTTCATTCCCCAAACTGCATCTCTGGAACTTACTTCCCCAGAGTTGTTTCCCTCCAGACTTCAGCCTACAGCTGTTCAAGTCCAACTGTTACAGATATTTTATAAATGGAAGACACCAGTAATCTGGTACATGGATAATTGTTTTTTTTTATTAATTTGTTTTTTCTTCCTCTGTTCTATAAAAAAATAAAAAATAAAAATAAATCAGCTATCTGACTGCTCAGAATTACTGAGCTTACATACAATACAATACCAATACTGATATACAGTACAGTGATTAAAAAAAAAAATTGTATTGTCAAAACTTTTTCTGTCATTAGTGGATCATATTTTGTTAACTCTTCTTGTTGCATTCGGAATACCTGAAGATCCTCTCTGATTGAACAGACCTATGGCAGGGACAGTCAGTCAGCTCCACTGAGGAAGATTGTAGATTCTGAGTCCCTGGTAGAGTCTGCTGGTTTGTCGTTGTACTGCAGGTATGCTCAGTCAGAGCACATCATGAAGTGGCCCATCTAGTACTGTAATCCCTCATTTATCTGGACATGCAGTATCTGGACCTGTTCATTATTCAGATACTGGACCTTGGCTCTGTTAAACCATTATCCGAATTTACTTGCTATTATCCTGATGTAAAAGTCCCCATGAACTTTGGCCAGCCAGCCAACATGTTCAAACATTCGGTATTTTGGCTGCTGGGCTCAAGCTGTGAGTGGATAATAGGCTGTAACCCACAACCAGAGCTAAAATGTCTGTCTGCACCTGTACTGAATAGTCAAAGTCACGCACTGGTCTGATCACTCCTAACGAACCTCCAGCACCCAAGTAATTCAACTGTAACCCACAGGCGGTGTCAAAATGTCTGTATGCATCCCCACCAAATATCCAAAGTTGCTTGGCCACCGAGCTAAGTCTCCCAGGTGCCACCACGCATCAAACACAGACCACAAGCCACGAGTACATGTTCTGTGACAGCAGCCATCCGCCTCTCTACCGAATGTCCAAAGCCACTCGGTCACTGGGAGTTGTTTCTGAATGGCCACAACGTGTCTACCAGACCGCAAACCACAAGTAAACGTATGGTAAATGTAAAAGTGCCCGTCTGCCTCGTGACAGATGGGTGAAAGTCCTGCCCACAGCCTCTCTTCCCTCCTCCATACCCTCCCAGCTCCCCCCTCAGTCCCTCCCCTCCTTCATGCTGATAGCACTGACTCGTAAGTTTTTAATTTTTTTTGCAATTTATTCAAATACTATTGGTTGTATCAAAATCCTGAAGTTACTACAAGAAAGCTCATGAAATTCTGCATCTAGATGTATGCTTAACTCTAGGAAGGTGGTGACAGAATTTTGCACTAAGATGGTGGGAACTTACCTGAAGGTAAGTTTTACCCTTAACCACTATTTATTCTCACTGCATTTCTGTACTTTTACTCATCAGTTTTCTGTGTTTTTATTTGCTTATCTTATAGTATAAACACCAGCGATGATGATGGTGTTTATACCAATTGAACTAATTTCTGGTGGCATATTTGGCCATGGAATTTTTTTTTGTGGCCCAGGAGCTATCATTGGTGTTGGATAACTGATTTTCCAACTGTCCTAAGGTTTTTTGTGGATGTTTGTTTTTCATGCATTGTTTCCTTGGTGTATAGCATTAATGTGGATAATCCTGTGTGTGTTTTCATGTCTAAATATGGCAGATTGACCTGAAAAATGTGCCAAAATTAGGAGTACCATACATACAGTGGTGTATGGGTAGGGTGTTTTTTGGTTTTCAATGTTTTTTTTTTTTTTTATGGTTTTCTTGGTGTTTAGCATTATTTTGGATATTTCTATGTGTGTTTTGATGTCTAATTATGGCAGATTGACTTGAAAACAGTGCCAAAATTAGGAGCGGTACTGCATATACGAGTACAGTAGTGTACAGGTATATTATTTTTTAGTTTTCAGTTTTTTTTTTTTTTTCATGGTTTTCTTGGTGTTTAGCATTACTGTACTTTGGCTATTCCTATGTGTGTTTTGATGTCCAAATATTGCTGAATGACTGGAAAACACTGCCAAGTAAGCATAGGTACTGTACAAATAGGTTAGGTATAGGTTGGAGGTTGGGTATAGGTAGGGTCTGGGTATAGAAGTGGGATGTTGTTCATTATCCAGACATTGCCACTACCCGGACATGCCTTTGGCTCTGTTACGTCAGATAAATGAGGGATTACCGTGCAGATAAAAAAAGGTCTAAAATTACTGCAGCTAGTACTACTGTTTTCCATTGGCAGATGTTTCCCAAAGCTGTTTAAAGTCATCTGGTATTAGTCAGCATCATCATTGTCATTGTCGTTTTCATCGTGTTTCTCATGTAAAGATGAGATGAGATGGGATGATGTTAATTGGATGATATACATAAGTTGTTGGTGCTGTTGAGTAACCCTAGTCTGTCCAACTGAGCAGACCCATCAACCACAGGCAAGCAACCACCCCCACAGGGCCGTCCCATGCAGTGAACTGATGTTCCCTTGTGGCAGACAGTCAGGCGTGGGGAAGTGTGGAGGTTTGGTTTCAGATTAGACACTACATTTGCATCTCTCCACCCACTTAACAGGGGCAGCATAGTAAGCTCTACATCACCTGGTTTTTTGGTTATATGGCTACCACCCAGCATTGTAATGGTTTCCTAGGTTACAGGATACCATTAGGCTTGTCACTCAGTGTAGAGGCAACTGAAGTGGAAAGAAGAGTAATAAAAGTGAAGTGACAGATGGAAGAAATAAAATGAGAGGAGGACAGACATGGAAAAAGAATGATAAAGGAGAAAGGAGAAGCAGGCAGTATTGCATTTAGTGAGTAGATGATGATTGCCACCATTTACCACCAAAATACATAAAAGAAGGGGTTAAGAAATTTTATAGCATCTCAAAATCTGCTGGCCACTTACCATCCATGGATTATCATGACATTGCCTATGGAATCATACACCATGTTGCAGTATGATATTTTAACTGCCAGCTACTACTGCAGCAACAGAGACATGAATGAGATTCCAGCCCACTTAACTGGGCAGACTTTTCTTAGTTCCTCTTCTATCAGGTATTTTCTTGTCCTCTGGACCCTGCCTCATCCTGTCCTTTTGTGGAAAAAAGAGATATGGATGATGATGATGATGATGATGATGATGATGATAATGATAAGTATAATGGTGGTGGGAATCAGGGTTAAGATCATTTTTATGAGGAAGACGTTGATTAATACTGTACTGAATTTAGCATACAAACTATGCATTACATGATTTTGAGATTGAGTATTTAAATATTAGTACTGAACACCAAAGTAGTACCCAGTGCAAATACAGAATAATGAAACCAGGAGGACAGCCTGGCCAGAGACATGAAATAATTTTATGCTGTAACTCTTACTTTTTTACACTGAAATTTTGCTAACCTAATCCAATTATTTGTTTTCTTAGGTTAACTGGTTCATACTTCCTGCGAACCAACCCAACCTCCCCCTATGCTTTGGGGGACAATCAGTAACATCAGCCCCTGCCACCTCCACCACTTACACCACATACTGTACTGAACCTAGCCTCTTCCATCACTGTGAGTGTGATAGTAAGCTTTGACATGAATAATGTATACACGGACTGTACTGCATACTGATATACATAATATTGTCTTATGGCTTAGTTTCTCTGCCAGTACATGCACCTAGCTGTCTCCACTCAAAATCTGCATATTCACCGTCACAGATTTCTTTCATGTAAGGAAATAATTGGTACCGTGAAAACTCGTGGCCAGCCCGGCCCTGTGTGGCAATGTGTGCAGTATAGGATGTATGCGAAGAAAATCAGGCAGGGTTATCAAATTATTACTCACTGCAATTATTTGATATTGTCCACTTATATGGTACAACTAAGGCATATTATTACTGACCCTAATTTATGGCTCAACATTTGATTATGTCAGAATTACCTTGCAGATACTTGGACTACCTCAGAATTACCTTAAAAATGCCATTACCTTAAAATTACCTTAAAGGAGGCATGATTATGCTAATCTGAGGTAATTACCTTAAAAATGAGAGCCCTGGACTGAATGAGAGTGGTAGACAAGATGCCAACTATGCCAACTTGTATTTGTGAAGAAAAGTAAAATTCACTATTGGCAGTATTTATCACAATGGCATATAAAATTAGCAGTTTTATATGAATGTATTTGACTGCATTTGAAGCAAATATGGCAAATACAAGACTCAAATACAAATATGCAACTTTTAACATTCTCAAGTACAAATAAAATACAAAGATCGATTTTTGTGTATTTGCAAATACAAGTACGTATTTGACCCCATCCCTGTATAAGACACCTCATACAAGTCAGCTCGGGGCATGTGACCTCCCTCATATGAGTGGGGTTTCCAACAATGCACCACAAAGTTCTTACAATTTACAAAGATTCCAAGCTCATCATGCACTTGTTACGAGATAACCTGACACTTTGATCCTCAATTCACCTGATGAGGCGTGTCACCTAGCTAAACAGGATATTAAGCTAAATATCACTTCTCATTCCCACTCCTTAAGTTGAGCCCAGAAACATAGTAACAGCAGTTAATGTGAACAAAATTCATGCACTTGTTGATTCATTTACCATGGTGTTAGCACCCAAGGAAGACACAAACCTGTCTCAAGAAACTTTTTTTATTATAAAATTCAATGCAAGGCAGACAGTGGCTAACAAGAGAAAGATTAAATAAATTATCAAAAGTAACACCTCATGTTCAAGCTATGGGCTGTTTGACTAGCTGGAGACTCACCAAAGCTTAACAGGAGTAAGTCCCGCTCATGTAGTTGCCGGCTTCCCAGCAACTGGGAAGTTTCCGACAACAATAACTCTGTAAGTTGAGTGAGGCGAGCAAAAATATTTTATAGGTAGATGTGTAATACCATTTCCATGAAACTGATGTATTTTTAAAGTCATTTTGCACTGGTCGGTCGATTGGTTATATTGCCGCACCTCAGAATCTGTTTTGCCTTCCCCCCTGCCGTAGTCCATGAGTTAACAACATATTGATGAAGGCTGAGAATTAACAAAAATGTGTATAATGTGCTTTAGTTGCAATATTACAGTATGTTTAGAGATTGCTGACCAAGTTAGCGTGTGTACGTCTTTTCACTTGATCGCAGCTCACCGTGTGTCATGAGCTTTAGCCATTTCCCCCTTCTCAATTCCTATCCCAGCAGGGTCTCACCCCATGTCTTCCTTGATACCCATGTCTTCCTTTATATACCTCAGGGCAGGGACAGTCTTTCCTCCACATTCATACCTGTGACTCTACACAGCCATATTTAGTGGAGCTTCAATCACTTTCCAAGAGTTCTTTCATCACCCAACTGGTAGACACTCTTTCAATATGTCTGTACTATCCCTTCCCTTTATCCACACTACAATACTGTACCTTCCTCCCACAACTACTTTTTCCATTCCACAGCTCTCCTAAACCCTTCTGTACAGTGACATTTGATAAATTCCCTCTACCATCAGACAACTTTATTCAGTTTGGGGCAAACCTCTAATAATCCATACAGAGTTAATTAATTTGGACATTCTGCAATTCATAACGTTAAGTGCTGCAAATCATAGATGTGTGCTCTTATTATTATTATTTTTTTTTTTACACCATGTAAAACTATACATTTAGTGGAACAAACAGGGGGATAATACTTAGCATAAGAAATTTACCATGGACATTTTAGAACAGTAAGTAGAGCACATGAACTTAAGATTTAATAATTTTTCAATTGTTCTACAGCAGAGCATCTGGAATGTTATAAAAGACTGTACCTGCAAACACACACACACACACACACACACACACACACACACACACACACACACACACACACACACACACACACACACACACACACACACGTGTGCAAGTATTTGGAATGACAAACAAAGAGGTGGTGCAGGCAAAGAACTTTCATGTATTTAAAACTAGACTAAATAAATGTAGATATGGAGACAGGACAACACGAGCTCAGTTCAATTCCTGTATACTACACACACACACACACACACACACACGTAGTATTGGAAGTGAACAAAATATAAAACAAGAGGATAGAATGATTCAGCTGCTAGTTACCAAATTTTAAAATACTGTATAATAAAATCAATAACAGGTTCCCTGTTCAGTACCCTTCCATGAGGTTTAGGCATGGCTATGGACAATTGAAGGATTAACTAAGTGTCATAACTAACTGTAAAGTTACTTCCCAACAGTTGCTGGGAACTATGTATGTATCTATTGCCAGATGCCTCAATACCATAAGGGGTGACCACAGACAAATTGCCTCCAGGTCGTCATGTCCCCTGCCATTTCACTGCCTTCCCCCAGCCTACACCCCCCCTCACATATACCACTTCACTCCATCTCTCCACCTCATCCTTGGCCTCCTCCTCTCTCTCCCCCCTCCACCTCACTCACATACTTTCCTTGTCAGTCTCTCGCTCTCCATTTCCTCCATATGGCCAAACCACCTCAGTGTATTTCTCCTAACAATTTCTATCACATCCACACCCACACCACAATGCTCCTTCACTTCCTATTTGTCAGTCTCTCTCTCCATGTACACATACTCCTCTTAAATTACTCATTTCCACTGGTCTCACTCTTGACTTGTGCCCTTCCACCTTCCAACAACGTCCAAGCCTGACTGCCGTAAGTTAGAGTTGGTATCACAATACTGTAGTATCATGTGGCGAGTACTTCCATGCTCACTTCCCTAATTCTTATCACTGCTTTTAAAGAACCAGCAACCTTTCTTCCTTGTTGCACCTTTTCCCTAATTCTTATCACTGCTTTTAAAGAACCAGCAACCTTTCTTCCTTGTTGCACCTTTTCAAGCACTTCAGCCTCCAAACTCCCATCCTAACTCATCACACTACCCAAGTACTTCAATGCACCCACATTTTCCATTTCCTCATCATCCAGCCTCACTGTACATTCAGTGACTTCATTTCTCTCGAAGACCATATCTTTACTCTTCCCTAGATTCAGTTTTAGATTCTGTTTCTTACACACTCTCCCAAACTCATTCACTAGGCCTTGCAGTTCTCCTTCGTTTTCGCTTAAGGACACAGTAACATCCGCGAACAACAGTACAGGAAATTTCCATACGCTGCCTTGTCTCACTAGGGCTGCTCCATCATCCACTGCCCTACCTTGTACCTTTTTTATAACCCCATCCAGATACAGATTGAACACCTATGGAGACATGACACATCTCCGTTTCAATCCAATATTCAGACAGAAAAATGCACTCAGTTCACAACCTACACACACTGCAGCCTTAGCACCCTCATACAGTACATACTCATCATGGCATTCAACAACTTCCCATTTACTCCATATACAGCAATCCCTCCACTATTCGATGTAATAGAGCCAAAGATGTCCAGAAAGTGGTCCCGTCCGGAAAGTGGGCCCTAGCTTCCCGGACTTGTACTTATGGGCCCTAACCTACCCTGACTCAGAAAAACACCTATACAACTCCCTACTGGACATGCATAGCACCTATTTAAGACCCACTTCACACCAATAAGGGACATAAAAGACTGAAATAAATGCAAAAGAACCAGAGAATGAGGTTTGAGAGGTAAATATATACAATATTAAACATTCTGGGCACTTACAACAAGTCCCTGGCTCCTGGACTGGTTACTTATGGACCCTAACCTAGCCTAACTCAGAAAAACACCTCCCTACTGGACATGCATAGCACCTAAGACCCTATTCACACCAATAAGGGACATAAAAGAGTGAAATGAGGTTTGAGAGGTAAGTATGGAAAATACAGTACAGTATGAAACTTTCTGAGTACTTACAAGTCCCTGGCCATCTCGATGAATAACCCGCCTCCTCTCAGACTCTGACAGTTAAAAGGAGTACCTGAAGCACCTGCAGTACACTGTACATGAAATCTTGCATTGAACTTAGTCATTTGCACTCATAAATCCACTTTCTTAACACTACACACTCGTCTAATTTGCGCTTCATTGAACGTCAATAAAATTAGTGTTGCACTCTGCACCTAAGTCTTTGCACTCAGAATTCTAATTTCTTAACACTGTGCACTGTTTTTTTCACTGCACAACGCTGTAAATTCCTGTGTGGTCTAGTGGCGAGTTCTTGCTGTTTATTCACTATCAGAGTCTGAGAATAGCTGATGAAGGTGGCCTAGGGGTGCGTCGCTGGGATGTGGTGATGGACTACCCACTGCAGACGACTCTGAAGAGAGGCGCAAACTCACGTCCAGTGGAAACTCCACCGTGCCTGATGTGCTGGGCTGTGGCTCGGAGGATGACGGCCTGTCTTGGGGAGGCAATGGTGTTGAGCCAGGGCTGGGCACAGCGGGGGTCACGGGTCTGAAAAAGCTGTCAATGGTTGATTGACGCAAGGAACGACGATTTTGGCAATTAATGATGGAAAGCGCGCACTTCCTCCACAAGTCCCAAGGGCCCCATCTCCCTGTCGCAGTCCGGGTGTTCCAGGTAGTCGAGAACGAACTCCACGTGTTCCCGGAGCGTGGTCAGCTTGGGGATGGTTGGAGTAGTGTCACGCTGAGAGGAGTCCGCATCATCATCGCCATCCTCATCAGAATCAAGTTAGGTACTGACACCTGCAACTGAAGATGCGATCTTGATATCAGACATGGTCTGATACCCAGGATCGCCCTCGTCGTCGTCCAACCACTCACGCACTTCGTCCACATCAACATCGTCGCCATGCGCATGTAAACGTGCATGGAAGTCATCCACATCAAAACCTAGGAAATTGTGCTCCACATCCGTTCCGAGAAGCAGACGACACCAACTATTTTCTAGTCTTGACAGGGACTTCCATGCACTGGCCCAGTTGTAGATTGCAGACTTGATGTTGTAGTGGCGAATGTTTTCCAAAGTCTTGTCCCTCCCTGCGCTCGTCCTCGTCCTTGAGAACAACAATCACCTTGTCCAAAAACTTCCTTCAGTACAGCCTCTTCGTTGCCATGATCACTCCTTGGTCCATTGGTTGGATGAGAGCAGTCGTATTAGGTGGCATAAACATGCACCTAATGCACCCATTCTTAGCCACCAAGTCCTTGTCGCACGGGTGGGCAGGTGCATTATCCAAGAGAAGGAGGGCCTTTACCTGGTCGCGCGGGATTCCCAGTGTCTTCGTCTGGTAATTGATGACCTCCTTGATGAAATGGTGGTGGAACCAGTCTTTGAAGATCTGGGCAGTGAACCATACCTTCACAGAATGGTACCAAACGACAGGAAGGACATCCATCACCCCACGAAGACACCGAGGCTGCTTTGCATGGCCAACAATAACGGGCTTGAGCCGGTGCATGCCATTAGCATTGGCACAACACAAAGCAGATATCCGTTGCTTGCAGAGCTTGCAGCCAGGTACACGCTTCTCTGTTTCCTCGGCTAGAGTGTCCGTTGGCAAAGAGCGATAGAATAAACGTTTCGTCAGCATTGTAGACTTGACCGAGAGTGAGGCCCTCCCTGTCAATCAAGCCCTTCACCTTGTGCCGAAACTCCTCGTTGGCGTCCAAAGTTTCGCCATGAAACTTATGGTTGGTAAGGCAATGTCGTAACTTGAACACAAAGAGCCAACCTTCGGATGCCTTGAAGACTAGGGCGTCGTGAAGCCTTGCGAACTTCTCAGCAGCAGCCTTCAGCTCCGTGCCACGCACCAGCACAACAGCAGCACGTTCCTGTCGATACCAAATCAATGTGGAGCGGTCGACTTCACCATACCGGGAAGTAAACATCATCTTCCTCTCCACGTTGCTTTTGTTCTTCGACGAAAAGTCAGCCGTGTACTGCATGAGTTTGTCACGGGATTTCTTGATATCAAACAAAGTAGATCGGGCCAGGTTGAATTCACGGAGGATGCGTGAGGTTGACCATCCCGCGTCCACCTTCTCCAATATCTCCCTTTTCTTCTCCAGAGTCAAAACCACTCTCTTCCTCTTCTCAGGCGGTGGGGCCATCATCTTATACACTAACAAGAGGCAGGAGTGCAGCGCGAGAGCCTGCAGCAAGTAGGGCACCACCACAAAAGTGAGCACGTGGGCGGCCATGATGACGAGCGTGCACACACAAGAGAAGGGCGGTAAGTGGGAAGGATACAGGGGCGCTCTAGCTGACGGCGGCGGAACTACGCACCAAAACACAGCTGGTCTGCGCCGTGCCGAGTTCAAATTACAGGGGGGAGGGTCAGAGTTTTTTTGAATTTTTTGCAATTTTTGGGAATATTAAATCCCGGGACCAAAATGTCCGGTAAGTGGGGTGTCTGGAAAGTGGGCGTCTGGATAGTACAGAGATTGCTGTATTCCTAACACTTTCCACATTCCTTGTCTATCCACTCTGTAATATGCTTTCTCCAAATCCATGAAGGCCATTTACAGCTTCTTTCCCCTCTCTAGAAACTTTTCCACTAAAGACCTAAGGATGAATATTTGATCTACACTACCTCTTCCCTTCCTAAATCCTCCCTGTTCTTCTCAAATTAATTCCTCTTTTATTTCCCTAACTCATTCAATAAGTATCCTACCAAATACTTTTCCTATTACACTAAGAAAACAAATTCTCCTATGATTACCACACACTTCTTTTTCCCTTTGTCCAGGAGAATAATTATACTGTATCTGACTTCCAATTCTCTGGGACTCTTACCTCCTTTCAGGCCAATCTGCACATCTTCCATATTCATTCTACTATTATCTCCATGCTTCAACATTTCACCACACACTCCATCAGTTCCTGGAGCTTTCCCCATTCTGACTTCCTTCACCGCTTCCATCCTACTGATCTTTTCCTCCCTTCTCACTTCACTCCTTCTCCCAGCCACTTGTATTACTGTACTTTCATATTCTTCGTTTAACAGTTCCTTAAAGTGTTCTCTCCATCTGCTCACTTCTTCTCCCTTCTCCACTATCAATCTGCCATTTTATCTTTCACACCTCTATTAACTTCTCTATCACCTTGGGTACTGTTGGGAAAATGTAATTTAGGATAAGTAATAAGATTCATAAGTGTGCAATTCTCAGCTTGGACTTGATTATTTACTTGTTGGTAATTATCTGCCTCCAAAAGAGAACTGTTTACCAATTTACCAAGCTTGTAGCCTTATTTCGCTCACATCATAGTCAGTTACCACCTGGAACCAATGGTTGCCAATCATGTACAACTGTGCCAAATTTTACCTTTATAAAAAGTTATATATATATATATATATATATATATATATATATATATATATATATATATATAATAAATACTGTATGTTTAGACAGACAGATATATGAGGTATGTTCAGAAAGTATCTGACCTTAGGCTCTAAAAATATAAATAACTAACCTGCTGAGCCAGGACATTAATCCACCTCCAAGTAGGCCTCTTCTGACTTGACACACGTAGGCCAGCGTTCTTTCCACTGCCCGAGACATTTTTCAAAGTCGGTTTTCAGTATCTCTGGCAGGTGCTTTGTCACATTCGTCTTGATCTCTTTTCTCGTCTCAAATCGGGAACCCTTCAGTGAAGTTCCAAATTTAGAGAATAACCAAAAGTCAAGCAGAGCAATGTCTGGTGAGAAGGGTGCCTACCGGACCTGTGGGATGTTGGGCTTGACCAAAATTCCTGAATCAGTTGAAACGAATGGACAGGGGCATTATCATGGTCCATAGGAAAGTACAATGCATGTTGACAGTTTTGATGCCTTTTTTGACTACCGTGGTGTTGTGCATCACGAATACACATCAGAAGGTCAGCCTGTCAAGAAACATTATTACCTTGATGTTATCCATCATCTTTGTGACACAGTTCGGGAGAAAAGACCAGACCTTTGGAATGTGGTAAGTTGGAAGCTGCACCATGACAATGCCTCTGCCCATTCTTCTCAACTGCTTCATGAATTTTTGGCCAAGCACAGCATACTGCGTGTTCTGCAGGCCCCCAAATCACCAGACAAGGCCCTGTGTGAATTTTGGTTATTCCTGAAGCTCAAAACTCCACTGAAGGGTCCCTGATATAAGAGATCATGACGAATGTGACGAAGCACCTGCAAGAGATACCAAAAACTGACTTTGTAAAATGTTTCAGACAGGGGAAAGAACACTGGGTTTTGTATGTCAAGTCAAAAGGGGCCTACTTTGTGGAGGATTAGTGTCCTGGCTCAACAGGTTAGCTATTTATTTTTTTAGGGCCTAAGGTCGGATACTTTCTGAACAGACCTACAGACCTTGTGTGCCATACAAGTAAAGTCACAAACAAATGAGGAGTTGAAGTGTTAAAGCAGAATACACCTAGAAGTATCATTACAGGGGACGACAAGACAGAAAGAAGGATTTTGTGCAGTACTCTGTACTCATATTCATAATAACAGCACGAGTTAAGCTGAAAAAATAGGAGGAGAGGTTACTACTTAGGAAGAATGAGAGAATAATTCAGTGAAGTACAGGCAAACCCCGATTTACGATACCCCTAGATCCAAAACACTGGAATAGTGATGGAGGTAGAGATACCAACCTACCCTGCCTAATGATGGCTAAGCCCCGGTTTAATGATGGGTTTTATTTTTTTAAACCAATTTTGATGATATTTTAGACTTAAATTTTGTGTTTAGGTTGATTTATAAACTGTTTTTAGACTTCATGTGTTTTAGTCATAGGTGGAGTGAGCACTGTCATTTGGGGTACGAATTCTTGCTCATCAGACAAGGTACAAAACAGTAAGGACAGCTATAAGGCAGCTCAACAAAGAATATTTCATGTTTGACCACTGAACATCTAACCTATCATGGAATACACAATAATAATATTAAATAAATATTAATAATTATGAAAGCCTTAAAGAGTAAATACTTCATGCACTGTTGAAAACTGACATCGATAAATCATGTGTTTACATTCAGGCTGTTCATGGGAAAACACTTTGAAAATACAAAGGAACTTCTTAATAAATGTTGGAAAATAAGAGAGAAGAAATTAAAGGAGCTCAACAACCAGAACAGTAACTAAAACAGTATAAAGAGGGGCCAATGAAAAGGGTATCTCGATCACCATCGACTGCATTCCCCATCAAGACATCAATGATTCTCCGTCATGACAATTCGTACTTTGGATGATTTTGCATCATTCATACATTATTATTATGCATATCAGATGTTTATTCAACTGTCCCAGGACCATCTGATAGTGGGATTGTGTACAATGCTACTGTTTCTTTTCAACCGAGTTTGAATACGGGTCAGAGTTTGCATTCTCCAGTGACCTTTACTGGGTACAAGCGAGACAGGCACTGGTTTTAGGCTTAAGTTAGCTTCTTTCCCGGCTGTTAGGCCATTTAGAGTGGCTGTAAACTTGTCTTTGGACTCATTTGGGTGGGTTTAGGACTTGGTTGGGGGGAAACCCAATGCTCAAAAATGCATCCCTATACATGTTAAATCAGCCCCAATTTACTGTACCCTGCCTAGCGATGGGTTTTTACTTAACCAATTGCATTGTTAAACTGGGGTTTGCCTGTAATAACAAAATGGAGACAGAAAAAATATTGAGTGAAGATTAATCTTGTTGTTGTGGCCCCAGGCTCATCTGGAATGTAAACCTGTTGGACTGCTGGCAGAAGTTACCTCTCTCCGGCTGTCCACCATCCTTCTTTCTGGGGATAGAAAGGAAACTGAGGGACGTTTGTATCACTTGACAGTAGAACTGCCCAACTAGGGTATATAGGTGCCACTGCTTTAAGTCAGTGATCAGTAATAAACTGCACTAGGGCAAACAAATAATTTAATAACAAATCTATCTGCAGATTAAGTGGATATTACTATCTACGCACCAACTCCACCTCGCCATTTGCCCTCGGAGATCTCCAGTAACAACTGCTTGAGAAAAATTACCTTATCCTCTACAGTTCTGAAAATAACATAGCAGTAACCACTTTTTTTTTCTTTTAAACAGAAAATAAACAGAAAGGAAAAGCAAATGATTAAAAAAATAATCCATACACCAGATTAAAGGTGTCCTCCAATCATATAAAATCTGCAACAGTGGACTTGAACAGCCATAGGTTTAAGTTTAAGGGGAAAACCACTCTGGGGATGCAAGTTCCACAGAGATGCAGTTTGGGGAACAAAAGAATTCCAACAGGCAGAAGTTCTGCAATATGGCAGTGTGACAGTCCAGTCATGAGCACTACCAGATGCCTGGGTAGTGCGAGGGAAGGGTGTGGAGGTGGAACAATGGATGCAACTTCGTCTGAGCATTTGCCATAAAAGTACTGTATCTGTAAAATAATGCAAGGGAGGCAACATTCCTTCTTACTTGTAGGGAAGATAGTTTATTTGTAACAGCAGGGTTATTAATAATTCTTACAACTCTGTTATGAATTCTGTCCAGTTGTTTTAGTGCAACCTCTCCACATCTGCTCCACAAGGATGATCAATATTCCAGCTGAGAGAGTAAATGACTTGTAAATAATAGCTACCAGTAACTGCTCATCAGGGAAGATGTTACAGATTCTGTACAATAATACTTAGAATGAGCATAAATATATTTTGTGTAAGTTCTGTCACCATGTAAACCATTAAAATTTTATTGTAATCCAAGCAAAGAGCATGACAATAAAAAGATAAGTTCAGATAAAACATTTATTCCACAATGCTCCTCTCACTGCATTACTGCTAAAGTAAGCTTATCTACAGGCAGCCATGATGCCTGCAACAGAGTCAAAGTCTATCTTTTCAGTGATGTTCTTGGTTTTAACGGTCTCCTCTTGATTAGCAATGAAGACACTGCCATCCTCATCTTCTTTCCACCCATACTTACTCATCCAAGCTTGTAGGGTGACATCTGTAGGTAATGGAAACAAGGTTGATGATGATAATGGTACACAGCCAAATGGATTACAACTTTTACTTAGGGTACTTGACAGTACTTTGCTTCCTGAAAGTTCCCTTTAATCTCTACACGCCGGGGGTTTTCTGATGTCACACGCTCCTCCCTACGGGAGATTTCGTGATATTGAAAACAATACCCCTACTTCAAACCCTAATATCTGCAAAACTATAAGAACTAAAGAAAAAATTAAAAATACATAAGACTCACCAACTCTTCCTCTTTCAAATGAAAGTATCCCCACATCTCCAGGTGGTCCCGTCAATGAGTAAGGATAAGTTAAAGTTCAAAGGGTGGCAGGAAGACGCTTGCGGCTATACACGTCAACCGGTGTTGCTCCATGCCCAAATTCGAGAAGGTTATATGCATCAACGGGCGTGTAGGGGCTAAAAGAACCCTGCAGTTTCCAAAAAATACTTACACCCAGGGGCACTCACTGAAATCTCTAGGTGATAGCATGGGTGTGTGTGCTCACTCTCCCATTAAGTGACTACACAGAGTGACAGATCTATTAGTTTCCTGTATCGCTGTATCCCAGGAATCCAATCACTATGCTGGGTGGTAACCACTTAACAAATGACACTTGGTTTAGCAAGTTGAAGCACTCATATCAGCTGGGGCCAGTAGGGATTCATCTGATGGATGGTTGGGGTTTACTGTTCACATAATGTCACTCATGCAAGCAAGGCTGGTCACTGTTGTCTTAAATTTCAAAACCAGGTAGCCTACTCCCGGGCCCTTACGTTCATATTTATATGGGGCAAAATGGGATTAGGTGATGGATGGAAAACTCAAAATTTAAAAGAACTGGGGTGCCTTAATACATACAGTAAGACCTCACTATAACGGACAAAGTGGGGCCAAACCATTCCGAAAAATGCGAAATTCCAATAAAAGCGACATCCGGACTTCCCCCTGCTAATCTGGACTTTTTCCGATACATCAGATACTAGTCAAGATTGTATATATAGTTTTTAAACTGTTTTGATTACCATTTTGGTACTGTACTGTGTTATAACTTCACTACAATAATCAAATGGTACAATATATACAATAATACTGTACTGTACACTGATAAACACGTCTTTTATTTACCTTATTGTGGCGAACACAGCTGAAGTGGTCAGGCAGTCCGGACTGCTTCTGGCTTTATCGGACTTTTTCCGATATATATGAATTTAGTCCGGTACCTCCTCGAGTCTGATAAAAGCGAATTCCGGTCTACTGAAGTCTGTTATATTGAGGTTTTACTGTATTGGATATTAGTCTGATGAGCTATGATTATATACACTACCATGCTGTACAAGGAAACCTATATCATTTTAGATGTGCACTAATGTATAAATATGAATAACTTTTAGCAAAATGACAACAGCTGGATATCTTATAAAAACAGCTAATACCCTTTGAATGACATGCAAAACAACTTAACCCCTCTGGTATGCAATTCTCCAGCCTTGACTACTCACCCAGGATGCAAAAACAGGCCTATTTTTCGATTTTCTCAAAGGTTAAAAGTTTTATGCCCGATATATAGAGCCTGAATTTACACACCTGAAAACGCAAACCCCACCCTCCTAAACGCAACAGTTACCGAGCTATGGCCCGTCAAAGTTGATAATAGTTACCCATCGCGGCCTGGATGAGAAAGAAAAATATGGTGGGAGGGGTAAAGATACTTCATGCTAGGGTGGGAGGGTGGCAAGACCAGGAGGGGGTGTACAGGGATGGAGGAATGGAAGGAGACCACCATCTGACACAAAAGAAGGGCCCCACTGGAGTACAGGAATGTGGAGGGAGGGTTGGGGGGAAATACCCTCCCCCCAGATAACTGAAGGGGGGGGGGATCCACATTGGAGGGGTGGAGGATGCATGAGGAGGGTGTGGGGGGGGTTGTGGTGGTGGTGGTGGTGGTAAGAACAGTTGGAGGTAGGGAAGTAACAATGTAGTGATGACGAGGGACACAGTGAGAGGGAGGTGGGGGGTACACCGCCCACCACCTGGGTACAGGCCTGGATCCTCCCTTCCACATGTCCAACACTTAGTTCTGATTGGTCAGAAGCCATCTACGTCACAGCCGGAGTGGAGCAAGCTGCTGCCAGTTTTTTTGTGGAATCTGCACAATCAACATTCCTCATCCATTTAAAAACTAGTGAAAAAATGTCGATCATCGAGCTTAGTACTTTGGGGGTTAATACTATGGCAGAACTTTCCACACATTCCCTGATTCATGTTACACTACATACTGTAGCTTTATATTTTTATGGAATACTGAACTGTCCATTAAATGTCACATTTACTTAAGAATTCAAACAACAAGGATCATATGTAACTCGTATAACTCAATTACACGAACCATATGTTATATAAAATTATGTACATATAAGGCTCCTATTCACACAGTTGGTCACACGCCACTTTTCTCAAAATTGAGTTAAATACATCATGACCAAGCGACACCATCCTGTGGAACGCAGTTTGACTGAATATGCAGCCAGCAGAAGGTCAAAAATAACATTTCTATAAAGGTAGTGGTGGTCCGTACCGTGACCTCACCCCCTTTTTTTTTTCTACACACTTGGCTAACGTCGCCCAATGAATGGCATGGTTGCTAAGCTAGTGGGACATGATTCAGCAGGCACTCCCCATCATCGAGACAGACGGCTGGACTAACTATGTCTACAGTCATAAGGTAAAAAATCCAATACATGCACATTTTCTAGTGTCACTACTGCCTCGCCACTCCCCAGAGTTCCAATTGTTAGCCACAGATTTGGCTAAGTGCCTTGAGCTGAGTGAGCCAATGGCGTGCTGCGTTTTGTACCGTGCAGGCTGCTCTCGACCAATCACAGACTGCGTGAGACGGCAGGGCTCTTCAGTTTCGTGTTTACACCTGGTCCTGGATGTACTCACAGCTTCACTCCTGTGATTTTGAGTGATATTTTCGTGGGAAATCAGCCTGACTATCACATAAGTGTGGGAATTTTTTTCTTCCATCCTCTTACTATTCCTCTTTTGTTATTTTTTACCATTATCCACAATGTGCTTCGTTATTATTTTGTATTTTTCATGTACTGGTATCATGACTATGGTTTTACCTTGCCCACAGTGAAATATGGTTTTCTTTACAAAGTTATGATGTACTGACATTCATGTATGTCTTTAACTTAAACATACATGAAAATAATAGCGATATCATTAACACTGTAGGTGTTATTAACCATTTTAGTACAGTATGGTGTCATTGTTTGAGACAGGGGTCGACAAAAAACGCAATCACTGTTTCAGCTTTCAATATGCCATTATATGACTATAATGACATTAACCCCTTAACCACGGGGTGTCACTTTTGTGACGCTCGGGCGCAATGGTTCATACTGCGGGGCGTCACTTTTGTGATTCTGTGTTATTTTGAATTCTCCCGGGCTTACAAGTGGTGGCTTGTATCATCTACCAGTACTGCCAATATCTAACACTAGTCAGCACTCCTAATCTCATCTGTACTCCCATCCATTGTTGACAATTTAGCCATTTTTCCCCATTCTTGACTCCCCTCCCTACCTCCCCTCCATTACTGTTTCCTCTCGCCTGCCCGGCCGTGCTGCACTAAGCAAATCTTCCCCGGAATTTTCCACTGATTTTATCCATTGAAATAAGCCCTATGCCCTATTCTTATACAAAATAATACATACAAAAAAGAAATAAGGTAAGTAATAGTGCCATACACCTGGAATAGACGAGTTGTCGGTTCTGGGTAAACATGGCCAGTGCACTCTGCCATGTACTTAAAAACTTACGGTATATGTATCTTTTAATTTAATTTATCATTTGCACTGAACAAGACGTGATAACTTTAATTCTTTGCGGCTGGAGGGAAGGAGCCGCCATGTTGGCGATGACGTCAGCATCCACACTGCAGACAACGCTCCAATCCATCACGCAATACTTTACCAGTAACAGAGATGATAGTTGTACCTACATGGCCACCGTAGATCCAAACTACCCCCTTCAGGTATGTTGTGAAGGAATATTTTGCATGGTGTAAATGGATGGCACCTGTTAGGTAAGTAAATTGTGGTGAAATCGACCAAAAGTAGCTTACAGCTCCACCATTCCCGAGCAGTGCTCGTACCTCATGAGGTGGGAAGTGTTAAATGTATGCCGTACAGTATCAGTTGTATGAGTTTATGGTGGTATTATACTCATATTTAATATCTGACCTCTTCATTATTAGTTTTCTAAAGGAAAAAAAAAAGTTTCAGTGACTCAACTACAGTACTTCAGGGGAGTGTGATGAAATACCGAATCGGCGCTCATTTACCGAATCAACACCGAATTGGCACTTTTTAATTGGTAAGTGTTATAGATTTTATCACCACAGAGGTTCATACTCACCTAATTATTCGAAATCTGGTAAAATTTTTGTATTTAATTTTACCTTGTAAAAAATCCGGATTCACAGCGAAAACGAGCTAAAATTAGCGGAAGTGTTTCTCCTTTAGCAGAACAGCTTGCCTTGGCAGACTTCTGCTTTGTATAATTATTAATTTAACATACAAATGCACTTATTTGCACTTTAAATCAGTATCTGTGCAAAACAGAAGTCTGTCAAGGCATGTTGGCGATCTAAAGTAGAAATACCCGCCAACCTTAGCACATTTTCGCTCTGACTCCTAATATTCTATTAATAATTAAATAAAGCATATTTTTTTTTACTGAATTTCAGATAATTAGGTGTGTATGAACCTATATGGTGAAGAATATAATATTTTCACAACAGTAAAGACTGCATTACAGCACTGGGAACTTCCGACGAGCAGCCAGCCACCACTGTTTTCGTTTATTGTTATTGGCTGGTATATAGAGGAATAATTTCCCTACTGTGCTTTTGTCAGTGCACTTACACATTGGAACGAAACATTAGCAATTATTCCTCTTGTCACTGGACATTCTTAGAGGTCAGAAATAAGCACAGTGTATCCTGGCTAAACGTTAACAAAGCAGACTATATTGCCTCAGTGTGAGTAGTGATGTCACGACCAATCACAGGCCGTTTCAGTGTCACGTGGTTTTTCGGCTACTTTATCTATTATTTCTTCATGTTTCTGCACATTTTTATTGGAAATAATGGTTGACATAGTTATTTTCTGAGTATCTTTTACCCATACAAGTATCTAACTTCAAAAAAATTTTGACCAAAAACTCGTCTATTGGCTAATTATCACCTGACAACACCTCACGTGCACTCGTTCGCTAATTTCCCCCGGCAATTTCCCCTTGAAATATGCCATATAATCTATTCTCGTAATAAAAATATATATATGAAAGGAAGGGAGAAGCCTAAGTGACATTTACATTCACCTGGAACTACCTAATTTATTATGTATTGTCCAGATTTCCTGCCAATCATTTCATAGCGTATATATTAGCAGCTGTCACCATGCTGACATTGGCAACCCTTCACTACCCCTAGGCAGCAGCATTCAGTTTACTGTTGTCTTTCAAGGTGAAACCAGGTCGGATTCGCGCCAGTCCACTTCCGCCGTTTTTTAGCCCCATACAAAGGGCCCTATGACCTCTACCCCTACTAAGCCTTGTGTGGAAAGGGGTAAAGGGCTAAGTGACTGCTGTGGAACGTGAACTGGCTAATTTATCAATGATAATGATGGACAATGACTACGATCTTTCTGGTGACTCTAAAACAGTGCAAGTGGAAATGTAAATAATGTGTAAACAGCAAGTGAAAGCAATGAATGTAAATATAACTGAACAGTGGAAAATACAGTAGTTTTATAAGTTACTGCATGTAACAGTGCATAACATAGTGTAAACAAAATAGAAATGTAAGTAATGTAAATAAAATAGAGAATGTAAATAGAAATGTAAATGAGTAGTAATATAAGAATAAGAGTATATACAGTATACTAGGAGTAATGAAAGTGAAAGTTTCACTCTAGCATGTATGAATACTATGAGTTATGAAAGTGAAAGTGACAGATTCGCTCTCAACGCAAGTATACAGGACGAGAAAGTGAATGCTACGTATTTTACTGAAAGAGAAATTGAATGCCTACAGTGACAATAAACTACTATTACTGAAGGAAACTTATGGATAAAGACTGCAGATATATGTAAGTGTTATATAGTAATAGAAATATAAAGTATGAGTGTTTTTATGAATAATAAATGACAAAATACCAGCGGTCAATGGGCACAAGTGGGAAGCTGGTACGCGCTCATAGTTTTCATTGCATTCACAGTGTTTTTTTTTTTGGAGTATGGATTCCAAACTATTTGAAAATCATAGAATAGTGTTTCAAGTGATAATATCAGGCTGTGAAAATCATATTACGGGGTGTTGGAAAGTGTAAAGTGGAGACTTTGTTACCCAACTTCAGAAGTCTCCACAAGTCCTACGGTACTTGACGAAGGCTCAACAAACATCCCAGGTGAAAGCTAAAGGTATGTGCTATATGCATATGTAAATATAATATTCTAGGACTAATAACTGATTTTTGGCAAATATTTTTACAAACTCTGTCGGAGTGCGAATATCCCCGCAGGACACGCAAGGAGCGCAAAAAAAAAAAAAAAAAAAAAAAAAAAAAAAAAATCACTTAGATATCTTTGCTGGTTACCGAGATATGGCATTTTGAAAGTTGTGAAACTCTGAATGCGTTTTTCTCCATTTTTTATGTTCGGCGCTTGACCACCTCTGTTAATAGGAGCCTCATATATTATGGGTGAATGAAGAAGTCTTGACAGGGCACATCTTTTCTTCATTGAGACTAGGAATCATATTAACAGGGAAAACATTCAGGACTGACTCAACAGTTGCGAGATATTGCGGTTTACTTAATGTTATCCACTATTTCATGGTTACAGCATCCTCTAATTTTCTGACCAATTACTAATAATATATGCTCTCACTCACACTTCTGCCAAGCCATTCTGTAAGTTTGTGAGTGTTTTTCTTGGCATTCTGTTTGTTTTTATGATATGCAACATGGCAAAAATAGTTGCAACTTCACTGGCGTCCACCTCAATGGAATTTACTGTTGTACTAGTTACATATATTGTGTCAGGTGGATTCAACAGTGAAGATGGTCGTCACATCTCATTCACTTGCATGGTGCCATTCACCTGGTTTTTCCTGCTGGAAGAATCTGGAGCAGAATAACTTGCATGACCTGTCTGGAAGAATTTCACTACCTTGCAGACTGTCAATCACAGCTTTAGTAACTGCAAACATTAACTCACAGGAATAAGGAGGACCAACAACTTTACATTTTTCAATCATGTAATGCCATTCAAGGAGGTAAGTCACTCATATCTTCTTAAATGTACATAACCATGGTAGCCATCTCCAGCTCCTACAACTTGAAGTGGGTAATAAATTGTGGGACTGGCTGTTGCCTTTTTTCATATTATACACTTGTCACAAAATACAAAAGCTATTAATTTCAAAACTTCACAGCACCTTTCCTTCTCATACAGCATTAATAAGCATTATCAAACCACCCCATAATATCTTCTGTATCATACTAATTAACTTCTCTTCCCATTACTCTTCTACATTAACACCCTCACTACAAGGATGCCAATTATATTTCATTCATACTAACTGACGATGATTTAATTAAGCTTTAAATAGAATATTCAAACTAGAAGGGGTGGATATAACCAACATTAATCACTTTACTACAAGACTGTTCTCTTAAACTGAACAGTCACATGGTTGTAGCAACACCAAAGAAAAATTATATCCTCATGGTGAAAGAATTAAATTTATTTTCATTCACACTGAGGAGAGGATGGGGGATGAAAATTGGGTGCAAAAATTGAAAAGTGTGAGTGTTGGGGAAGGGTTGCAAGAGGCAGACCAAAAAAGGCCTGGGTAGAGGCTAATGAGTGTTATGTCAGCGATAAGGGACTGAACAGGGAAGCTGCCAGAGATCAAGCAGCATGGACAGCCACCATTAGGCGACCAAGGACGATGCATGCAACCATGTTGGAGCCTTTATAAACAAAACGAATCTCTTTTGACTATACAGTACACCCTCAATATAACGAACCAATCAGTGCCAGACCCTTGACATAAAGCCGATGGTTCATTTATGCCAAACAACATGCTGTTCAGTAATTTCTCAGGCGTTGTGGCTTTTACTGAACAAAGACTGTTAAATATGGAGCATCGTTTGGTCAAACAGTCGTACACAATAACATACAGCTAGGTCTAAATGACTCTTTTTCTCAAGTAATGCTCTGTTTATCACTCCTATCATGATGTTGGTCACCCAGAGACTGATGCAGTGTGTGTGTGTGTGTGTGTGTGTGTGTGTGTGCGCATGCGTGCGTGTGCGTGCATGTGTGTGTGCGTGCGTGCGTGTGTGTGTGCGTGCGTGCGTGCGTGTGTGTGTGTGCGTGCGTGCGTGGGTGTGTGTGGGTGTGTGTGTGTGCGTGCATGCGTGCGTGCATGTGTGTAGGGACGTCATGCTGGTCGTTGTTTTACGCATGTCCATTCTTTTACCGAACAAAAGTCATTTAGTTAAGAAAAATTCAGCCAGCTCAAGGTGGTTGTTAAAACTGAAACTCATCAATAGATGGTTTGGTGTATTGTGGGTTTACCACACTACAAAGGAAGAAGAAATATCAATGTCTCTTAACAGTAGGCTGTCTAAGGTACTCCTCTCACTAACATACCATCGATGTTGCCTAGGAGCTGGGCAAGGACATGCTTCTCAATGTGCTGGTAAGTGATTGTGATGACGTGGCAGATGTACTTCCGGATGCTATCGTTGAAATCTTTGATCCCCGTTGTCTGTGGAATGGCCAGAAATGTTACTGGGGTAATTTTATTATGAGCCTTACTTTTATATGAATACCTCACTCACTGAACATAAAAATAAGTAATATCTAACTATCTACTGCCAGATGCCATAATCCCCAAAGAGGTGGCCATTTGCATTTGAGTTAGTTGTTTTATGGGAAGGGGCACTAACCCTCCACCAATCCACTTGTTGACACATAGGGAACACATATGGGTTGATTATATGGTTGCCACCTAGCGCTGTAAACGGTTTCCTGACTTGCAGGAAACCATTAGGCTTGTCACTGAATGTGATGCCACCTAAAAAGGAAAGAAGAATACAGTAATAAAAAGTGACAGGAAAGATGGGAGATATAGGAAGAGTGGAGGGCAGACACAGGAAAAGAATGACAAAGGTGAAGAAGTAGTAGGCAGCACTACATCAAGTGAGTGGATGATGGCTGCCACCACCTACTACAATATATAATATACAGTAATAAAAAGTGGACATAAACCTGATTGACTGCAGAATGAATTTGTCCTTCTCATACAGTCTACAATCCTCCTTCCGGGGGATATGGAGGGAGTTAATAGATGTTTGTATAACCAGGACAGTGCTGCTGTCGTTATATCAGCACCCTGAATAAAAGCTTCTCTCTCCAGCACCTCATCTGATAAGTTGGCTCTATCAGATACATTTATGCAAAGCTACAGAATGTGGTGAAGTTTTTTTGGCCTATCTGATGGAGCCAGGATTACAAGGGCTAGTGTTGCTATTTAGTTTTACAATAAGACATAACACTGTGAATCATAACCTAAGGTGAACAAAACACTTTTTGAGGTTATTCAGATTTATTTCCTATAACTCGGACAGCCTTCCACATCCTACAGAGTGAGTTAGAAGGGTTCTACTTTTTTTTTTTTTTAACTTTTTTTTTTTATATGTGGAAGGGAGAAGGAGCCAAAGGCCAGTGGTGTGCAAATTGCTCCCTCCAAGAAAAAAAACAAAAACAAGACATGAGAGAGCCAAATTCAAGATCCGTTCATTTTGAGATGCCTGGACACACTGTGTTTGAAAGACTGGAGATCGTAGGCAGTAGGAAAAACAGACAGAAGGAGACAGTTCCAGAGTTGACCTGTTGCATACACGAAGGACTGGGAGTAGCAGTTAACTCTTGCATTAGAATGTTGGACAGAAAAGGGATGAGGGTTTGTTGCTAGATGGGTGCTATGTGCCCGCTATAGCGGTGGAGGGATGCAAGCAGACAGTTCAGATGACCAGTGACCACTGAAGTAGCGACTGAAAAGAGATAAAGATATGCAACAGTGCGGTGAAGAGACAGAGGTTGAAGGGAGCCAGTAAGAGGAGGAGTTGATGAGACAAAAAGCCTTTGACTCCACCCTGTTGAGAAAAGCTGTGTGTGGGGAGCCTTCCCACACATGAGAGCTGTACTCTACACATAGGCGAATAAAGCCCATATATAGTTGATAACTGTCCAAGGGTAAAGACGGTATGGAGTTGGCTTAGCACACCCAAACTCTTGGAAGCAGATTTTACAAGAGCAGTAATACAGTAAAAGTCCTCTCATTCGGCATCTGGTCTTACGGTATTTTTGGTCTTTTGGCGGTTTTTATAAATAATCCCATTACGAAAGTTATCTGCTCTTCTGGTACATATGCTGAGCCAATTAGCACCCATGATGAGGTCTCCAGCTCATCGCTGGTACTGTGTGCCCATAGTTGCCAATTTGACGCTGTTGGTGCTGGATCTAGCGTTTTTCATAATAATTTGGCACCAATAAATATTAGATTTTCTTCTATAACTAGCATGTTTTGAAGTCCAATTTACCGCGAATATTTAAACAGTTCACCTGTAGCTTGGTGCATTTTAAAGCTGAGCTTAGCGCTTTTAAAGATTTCTGCTTGCCAACACTGCATGTGGCCTTGCCCATCATGACTCGTGAGTGCCTGGCTTTGTGAGCGTGACCTTTCAAAAGTTTGGAACCTTTGTCATGCTATTTACAGTGTACACCTGCAAGCACTAATTTCTCCCCCCCTAGTAACCGGAGTCGTGGCCAGTGAGTGACCAGGCGATCAAACAGCCCACACTCACCGCCACTACCCCAGCCCCAGTGTAAGTGTTGTTGGATAGATGTGGAACGGCCAAAGCTGGTGATGTTAAAATGTGTCATGATTGTTTTTATAGACAATCAGAACCAGTAGGAGTAAGTATATAAAGGTATTTAATGAGTAATACTGTGCTGTTACCCACAACATATGAGAAAGGCATGAAAATGAATGAAGACCTACAATGTATTATGTGTTATTGACTATATACTTACATTCTGTATTATTTATGATTGAATGTGGGTCAATCGTATATATAATGATATTGTGTCCGTTTTGACAAGAGGTTGGCACATTTTTGTTAAGGCAGAGAGTTTGTGGTTCATCAGTGCCGATCCCTGAGTTTGGCCTTTCCACATTCATCCAACAACGCTTACACTGGGGTTGGGGAAGGGGCGGTGGGTATGGGGTGTTCGATCACCTGGTTGTTGCGGCTCCAGCTATCAGAGGGGAGGGGAGGGGGGAAACTAGTGCTTTCGGGTGAACATACGTAAATACACCTAGGTAAAGGTAAGTTCATATGTATTTTATCATTAAACACATTAAATATACCGGTAAGTTGTTTATTAAATATTTAGTGCTAGACACTGTGATTGCATTGGGGTGACCGACCATGACTGCTAGATACTTTCTGGCAGGTTTTCCCGGTCATTCGGTAGTTTCTGCTCTTCTGGCAACTGCCTGGTCCCGAAGATGCCAAATGAGAGGACTTTTACTGTACAGCATGTTCTTTCTAAGACAAATCCCGATAGAATGAAACTCCAGGTTCATTTAAAATGATGAAGGATTGAGCAGGCTATTGTTAAAAATTAGTGGGTACTCCTGTGGGAGATTTTGTCGGGTTGATAGACGTAAGAACTGAGTCTGGGATGCATTAAAAAAAAAAGGTTATTTTTACCCCAATCAGAGACATGAGCCAAGTCAGACACCATACCTCATTCTAATTAAACTGGCCAGGCATGTATGGCAACAGCCGCAACACTGTTCCCCCCGAGATTCTGATTGGCTGGAGGTGTTTGTTCGATTTTGTTGTTGCTTAAACCGATACTCTCTTTATAATCAGATGTGATACTGAGTTTGTCGACAATACAATCGTCAAAAGCAATATGAAATCCGTTATATACTTAGCAACAATGAATTTCTTGTAGCAAGATAGAGATTTGCGTCAACAGAGTATTATGATAGTCCAAGTCAAGGTCAGCATTCGAACAATTCCTTTACATCTCCGGCACTCTGTAATATAACAGAAAATTAAGGAAACCTGCTTAAACTGAGCATTGGTATAACACATTTAAATTATAAGATCAGTCTGCACTCTTAAATCGTGCCACAACTCTGAATAATTAAAAATTTTAATGAAAAGACGAACTTCCTTCCTCCCCGCAGAACTCGTCATTTCATCAGAGTTTTTAATTATTCAGAGTTGTGGCATGATTTAAGAGTGCAGACTGATCTTATAATTTAAATGTGTTATACCAATGCTCAGTTTAAGCAGGTTTCCTTAATTTTCTGTTATATTACAGAGTGCCGGAGATGTAAAGGAATTGTTCGAATGCTGACCTTGACTTGGACTATCATAATACTCTGTTGACGCATATCTATACCTTGCTACGAGAAATTCATTATTGTTAAGTATACAACGGATTTCATATTGCTTTTGACGATTGTATTGTCGACAAACTCAGTATCACATCTGATAATAAAAAGAGTACCGGTTTAAGCAACAACGAAATCGAACAAACACCTCCAGCCAATCAGAATCTTGGGGGGAACAGTGTTGCCATACATGCCTGGCCAGATTAATTGGTATGAGGTATAGGTGTGCCATTGCCTCATCCCTTGTTTGGTGAAGTAACTGCTGAGATGAACGGTGCGGGTGTGAATGGAAAGGTGAAGTGTGGAGTCATCAGCATATGAGTGGACAGGGTTAGATGCACAGCCTAGAAGGTCACTGATGAATAAAAGGAAGAGAGTTGGAGATAAGACAGAGCCCTGAGGAACACCACTCTTGATGGCTCTTGGGGAATAACAGTGGCCGTCTACAACAGCAAATACAGAATGACCAGAAAGAAAAGCTAGAGATGAAGGCACAAATGGAAGGATAGAACCCATATGAGGCAGTTTGGAAATTAAAGATTCATGCCAGACTCGAAAAGCCTTTGAGATGCCAAATGCAATGGCAAAGCTTTTGCCATAGTCCCAAAAAGGAGGATGACCAGGAGTCTGAAAGGTAGGTGTGAAGATCACCAATGAAGCATCCCTGGCGGAATCCATACTGACGATCAGAAAGAAGGCTGTGATAAGAAAGATGCTTATTTTTATTTTTTTTTTTTTTTTAAGAATAGAGTCAAAAACTTTTGAAATACAGGATGATAAAGCAACTGGATGATAGTTAGTGGACCGGGAATGGTCACCCTTCTTTGGGGCAGGCTGAATGAGAGCAAACTTCCATCAAGAAAGAAAGGTGCAAGTTGACAGCTGAAGGTAAAAGAGTTGACCTATGCAGGGTGTAAGCACAGATGCACAGTTCTTGAGGACAACATGAGGGACCCCATCGGGCCCAAATCCCTTGTTTACCTGTATTTCCGTAGTTATGATATACAGGAAATGAGTACGCTTGTGGGGTTCTGTCTACGTGTCTCAACCGGTCAAATTTTGCCTTTGGACTTGATGATCTATCTGTTCAGGCTACTCCACAGGTCAATGCATCGGTATGGAAAACTGTATTTCTTGATATCCTTCGAACAACTTGTCATTTTCAATCTCTCTCCATGTCCTCTTGTTGCTCCCCCATTCCATACAAACAGATCTTCTCTGTCAATTTTGTCTGCTCCCATCAAGGCCCTGAACACTGTAATCATATCACCCCCTCTCTTTTTTCTTCTAAGGAAGGCAGACCCAGCTTTTCTAGTCTTTCTATGTACAAAAGACCTGCCAGGCTGGAGACCATCTTGCCTGCTGTTCTTTGCATTCTCTTGATTTTGTTTGTATCTTTCTTTTTATGTGGGGACCACACCACTGCCCCATATTATAACCTGGGGCGGATCATAGCCACTATCAATTTTTTCATCATCTCCACATCCATGTACTGAAATGCAACTCTTATGTTTGTTAAGACTTATGTGTCTTCCTGACAATCTCGTTAATGTATTTTTCGGGTGACAAATTATCCTGGACCAACACTTCTAGGTCCTTCTCTTCTCTCACCTCACTTTTGTGATTGTTTCCTTTCCCATCGAATAATTCAGTGATGGCCTCTTGGTACTTTTATGCATTTCCGATATTTTGCATTCATTTCATTTCCCATGCCCGGCTGCATCCATAAATCCTGTCCAGATCCTGCTGCAGCATTTTACAATCCTCTTCAACTTCTACTTTCCTCATGAATTTTGCAATGTCTGCAAACAGACTTGCATAACTGTTCATTCCATCCACCATATCGTTTACATAAATCAGTTACATTAAGGGCGCCACCACCGAGCCCTGTGGGACTCCACTTGTTACTTCCCTCCACCCTGACATCCTGTCCTTTATTACTGTCCTCACATGTTGGTCTCTCATCCACTCCAAGAGGTTCCCCTTCGGTCCACCTATGTGCTCAAATTTCCTCATTAGTTGCTTATGGGATCCAGTAGGTCATCCACACCAAGAGGCTCCCCTTCGGTCCACCTATGTGCTCAAATTTCCTCATTAGTTGCTTATGGGATTCAGTAGGTCCCCATAGTACGCGAGTATGTGGGCAGCAGAGGACGTTGCATACTAGGAATTCGCGTACTCCGAATACATAAACTTATGGAAAAAATTACATATTGGTAGCACTCCCCCTTCATGGGCAACCCTTGAGACTCCTTTCAGACCTAAGTAGGCCATATTACCTAAGATAAAGTAAACCAACAAGATTATGGCTTTCCTAAAAACTAAACCAACAAGAATATGGCTGCTCACCTTAACCCAAGAGGTCAACAGGCTTAATGGAGGTAAAAAGGGGATCCAAGGCAGGGTGAGGCACCTAGCGTGTGTTTCAGGAGAATTCGCCGTCAAGTCCATTCGCCATCACAACAGTAACAGGACAATTCACTGTCATTAATGAAGTCAGCTATGGGTGATGCTAGAATATGTATTCAAATGCAACTACAGCGTGGAAGAAACAAGTTAATTATTGTCTGATGGCGAATTAACTTGATGGCGAATTTTCTCAGAACCCTAGCATGCACCTGCACCAGCTGCCACACCACTCTCATGACCAGCACTTTTAACACTTTCACTAGCTAATGCACTCACTTCATTCATAAACCCTTCAAAGTGAAGTCATCACTTCCTCCACTCACAACTGACAGTGTTTGATGTTCTTGAATTCTTCCTTGAATTTATCTAGGGCACACAGTACCCGGCTGAGCTCCATCATCAACAAGTCACCACTCTCCATCACCAGTGATTGGCGCTTCTTGGGGTGGCAATGTCACGTGCTTGGGGTAAACCCTGGATTTGGGCCACTATTCACTACCGTCTTGCCTACAACGAGTTCAATTTGCGCACTATTTAAAAATGCACTAAAATTCAGAAAAAAATAGGCCCTCGCGTACAATGAGGATCGCATACTCAGAACTCGCGTACTGTGGGTAACTTCTGTACCTTGTCAAAGGTTTTCTCCAGATTTAAGTACACACACTGTGTGTGTGTGTGTGTGTGTGTGTGTGTGCGTGTGCGCGCTAGATGCCCTTATTCATCGTGCCAAATTTAAGTATTGTGTTGTTCAATCAGTACATGGATGGGGTAATAAAAGAGGTACAAGGTAGGGTAGTGGATGTTGGAGTGGCCCTGGTGAGAGAGGGTAGTGTCTGGAAACTCCCTGTACTGTTGTCTGCATATGATACTGTGTTGTTGAGTGAAGACGAAGGGGAGCTGCAGGGCTTGGTGGATGAGTATGGGAGAGTGTGTAAGAAACGGAATCTAAAGGTGAATGTAGAGAAGAGTAAAGTGATGGTCTTTGAGAGAGGTGAAGTCAGTGAATGTACAGCAAGGATGGATGGTGAGGAAATGGCAAATGTGAGTACGATTAAGTACTTGGGTAGTGTGATGAGTAAGGATGGAGGTTTGGAGGGTGAAGTGCTTGAAAGGGTACAACAGGGAAGAAAGGTTGCTGGCTCCTTGAAAGCAGTGATAAGAAACAGGGAAGTGAGCATGGAAGTGAAAAAGTTACTACATGACAGTATTGTGATATCAACTCTAACGTATGGAAGACAAGTCAAGAGTGAGAACAGTGGAAATGAGTTATTTAAGAGGAGCCTGTGGAGTCACATGGAGAGACAGGCTGACAAATGAGGATATAAAGGAGTGTTGTGGTGTGGATGTGGATGTGATAGGAAGCATTAGGAGGAATACACTGAGGTGGTTTGGCCATGTGGAGAGGGTGGAAGGTAAAAGACTGACAAAGAGAGTGTACTGTATGTGAGTGAGGTGGAGGGGAGGAGAGGGAGGGGGAGGCCGAGGAGGAGATGGAGGGATGGGGCGGAGAGGTATATGAGAGAGGGGTGTGTGAGTTGGGAGCATGGCAGTGAAATGGCGACTGACAGGGCGACGTGGAGGTGATTTGTTTGTGGCCACCCTGAACGGGATTGAGGCGTCTGGCAATAGCTAGATAGATAGTTTGCCTATAAGTGCTGACAACATTCTAGGGATTCTTGTGCCTTGAATTAGTCTGATCAGATCTAAATAATTTTCTCCATAAGGTTTATTATTTGTCCAGTACAGACTTAGTCTAGTAAGGCAATGTTTTATGATTTAATTACCATACTGGATGTGACACCACTGTATATACCCATGCCCACGCAAACACACACACACACACACACGGATCAGGGACTAGCACCTGCCACGAACACAAGGAAGATAAGCATTTTCATGTAGCTGTGTGTAATGCATAGGATGTGAATGGTAAATCCATGAGAAGTGGTGAATGTGTTCAAGAGTGTAAGGTATGTTATGATGTGGCTGTGTGAAACAGATACAGGTATAGTTGCATGTGAAGTGTGTGAGGCAGTGTATGAGTGCATGTGGATGATATATGGAAGTGACTGCTCTGTTGATGAATGGTAATAAAAAGGTGGGTTTGAGAAATAGCTAGATGGGATGACAGGACAGATGCACAAGAGTTTGTGCTTGTGGTGGGTGATATGAATGGGAAAGCTGACACCAGTCCTATGGATAATGGAATGGGTTGTTGCAGCATACCAAGGGAGGATAATAATGGAAGGTGACTGATGGATGGATATCAGGAAAGGAGGTTATGCATTACTGATTCACATTACAAGCACAAGGAAAGAAAAATAAACATTATTTGGAGAGACTGGAGAGAATGCTTATGGGAGCTGACTGATGACATGCTTGTAGAAAGAAGATGCATTGGAGTGATGATAATATGAGAGCAGTGAGAGGATGATGTGGATTACCTGAGTATATGACTGTGGTATACAAGGGAAAACTGGAGGGAGCCTGGCAGATGGAGAGGGACTGCAGAAATCAGGGTGAAAGACTTCAAGTGGAAAAGATGGGAAATGAAGTAGTATCAAATGAATACCAGTTCAGGTAGTGGCGTTAAAGTCAATGAACTGGGAGGAAATGGATAAGAAAAACTCATGATATACATAGAGAAAGCATTTGGTTAGGAATATTAATCCTGTGGTATCATGCTGAGAGATCAGCAACTACTGGTAGGTCACATTATATGTGCGTTCAGAGGCAATTCAGACTCAGCTTTGGTCATACAAGCTTCCAAGCCCCACGAATCTGATGATATGAGAAACATTTAGAAACGAGAGGAAAATTTGCCTTTTACGGTATGCGTTGCTGACATAATTATTATTATTCAGGGTTACTACATCTCATGTTTAGAAGCTGTGCTCAGCCACTAGTCAGAGTTTGGGGTTTGTAGACATGGATGTAATTTCAGTGGCATTTCTTGGGGATGTTTATGCTTCCATTACAGTAGATATGCATTAGTACAGGTCATATGTTAAGGCTGTATGCATGTTTTAGTTGTAGCTAAAGTTTATTACCAGCCGCGACAGCAAAGCTGGTACAGTATTGTTTTCGATATGCCAGTCTGTCTGTGCATCTGTTAGCACGACAACTTTGTAACCGCTCAAGACATCATCACAAAATTTTATAGGTGTGCAGCAGGGAAGAAAATCTCCTACGAGTTCGAAACTGGTAAAAGCATTCGCGCAATAAGCAGATTTTCATAAACCTAACTACACCTAACATTAGGACCCTCCCAAACAAGGTATATTACCTTACATCCTTAGAGAAAATGCACTTGTAGTGCATAGTATGCCTAGTACACAGCAGTGTCAACAATTTCTCTCTCACCTTTAGGGCACAATATCTATACAAAAAAGCAGCCTGACAGTTGAATGCAAGCCAAATCTAATGTTATCACTAAGTAAACTGTGCTCATTTGTACAACACAGCTCTTATGCTGGGCACCTCCTGCAAGAAATTTTGGGCAATTATTTACGAAACGGGCGCACTGATTCCACCTATATTATAATCCATCCATCCATCATCCAATCATACGTTGCCCCATGAGGAGCGTAGAAGCCCGGGGCTAGGCAGTTGGTCCCGTCATTTAAAATGAGAGTGACCAGCCTCACTCATCCCTAAGTGGCATTACATGAGCAATTAACCCAACCACCCCCTGGACATAAACCTTCACTGGCTCAATCCGACTGGAGTGCAATAATTACCCACTAAACCACCAGGCACCAAAATTTGGTTATATGGTTACCACCCAGCGTAGTAAATGGTTTCCTGGTGTACAGGAAACCATTTGGCTTGTCGCTCAGTGTAGAGTCACCCACAGGCAGAAGGAAGAGGAAAGAATGAAGGAAAGAAAGACAGAAAAGGGGGTGTAAAGTTGCCCATAGGCAGAAGGACAAGGAAAGAATAAAGAGAAGAGGATGGAAGGAAAGAAGGATGGAGGAGAGGAAAGGGCAGACACCCGACAGCAGCACTACATCGAGTGAGTGGATGGTTAGCGCTCATTATCTCAAGGTAAGTAATTCTGGTAAAGATGCAACACACACAGTTAACTACAGAGTTGTGACTGCAGGAAGTAATTGGGAAAAGACAAAATTGACCTATTTTGTGGTATTTAAGGAAGCGACCAGACCGCCCACATTTATCGTTAATCTCCCCATCTACCCGCGCTGTTCACCAACCATCGCTTTGACTGGACGTGTCAATGCATCAAACATACTCAAATATGTGCAACAGGAGACATTGGAGTCAAAGCTATGGAAAACTTAGCGATTTAGCCAAACCTAACGTAACCGAATCTAACTTGACCAAAGCTAATTGGGGGGTTTTGCCTCCCCAACCCACTATACTTTTAACCTAACCTAATCCACCCTAACTAAACCTAACTCCCCCCGAATTTGGGATTGCCACAAAATATTACACTGAAGATCCCAAACCCATAAAGGCAAAATGCAACTCGGTAAAAAAATCTATCTATCTATAGCCCGACGCCCTAATCCTGCAAAGGGTGGCCGCAGACAAAACGCCTCCAAGTCACTCTGTCACCCACCATTTGACTCCCCTCCCCCCAACTCACCCCCCCTCCCTCATATACCTCTCAACTCCATCCCTCCACCTCATCCTCGGTCTACCCCTCCCTCTCCCTCCCTCCACCTCACCTACATACACCCTCTTAGTCAGTCTTTCATTCTCCATTCTCTCCACATGTCCAAACCACCTCAGTGTATTTCTCCTAATCTTTTCAACCACATCCACATCTACCCCACAACGTTCCTTCACTTCTTCATTCGTCAACCTGTCCCTCCACGTCACTCCACATGCTCCTCTCAAGTAACTCATTTCCACTGCTCTCACTCTTGACTTGTTCCCCTCTTGCAAGGTCACGCCTCGCTTCCATACGTCAGGGTAGGGATCACAATACTATCATGCAGTGACTTCTTAACTTCCATACGCACCTCCCTATTTCTCATCACTGCTTTCAGTGTACCAACAACCTTTCTTCCCTGCTGTACCCTTTCACGTACTTCATCCCCCAAAGTTCCATCCTTACTCATCACACTACCCAAGTACTTGAATGTACTCACATTCTCCATATCCTCACCATCCAACCTCACTGCACACTCTGTGACTTCATTCCTCTCAAACACCATAACTTTACTTTTGTTTACATTAACTTTCAGCTTCCTCCTCCTACACACTGTCCCAAATTCATTCACCAAACCTTGCAACTCCCATTCATCTTCACTCAACAATACTGTATCATCAGCAAACAGCAACACCGGAAGCTTCCAAATCTCACCCTCATTCATTAGGGCCACCCCCACATCCACTGCCCTACCTTGTACCTCCTTAACAACCCCATCCATATATATATTAAACAGCCATGGAGACATTACACACCCCTGTTTCAGTCCCACATTGAGATCAAAGAACTCACTCAGCTCACCATCCACTCGCACCGTAGCCCTAGCTCCCTCGTACATACTCTTCACAGCACTTAACAATTTCCCCTCCACTCCATATATTCTTAATACCTTCCACATACCTTGCCTATCTATTCTGTCATAAGCTTTCTCCAAGTCCATGAAGGCAGCATACACTTTCCTTCCCTTCTCTAGATACTTCTCCACTAAACATCTTAGAACAAATATCTGATCTACACACCCTTTTCCCTTCCTAAATCCCCCTTGTTCTTCTCCAACTAAATAAAAATAAAAATAAAAAAAAGTTAATATGCAGGAGGATAAAGAGCAGCTGCAGCCAGAAGCAACTCCTGGAATGCCACTTCTTGCAGTCTGTTGTGTCCTTGATAAGCAAATGGCTATGTATTAAAGGAAGCAGTTGATGTAAACCACTGCAAATAACAGTTTCACCAAAGTCATGGTACATCCTGTACACACCATTTGGAAATCGCACCCAGAGTAAAATGTGTGCTCACAGCATCTGACATCCAGCGATGGACATGGCAATGTCGGAGGAATATTTACGAATTCAAAATCCTAAATGACAGCCTTCAGGGTAAGTAAAAATCCCCCGTAGGTATAGTAATCCAGGAGAGGTGCCAATTACCCTGTGAAAGACTCCTTTCAACAGAAAATATGGAAAGGTCACGCCCATTTGGTAAAAAAAAATTACCAACTTTGTTTTTCACCCTTCTGATAGCATTTCAGACATTAATAAAAATGCTATGAACACAAGAAAAAATCGAGAAACAAGCAAATACCTTGTTATATAAAATTCTCCTTTCCAACTACCAAACACTCTAATAACTGATGTGGGTTTTGATTTTTCATTTTGCTGATTGTAGGCCAAATGCTTCCAGAGTAACCTGTCTTCTCATATTAAAATTCATACCATATATTAAAAGACTATAAAAATTTTTTATATCGGCAATAACTGCAAAATGCAGCTTTAAGTTAAATATGTTTTGTTCCATGACTGTAGGTTGAAAGCGCATGTGCACACACACACATGCATGCAAAGATGCATGCATACACACATATATGTGTTTCCATGCATGTGTACAGTACATCCTACGTAATACTCTAAACTTTTTGGCTTATTCAAAAATAAAAAAAGCTAAGTTCATCATTAATATGATTTTCAGTACATTCTTCAAAGAGTGAAAGAGCTTGATTATACCATATCATTTATAAAGGCTTCATCATGCTTGAATGCATTGGACTTGGTCACCTAATGGCAGAGCTCCAAGCTGCTTCATTTCCGGCAGCCTCGTTATTGAGCCCCTTATCCTTGAAGTCACACTCTATGACCTCACCCCAGGTCTTTTCTCATCTGCCTCTGGCAACCCTACTTCCAATGTTCACACTTCTCACTCTCTGCACCCAACTGTCATCCTTTATATGCTCAACATGCTTAAACAATCTCAATCTACCCATCCTCATCATGGCACCAATATATTCAAGTCCCATCCTTCCTCTCAACTCTTCAATCACAATCCTAGCCCCTTAGACATCATATTCAAGGATACCCTATACATCCATATAATCACTGTAACTTCTGAATATATAAGCCTATGAACATCTGAATAAATGACTAATGAAATAAACATGTATTTGACTCACCAAATCTGCATATTGATGTTTATCTTCCCAGAAGGTGCGGAACTGACACATTTCCAGCAGATCATGGAGGTACATTATGCGCTTGATGTTGTTGTCCTCCATCTAAATAATGAACAATTCTTGCTATATCATGCAAAACACACATAAATCTGCAATTTATAATATGACACAAAACACAGTATAGTACATCAGTCTTGGCTCTGTGCTCTTTGGACTGCACTGAATTTATAAAACTCATACTTGAAGCGATATACTGTTAGTGATGGCAGTTATATAATTTATCTACACTAAGTAGTAAACAAATGCTCTCAGTAATTAAAAGTCTATCTATCTATCTATCTATCTATTGCCAGACACCACAATCCCACAAAGGGTGGCCATTTGACACTGAGTTAGCTGTTTTACAGAGAGGGGCACCAACCCTCCACCAACCCACTTGTTGACACGTAGGGAGCACGTATGGTTTGGTTATATGGTTACCACCCAGCGTTGTAAATGGTTTCTTGACTTACAGGAAACATTGGGATAAAGATAAAATCTGAGTCGTATAAAGGATCACATACTGTTATTTATCTACTGTCAATTCTCCATCTGAAAAGCAACATTTCTTCCCCTCAGTCATCCACAATACAGGAAATAAATACACATTACTACTTAGCAACTCAAATTCAGAAACCTACATCAGCTGATGACAATGATCAAAGTCAAAATATTTTATTTAGCCAAGGAATAGTACAATTATCAATAAATATATTTTCTTAGATGGAAACATGGCTGAGCCCTTTAAGAGTGATCACTCTCCTTAAAGGGACCCTAAATTAACACTTTTGGATATATGTTTAGTTTTTAAGGCTAACATATAATCCCAAGCATAATGGTAAGTACATTATTTACAATTAAATATGGCTATTAAATTTCTTAATAATATTCAATTAATAATGTAATAAGAAGACAAAGGGAAGAAAGGACTATAAAATTAATCATAATTGTAAAAATAATGTTAATAATGATAATAATAACAACAATAATACAATAATAATAATCCGTCCGTCCATCATCCAGTCCTATGTTGCCCCATGAGGAGCGTAGGAGCCCGGGGCTAGGCAAGTTGGTCCTGACATTTAAAATGAGAGTGACCAGCCTCACTCATCCCTGAGTGGCATTATGTGAGCAATAAACCCCAACCACCCCTTGGATATAAACCTTCACCAGCTCCATCCGATTGGAGCGCCATAATTAACCACTAAACCATAATAATAATAATAATAATAATAATAATAATAATAATAATAATAATAATGTGATATTACAAACAATTACAAACTTCTGCTTCCTGGGAACCAAACCTGACCATGGATGTGATATCACAAGCACCAATTACAATCAAGCTGGTGTCGGAGAAGGATGCCTTCATGCCATGGTACCATTATAAACAGGCAGCTGTAGTGGTTACAGAACTGTCCCTCAACTCTCCCCATCTCCCAGAGGAGGGTGATGGACTACAGATGAAAGGCAACTTCAATCTTTAGTCCACTGGGTTCACATTCAGATGAACCTGGGCGTACAACTATTAATACTACTATTACAAACATTTGCCTGCCCTGAAAGCCAAGTCTGAAAATGAATTACTTTTGTCTGAAGGTGGGAAATGACTCTCCTTTGTGCTGTGCAGGTCCATCATATATGCCAGTAATAGCTACCCACACAAAAGTGACTCCAGTGAGCTCATATGCTACAAAAATGTCCTCATGTGATCACTACTTAAGGAAAGATATACAGAGAGGACGGGGATAAAAGCAGGAAGGTGTAATTTTGTACGAAGTATAAAGTATTGGGAGGTGGAAGAGAGGTAAAAAAAATAAATAAAAAATTAATAACAGAATCATTTTGCTCCAAGTTATGACAAACAGTAGTCAGTAAATGTTGTTCTGTTTATATGGAAAAAAAAAAAAAAAAAAAAAAAAAAAAAAAACTCTGACAAATTCTGTCCAGAAAAATGATTAACAAACCTGATCCTGGCCAAGAAGACACTTGCAAAGAACAAAGTCAGTGTGTGGGAGATTGGTGAGAGCCTTCATAAGGATATGACATGCCACTGTGCTCTGGTAAGTACCAGGGTTGAACTGGTAAAGCTTCAGCAGTGCCAAGTTTGCCTCCAAATCGTAAGTATTCTCCCGTGCTTGTAGCTCCACATACCGCTCTAGTGTAGCAATGTTTTCTGGGTTGTACCTGCAGGCATAAAACATGGTACAGTATAATCATCTGACCAAAGATTCCGTTTTCATTTTATATTTTTAAAAAGATGAATAAGAAGACTTGCCTCTAAAATCAACACAATTTAACATCAGTACTTTCCACTGGCTCTAGCTGGAAAGTGAAAAGATCTAAATCCCTACTGCATAAATTTTGCATGTATCATGACAAAGCACTTACACTTAGGGTGTATCTTCACAATTCATGGGCTAAGATCACCAGGAATGCCAGTGCCATATCATGTGAAGTCCTTCTTATTTCTGGCAAAAATCAACATCAAATGAACCATAAAAAAAACTAGGCTATCAGATAATCACACTTTCAGTTCAGAAAAAACAAAAAATTATGGGCGAACTTGTGGTAGGACGGGGCGCTCACCATCCACTCACTCAATGTAGTGCTGCTCTCAGGTGTCTGCCCTTTCCTCTCCTCCATCCATCCACTTCTGTCTTTCTTTCCTTCATTCTTTCCTCGTCCTTCTGCCTACGGGTGACTTTACACTCCCTCTTCTGTCTTTCTTTCCTTCATTCTTTCCTCTTCCTTTTGTCTGTGGGTGACTCTACTCAGAGTGACAAGCCAAATGGCTTCCTGTTCACCAGGAAACCATTTACTACACTGGGTGGTAGCCATATGACCAAATTGTGGCGCCTGGTGGTTTAGTGGGTAATTAAGGTGCTCCAGTCGGATTGAGCCGGTGACGGTTTATATCCAGGGGATGGTTGGGGTTTATTGCTCACGTAATGCCATTCAGGGATGAGTGAGGCTGGTCACTCTCATCTTAAATGTCCCGGGCTCCTATGCTCCTCATGGGGCAACATAGGATTGGATGATGGATGAATGGATCAGCAAATCTTGAACATAACCTCAACACAATATCTCCATGTAAGGTGTACAGGAAACCATTTGGCTTGTCACTCAGCGTAGAGTCACCCACAGGCAGAAGGAAGAGTAAAGAATGAAGGAAAGAAAGACAGAAGAAGGAGTGTAAAGTTACCCGTAGGCAGAAGGACAAGGAAAGAATGAAGGAAAGAAAGACAGAAGAGGATAGAAGGAAAGAAGGTTGGAGGAGAGGAAAGGGCAGACACCCGACAGCAGCACTACATTGAGTGAGTGGATGGTGTGTGCCACATGACAGTATTGTGATACCAACTCCTATGTATGGAAATGAAGCTTGGACGTTGTTGGAGGGACACAAGCAAAAGTGAAAGCAGTGGAAATGAGTTATTTGAGAGGAGCCTGTGGAGGCACATGGAGAGACAGACTGACAAATGAGGATGTGAAGGAGCATTGTGGTGTGGATGTGGATGTGACAGGAAGCATTAGGAGAAACACACTGAGGTGGTTTGGCCATGTGGAAAGAATGAAGAGAGACTGATGAAGAGAGTATGTGAGTGAGGTGGCGGGGAAGAGAGGGAGGGGAAGGCAAAGGATGAGATGGAGGGATGGAGTGGAGGTATGTGAGAGAGGGGGGTGTGAATTGGGAGCAGGGCAGTGAAATGGCGGGGGACAGGGTGACGTGGAGATGATTTGTTTGTGGCCACCCCGTATAAGGGATTAAGGTGTCTGGCAATAGATAGATAGATAGATTTCATTTCCCATATCCCAACTGAAGGTCACGTTAGGGAAGGTTATGTTGGGTTAGGTTTGGTTAAATTGTTGGGTACAGTTAGGCTAGGTTAGGTTAAGTTCAGTTAAATTGTTAGGCTAATTAAGCTTATGTTCTCGTGGGTTAGAATACAGTACGTTACTTTGTTAGGTGATAGTGATTGATGTACATTTAGGTCATATAAGCTATGGACAGATTATGTTACACAGGGCTAGATTAGAATATATTTCGTTAGGTTAAGTTATTGTCTCTTTGTGTAAGCTGTGGAAATTCTCAATTATCATGAATCAAGATGGTGTACTAAAAGACGCCCAGGACACCAAGCCACAAACAACAGCTGCTTCCACAATTATGCAGAGGATTCAAACAAGATCTGATACAGCAGAATGGAGTAAAAAAATAAATAAATACATAAAAAAAAAACGAGTGGGTGGGAGATACATTTAAAGGAACGTCGCAGTTAAGGGGTTAACAAGAAACATTCATATACCACCCCAGAAATAATGAGAAAAATATAACAGACAATCAGGAAGAAAAACTAATTTGGTAAGGTGCTTGAACTGCTTAACCCCTAAATGGCTGATGGCATCGAATGACGTTTTACCGAAGCATGGCCAGTGACATCAATGCAGGGCGACCTGTAAAAAACTGTGAACAATTTTGGAAGGGGAACGAAGGTCTGGGAGATGTCGACACAGATCTACTCCAGTCTCCAAACCATTCAGGTGCTCGGTACAATCTTGTAAATCAGTCATGAGTGGATGTCCATCTTTTGCTCCCCTCAAGGGAAAGTGTATGCAAGAATAAGACAGCAAGAAAGCCAAGAACAGGAAGAAAGTGTGTTTCCCAGACAATGACTGCTTATCAATGTTTGCTTCTGACCTGGGAAGGGTGGGGAAAGATATAGGCATCCCTGGCACTCCCTCACTCTCCCCACTCTACAACCCCCAACACTACAGCGTAAAAGGTAAGTTGTTTTTTCCTTTACTCATTTGTTTCATTATTTCTTTTACTGTAGTTTTTTCTTTTCTTTTTTTTTGTATTTGTAGGAAAAATATTCATTTTCCTTGTTTACTGTACCTACAGCTACAACATAAAGTACATCATCCCCTTACCCCGCCTTCCCCAGCTCACCGTTCTAATCTCTATCTATCTATCTATCTATTGCCAGACGCCATAATCCCGTAAGGGGTGGCCATTTGACTTTGAGTTATTTGTTTTACGGGGAGGGGCACTAACCCTCCACCAACCCACTTGTTGACATCTCTAGCCTTATCATTTTAACCACCAAAGTTGTCCCTACACAGTTGCATCCATTATTTTTCTCTTCTTTCCTAAACCACCCAGAGTTAAAAAAACAACTCCATACAGGAATAAACATTATCAACATAAAAAAAGGGGGAAAACATTCATATTTATATTTTTATTTATAATTACCGTACATACAGGTATATCCCAAGATATGATACCTGGCTTCGTAATGGGGGTAGAAATAACACTATATCCAGCCTAACAATGGCCAAATACCGGTTTATTTATTTATTGTTTTTTACCAATTTTAATGATATTTTACACTTAAATTTTGTGTTTAGGTTGATTTATAAATTGTTATTAGACTTACATTATTGTGTTTTAGTCAAAGGTCGGATGAGCATTGTCATTTTGGGGTACAGTTTACTTTCTGAACTTTTCCAGACTTATATTTGACGATTTTCAAATTTTACTTTTGGGTTTAGATGAGTTATAAACTGCTTTTAGGCTTAGTTTAGCTTGTTTTAAAGCTACCTGGGGGGAAGCCCAAGGCTCAAAAAAGCATCCCTATACTTTACATGTTAAATCTACTCCGCCTAGCGATGGGTTTTTACTTAACCAATTGCATCGTTAAATTGGGGTATACAGGCAAGTCGCCTAATTCGTGTATCTGTAAGATGCAGATTTGTAATCCGCGGTACTTTGCCCAACCAGACCCTATTTATTTTATTCTGCAGAAAAAACTCAAAAAATGCGGTTCCTAGATTCCAAAGTGGCTCATTTCCGAGGAGATTTATAATACCCAGGCATCCATGATGTACTGCGCGGCTGCTAGCCAATCACAGACAACCTAGACCCAGCAGCCAATCACAGCACAGCCCTGGTGGCAAGTGTGCACACTACAGCCGCCATGTTTTGTTTACCTCCTGTCCTGCCAACTGCCAACTATGTGTGTTCCCCCGTGAGTTCTGAGTGCTACCTGGCCCTTTTTTTTTTTTTTTTTTGTCAAGGTTACCTCTACCTGGGTTGTTATGGATGGTCCCAACCCCCCAAGGTGACGTCGACCCAGCTGGGGTCCAAGAAGAAGGCTTCTCTCAGTTATTGGCAGCGTTTGGACATTATTCATCGAGTAGAGAAAGGAGAGAAATTTGCACACTTGGCCAGGAAGTATGGCCTGAACGAGTATTCAGCAAGTACAGCCTCTTAATTATTGTTTATTCCCACTTAATTATTGTTTATTTACATTAAATACATGCATTGAATATTTCTAAGATTGTCTGTTTGTGTTAGCTGTTGGCTAGTTAGGTGTATGTAGGGTGCTGTAGGGGGGTTCCACGAAGGTCCAGACTAAATATCCTTTTTTCCCATTGGCTCTTAACTTTGTAAACTGCGGAATTCATAATCCACAGGTAGGTACTAGTCTCTGATTGCCGCGGATTAGGCAGCTTGACTGAACTTGCATACTGTATTATGTCTATCTATAGCCTGACGCCCTAATCCCGCAAAGGGTGGCCGCAGACAAAACGCCTCCAAGTTGCTCTGTCACCCACCATTTGACTACCCTCCCCTCCCTCATATACCTCTCAACTCCATCCCTCCACCTCATCCTCGGTCTACCTCTCCCTCTCCCTCCCTCCACCTCACCTACATACACCCTCTTAGTCAGTCTTTCATTCTCCATTCTCTTCACATGTCCAAACCACCTCAGTGTATTTCTCCTAATCTTCTCAACCACATCCACATCCACCCCACAGCGTTCCTTCACTTCTTCATTCGTCAGCCTGTCCCTCCACGTCACTCCACATGCTCCTCTCAAGTAACTCATTTCCACTGCTCTCACTCTTGACTTATGTACAACACTGAATTTGTTCATCTTACAAATTTCTTGTTTTACACAAGCATTTCAGCAAAATATGAGGTGTTCTCGTGGTGAATATATGGATGTGAAACCTTCCCTTCCCTTCACACTTATTCCCTAGTGCGAAGTGCTAACTGCGGGTTGTATCGAATTTTGGTCACTGCGGTTCAAGCCTGTACAGTACTGTACACACAAAGCAGGACCCTTCTCTGGCTAGAGTCTAAAAATACCATCTCTTGCCTCTCTCTGGACACAAACTAAACCACCCAGAAAACAGAAATATTTCAATACTTGCAAAAAAAAAAAAAAAAAAAAAAGTGAAAAAATTTAACAATAATTATTCTTTTCTTATGAAACTTCCCACATTCTGTACTGATTTTGTTTGTAATACACACACCTAGTCATTTCAAACCATTTCAGCACCAATGAAATATTTTTGGGTGACAATATGGATATTTTTTAGTGCGATGCTTTATCACTCCTCTGGTTAGTTTTCACCAGTATGTATGCAGTCATTTGATGAGATTTTTATCACTTCATTGCAAAGCACAGGATGAGTTTGGGAAGCTAAAAATTGTATTGGTAGGTGCGCCAGATGTCTTATCAATTTGATGGAAAAAAATTATATATATATGATTTTTGAAAATTGAAAAAATTGTGCCCGTGTTGTATGCATGGAGTAACTTAAGCAGGAAATTACCGTTCCCTTCTCTATTTAGCCTAAATAACCAAACCGAAACTAACCTAATCCTTGATCAATCTAACCTACATGAACCTAAAATAAACGGTCAAATTTAACACATTGCCCTCATCCAATTTTCGACTTTTCGTTAACATTTTCTAGTAGAATTGGTAATTCTAAGAATCTTTTCTTCTATGACATTTCTCTCACATATTGATTATAAACGAGTTTAACACGATTTACTTCCGCCAATCACAATCACAGATAGGTGATACTTTTTCGTACTTTTACCCACTTCACTGACAACAAAAGTGGCTAACTCTCCTTATACTTTACGCAGTTCTAAGCATTTTTTCTACTATGACACTTCTGTCTTAAATCAACCGTTGATGAGTTGTGCAATTTATTACACTTATTATTTTCTATGGTCGAGAGGTTTTCCCTGCCATGGTCGAACAGTTGTGTGTGTTCGTTGGTGCGTGTTATGTGCGTGGGTGGATAAAGTGCATGCGTGGCACATGAATCAGCCAATCACAAAGTAGAATTTCAAATGCCCCACGCTAGGGCCCGCAAGATTTGAAAGTCATTTCGTCTCCATTCATGGACTGAGAAGCCTGCAAAATTTATTACTTCACTGCTATTTCACAGTTCTACCAGCAAGAAGATAAAACTGTAGCCTTTGTGCGATCGCATGGTGTTTTACCTTCAACAGAAACAAAGTACCCAAATCAAGGCAAAAGTCTCATTTTAAGTGAGGATCAGAAAGTGTTGCACTGTTCCCCGCCACCAGTTGCCGTTACAGCTACAGACGACTCTTCAGATGCAGACGAGGAACTGTAAACTGCTAGGTAAATGCATTATTTCTTATTTACACCCGGTTAGGTTAGGTTAGATGAGGTTTGGTTAATGTCATGGGGGGTCTGGGGGGTGAAGCCCCCCAGTTGGGAAGCACGGCCAGGGTTGGGAGGTCTGGGGGGCAAAGCCCCCCAGTTAGGAAACACGAACTCCCTAAGAAGCTTAAAATTATTTTCTTCCGAAGGATTTTAGTGTTTTCCGTTTGATTTTGATAACAGTTCCAGTATGAAATCACTCGCTTTTGCGTTTTTCCCCCACCCAAAACCCCGGTTTCCCACGTGTCCCCCAGTATTCTTGGGGGGAGGGGGAAAAAAAACGCAAAAAAATACGTTTCACGTGATTAACAGGCATCCAACCTGAGTGTTTTGTTGTTATTGTTGATTTCGACCGGTCCTTTCCACCGGAAGTCACTAGTGGCGTTCAACAAAAACTAGCGACTTGCAATAGAAACAAAGATCAAAATCGATCGAATCACACCAAAAACAACAGGAAACACTCAGGTTGGATGAAAAAATCGGATGAGGGCAACGTGTAAAATTGACCAAATAAACTAACCTTAATTCACGAAATGACTGATTTCACACTATGCCTGAAACATACATACTGTATATGTATATTTATTTACATACACCTATATACCACCTATAGCTACATATAGGTCAGAAGACATCCAACTATCTTCCTGACAACACACAATATTGTTGATAAATGGCACAATACTTGACATGCTGATATTTTCAGCAAGGCAGCTAAAAAGGACACTCAGCGCATGCACACTGAATGGAACGGTAACTTCCAGCATAAGTACAGTAGTGCATACGACACTGAGGCCAACCAACGGGTCCTGACGATATCCAGATCCACAGCCACCAAGAGGTTAAAGTGTATACTGACCCAGTGTCATGATGTTATTAAACTTCGATCATTTGCTAATGGGAGTTTGGTTCTATCATTTCAACCCCTAACAGAATTACGAGTTTTTGATCCATTTTTTCAGTATTTTAGAAAATTCTACCTGACACTTTTCTTCTATGACAATTTCATCGCAAATTATTTTTATTTTACTCCTGAAGGTTAGGTTATCTTCTAGAGTAAAATAATTTGCGACAAAAATGCCAAGTTGGAAGAAGCGTCTTAGAATTGTCTAAAATATCGAAAAAATGGGTCAAAAACTCGTAATTTTGTTAGGGGTTGAAACGATATTACCGTCAGTTCTCCTACAGTTCGCCCCCAGGATCTTTAACAGCGTCCAAATGAAGAGGCCAGACTCCATCAGTCCACTTGGTTCATGCCTTGGCTTTAAGCGCTGGGGAACACCGACGACTATCTGGACATCCTAAGCACAGATGTCGTTCGTTGAGAGAACTAAAACATCAGTACAAGGCAGAGTCAAGGTATACAATGCTGTATAATTACAAAATTATCTTAATATACACACCGTTCTATGCCACGAAGCATAGAAGCAACAGTAGCCCTCATTGCTTCCGCTTGTTCAGCCATGATGTGATGAGAGTGATGACAACAAAGATTCGAACGTTTTTCAAAACAAATAAAACCTTTATCTTTTTTGTCTTACTCAAACCGTTTGGATATTATTGTATAAAATTTGTTAATGTTTTTCTTGCATAAATACCACGTTCTCTTTATCACCAACATAAAAACGAAAGCAGAAAAATCTGTACTCCACGACAAATCCGTCATGAGCTTTTGTCAGTAATACTTTCGTTATACAAATCAGCTCATTTACTATTGCAAAGGTTCATTGGTTCTAGTTGTACATTCGCTGACAACATACTCGAATGCATAAACTGTAACCATGGAAACAGAAGTAAACAAAACATTCCTCAACATTTTAGACAGAGGACAAAATGGACCCATTATTTTTGGCTCTGAGCTGCTTCAGACGAAGAAAGCTTGACAAGTGTATAGATATTTGTACAGAAATGTTGAATAAGAATCCTCTTGATCAGGTAAATTGATGTGCCTTTGTGAATGCCAGTTGTATTAATAAGCAATTAACCAGACCTCATTATATTGGTTGCTCATAAGGTACAATACACCATAGCCATCATCATCTCGGACTTTTTTTACCATCTAAGGGTGGGGTAAGGGAGGGTTCAGAAAACAAGAAAGGAGGAAACATGATAGAGGGGGACCAAATAAGCCACATATACCTGGTGATATGAACTACTCATTCAGTCACCATTTAAACAGTGACTGCTTCGCAGACCAAACTTTCTACACCTTTTTTTTCTTTAGGGATGCACTTCACATTGCTGGCTAGACTGAGTCAATAGTATTAACTGCGTTTAAGTTAAAAAAAAAAAAAAAAGTTGGTAAACCCTTGTCATGTGGTCCTTTGTACATAATTTCTCCAGTCTAACTTGATCTCCAGTCATTTCCCAAGCCTCACCAACATTCATGTCTCACTCTTCTACACAGCCATTTACTATGTCTATTCATCCTCTTCTTGGACTATTGTACACACCTCCTTCTAATGGTAAGCTCACAAATACGCATCCTCTTAGAGCCATGTCTCTTTGTGACCATAGTTTTTTTTTTTTTTTTTTTTTTTAGATAATGAATGGGGGAAGGAAAAAAGATAAGTCCATGTGCCTAAAGGCATCCTCCATTCATAAAATATTTATAACAACTGGATTTAAATTGCAATGGATTAAATGTTTGTGGGAAGCAACTCCCAGGAAGTGAATTGCAGAGAGTAGTAGTTCTGGGGATAAATTAATTTTGATAAGCAGAGGTTCTGCATTGCAGGGGAAAGAGTGTGAGTTCATGGGTGTTCCCAGCTGCCCGAGCATTTCAGGAGAAAATATGAAGGGGAGGCACAGTTGAAGCCAGTTCGTCAGAGCACTTATGGTAAAAACATCGATAAAATAATGCTAAAGAAGCAACATCTCTACATACTGATAATGGAGGAAGGTCCTGCGTAATGGCAGGATTATTGATTAATTTAATGGCTTTATTTTGAAATTTTTCCAACTACCTCAATGCAACTGCTCCACACCCACTCCACAGTGGTGAACAGTATTTGATCTGAGAATACACATGACTTTTGTATACTGTGGGCATATGCTCGTTAGTGAAGAACTCACGAACTCTGTACGGAAGTCCCAATTTTTTAGAAGCATTTTTAGCAAAGGATACCATAAGCTGTCCAGCTTAGGTAGGGGTTTAGAGTAACACCTAGGATAGCAATTGTAGTGGATATGGGAATATTGACATCATTTACAATTATGTGAGAGTCTGAGGGATTCTTTCTGTTGGAAAAATTAATGTACTGTATTTAGTTTTCTGAGCATTAAATGAGACCAGATTTGTTTGTCCCCATTGATTAATTTTAGAAAGGTCCTGGTTCAGAGAAATTGCTGTGTTTATTTGGGAATTTATGATATCAAATCGTGTAAAGGAAGTACTAAATGTGAAAGACCTATGAAGGGTCGAGTCATCAGCATAAGAGTGCATTGGGTTGTGAGTGACAGATAGGAGGTCATTTATATGAATGAGAAAGAGGGTTGGCGCTAAAACTGATCCCAGAGGTATGCCAGCATTTATGGAATGAAACTGAGAATAAATTCCATCTACCATGACCCGTATTTTTCTATTATGAAGGTAAGAAGAAATTTGAGGAACCAGTGATGCAAGGCCATAGTGTGACATCTTAGACAATAAGGCCCGGTGCCATACTATCGGTATGTCAAATGCTTTTGAAATATCAAGTCCTATTTTGTGTGTTTCACCATGTTGGTCTATTGTTTTGTTAATCTGATGGGTAAGAAGGCAAAGAATGTCTACAGTTGAACGTTCTTGTCTAAATCCATATCTGTTGAGCACCACCTCTCCTCCTCTAAACCTCACCTTCTTTTTCTAACAGAGACTCAGCTGTCTGAGGCAACTGACAGCAAACCCTTTTCTGTATCCTCCTACTTTCTCTATACTCATTTCAAAGCCAAAGGTGGCTGTTGTGTATATATACGCAACGACTTATCTTGTTCTCGTGTTCCTGAACTTGATTCTTCTGAATTCTCCACACTCTGGCTTCGGCTTTCCTGTCATTCTCTGACTAAATATATCTGTGGTGTTTACGTATCCTCTAATTCTACTGACCATCAAAAATTCTTCGACCATCTTACTTCTACGATGGAACACATTCTATCCATTTCTCCTCTCTCTGAAACCTCCATTCTTGGAGATTTCAATGTTCACCACCACCTTTGGCTCTCCTCTCCTTTCACGGATCCACCTGGTGAACAAGCCTACATCTTTTCTATCCTTAATGACCTAGAGCAGCTTGTACAGCACCCTACCCGTATCCCTGACCACCTTGGAGAGAGCTCCAACATACTTGACCTCTTCCTCACAACTAATCCTTCTGCTTACTCTGTTAATCTTTTCTCTCCCTTGGGCTCCTCCGATCACAACCTTATTACCTTAACCTGTCCTATCACTCCGGTACGGCCTGTGGATCCTCCAGGGAAACGTCGTCTGTGGCATTTTGGAGCCGCGAACTGGAAGGCCCTCAGGCAGTACTTCTTTGATTTTCCCTGGAATGATTATTGCTTCCATGGCCGTGAGCCATCTGAGTGTGCCTTGCGCATTACGAAGGTTATTCTCTCGGGCATGGAAGCATACATTCCTTTCTCATATCCTTTGACTAACGCAAGAAAGCCTTGGTTTAATCATGCTTGTTCTAATGCTGTCCGCAACAAGGAGAGGGCCTACAAAAGGTACCGGAGCCAACCCACCCCTGAATCACATCATCTTTACGTTTCTGCCCGGAATCGTGCTAAGTCTGTTCTTCGTTCTACTAAAAATAATTTCATCCATACTAAATGCTCTCAACTCTCCAACTCGAATTCTTCCCACTCCTTGTGGCACCTTGCCAAAAATCTTTCTAACAACTTTACCTCATCATCCTTCCCTCCTCTCTTCTGCTCTGATGGTTCTGTAGCTATTTCTTCTACTGATAAAGCAGGTCTCTTCACACAGACTTTCCCTTCCAATTCCACCTTAGACGATTCCGGTGCTGTTCCTCCATCACTTCCCCCCTCTGACTTCCTCATGGCTGACATTAAAATTTCTTCAGTTGATGTATTTTCTGCCATCACTGGCCTCAGTACTAACAAGGCATATGGGCCTGATGGGGTCCCTCCTGTTGTTCTTAAGAACTGTGCTTCTGTGCTTACACCCTGCCTAGGCATACTCTTTCGCCTTTGTCTGTCAACTTGTACCTTTCCTTCTTGCTGGAAGTTTGCTCTCATTCAGCCAGTTCCAAAGAAGGGTGACCACTCCCAACCCTCCAACTATCTTCCAATTGCTTTAACGTCCTGTATTTCAAAAGTTTTCGAGTCAATTCTTAATAGAAAAATTTTAAGGCATCTTTCCTATCACAACCTTCTTTCTGATCGTCAGTATGGGTTCCGTCAGGGACGCTCCACTGGCGATCTTCTCACCTACCTTTCAGACTCCTGGTCATTCTCCTTTTGGGACTTTGGCGAAAGCTTTGCCATTGCACTTGACATCTCAAAGGCTTTCGATCGAGTCTGGCATAAATCTTTAATTTCCAAACTGCCCTCCTACGGTTTCTATCCTTCTATCTGTGCCTTCATCGCTAGCTTCCTTTCCGGTCGTTCTATAGCCGCTGTTGTAGACAGCCATCGTTCTTCTCCTAGATCTATCAGCAGTGGTGTTCCTCAGGGCTCTTTCCTATCACCAACTCTCTTCCTTTTATTCATCAATGATCTTCTAAGCTGTACATCTAACCCTATCCACTCATACGCTGATGACTCCACCCTTCACCATTCCATTCGGTTCCCGCAACGCCCATCTCAACAGTTACTTCAAGAAACAAGGGATGAGGCTATGGCACACCTAATGTCTGACTTGGCTCGTATCTCTGACTGGTAAAAATAATATGGTTGTCTTTAATGCATCTAAGACTCAGTTCTTACACCTATCAACCCGACAAAATCATCCACAGGTATACCCACTAATGTTTAATAATATTCAGCTTAATCCTGCATCATCCTTGAACATGCTTGGGGTTTCATTTACTCGGGACTTATCTTGGAAAGATCATATTACATCTCTTGTAAAATCTGCTTCCAAGAGATTGGGTGTGCTAAGCCGACTCTGCTCTTTCTTTACCCCTGCACAATTGTTGACTCTATACAGGGGTTTTATCCGCCCCTGTGTGGAGTACAACTCTCATGTGTGGGGAGGCTCCCCATATACAGCTCTTCTCAATAGGATGGAGTCAAAGGCTTTTCGTCTCATTAACTCTCCTCCTCTTACTGACTCTCTTCAACCTCTGTCTCTTCGCCACACTGTTGCATCTTTATCTCTTTTCTATCGCTACTTTAATGGTCATTGCTCCTCTGAACTGTGTGCTTGCATTCCTCCACCTCTACGACGGGCGCATAGCACCCGTCTGGCAGCAAACTCTCATCCCTTTTCTGTCCAACTCTCTAATGCAAGAGTTAACCGTTACTCCCAGTCTTTCATTTATGCAACAGGTCAGCTCTGGAACTGTCTCCCTCTGTCTGTATTTCCTGCTGCCTATGATCTCTAGTCTTTCAAACGCAGTGTGTCCAGGCATCTCAAAATGATCGGATCTTGAATTTGGCTCTATATTGTACTGTATTTTGTTTTTCTCTTGGAGGGAACTGTTCCTGCGGGCTCATGGCCTTCGGTTCCTTCTTCCTCGCATTAAAAAAAAAAAAAAAAATGTACTGCCGATCATTGATTAATTTATTGATTCTAGATGCTTGATTATGTGTTTGTTAATTAGTGTCTCAAAAACTTTACCGAGAACGGAAGTTATTGCAATTGGTCTGTAGTTTGATGGATCAGAAGTTGTCTCCTTTTTAGGAATAGGATGGATATTTGCTTCTTTCCAAGAGGCTGGAAAACTTGAAGTACGGATGCATAAGCGGAGACAATACAGGAGCCAGCACTGAGGAGCAATTTTTAAGTACTATTGAAGGAATTTCATCTGGACCAGTAGCTTTATCTGCTGAGAGATTCCGTAATACAGCTTGTACGTATCTGGTGTGAATCATGAAAGGAGGTATTTGAGGGGAATCAAAATCAAGTGTACAGGAATATTGTGATTTTCTGTATTTAGGGTTGAGTTTGTTGAAAAATTGTCAACAAGAAGGTTGGTTTTTCCATGTAGGTCACTTACTAGATTTCCACTGGGGGACTGTAGTTGTGGAATGGTAGAGGTGGTGGCGAAGATAGTTTTGAATGAATTAAGGGTTAACCAGAATATTTTGTTACCGTTTGGGTTGTTTAGTAGTTTGTTAGCTTGTCTGTAGAGAAATTTTGATTTAGAAAGAGTGATAATAGTTTTGGCATGGTTTCTGATATTTCTATAAAAGTTAAAGGCTTCTTTAGTTTTGGTCCTTGTATAAGTGTTATAGGTTATTGTTTTATGTTCTGTTACTCTAGTACAATTGTGGTCAAATCATTTAGGAGAATAACATCTTTTTCTGTAACTATGATGGGGAATGAATGTTTCCATGCTGACTTTAATAAAATCCTGTATGTGGCCCAATGTGGAATTTGCATCTTGGGAGAAGGAGGTCCAAGGAACGTCCATGAAAAAATTTTGGAGTCCCTTCCAGTCTGCCTTGTAGTGCCATTTAGTCACCATGACAGGTTCAGAGCAGGAGGGTGTGGTAGATGTTAAACTGGTGGCTTGAATCAGACAGTGATCAGAGGATCCGAGGGGGGACTTCACTTCGACATTATAATGATCTGAATTAGTTGTTAGAAACAAGTCCAATAGGTGGGGATTTTGATCGAGGTTGTCTGGTATACGGGTGGGTTGACTGACTAACTGGGTGAGATAAAATGAGTCTGCAAATAGCTCGATTCAAGACCAGAGTCATCAGTTCTGGCTGAATAAGTGAGCCATTCAACATTATGGACATTAAAATCACCCAGAATAGTCATTTCCGATGCAGTATTAATGTTGAGAACACTTAGTTGTGAAGACAGAGAGTCAAATAAACTCAGCTCTGGAGGGGCATCAGGGGAACGATAAACATAATAGAGATGTTTAATTTTAACAAAAGAATTTAATTTGTATATGGAATAGTTGAAATAAGAACAATTAAATTTAGTAATCTCCTCCAGGGCAATTTCTGATTTAGCAAGGCAACATACGCCTCCTTTGGGTCTGAAATTTTGAATCAAGATATAACCAGGAAAATTAAATATAGCTAAATCAGCGATGGTGCTTACTTGTATCTCTGTCAAAAATAGCAGATCTGGGGATTGAAACTGGAGGAAATTTTGAACAGAGTTGATGTTGGAGTGAAGTCCCCTAATAGTGCAAAAGAAAATTTTACTGCACTGATGAGCAGATTTAGGGCGCCGCAACACCGGAGGTGGCACAGTCGTTTGATGACGACGGGGAGGGCCCTGTGCAGACAACCCAACCCTGCTGGTGGTGATCACCCGAGAAACCACCGCACTAATTCCCAGTATAGCAGCAGCCATGGTTCTTTTTATGGGGGGGAGAGCAGAGATGTGTTGTGGAATGTGTATGATGTGTAATGACAAGATTGGTGTTTTATGGAGAGAGGATAGCAGGTTTAAGGCAATGTGATATAATGTGGATGTGTGTGCTGTGTAAAGAGGGTAGCCTGATGCCCTGTGATGTTTGAGGCAGAAAGATGTTTAACCAGCTACTAAGGCCTAGGAGTGAAAATGGAATCCAGGCTATTCCTTGAGTCTCCCGTTACCTTGACGGTAGTACTTCCCTGAGCAGGGCTGCCTACCCCTACTACTACACATTCCTCAGTTCTGTTGATAGAGTTCCTTACTCCACACATTTCATGAGTTACCGGTACATTATATGTATCTTATTCATTTCATTTTATTCATTCAGTACAAATTCCTCAACAGTCTCATATCCACGACTCTTACTCTTTTTTTTTTTTTTTTTCCTTACAGCACACGTGTCACACCCATATGCAGTATGCTTTTATATATGAAGACTATAACCCTTTCATAGCCATCTTGCAGCCTTCATTCTTCAACATTTGTTAACTATCAAGGCCGTCATAACACCAGCCACTGCATTTTCCCTCTCTGTATCACCCTACCTTCCATTTCCTGTGCAGACATTCCTCTCCTTTCTCTTGCACCTAAGTAGTGAAACTCTCTCACCAATTCATCTCTCCATACAACAGCACATAACAGTAAGAGCCACCCACCCTTTCTCTCAACAACCACCATTTAATTGTTTTCTACATTTAATTTCAGTGCATGATGAGGTAGTTGATGAATAGCTACCATGAATCTTTGGAGGTACTACTATGAGAGTGAAATGTGGCTCAATCGGTAGAGAGGTGGCTTGTAGTCATAACGGACCCGGGTTCAAATCCCGCTGGGGCAGGGAACAGTTTAAGGATTTGAATTTCATAAAAATCAGACTTTACTGATCTACCAGAAGACCCGCCGACATGTCGTAAAAATACCCCCCGGTAATACCAATACACCAGTCCTGTATGAGACAGCCCTAGCATGTATTCAGTATGGACGGTGGGTGTTGGTGCCGAAGTGGTGACATGTAGAGGTGTGCGGTATGTAGGAGGGCTACTGGGCCTTGCAAGCAGGCTGTGAAGCCTATGCCCAGAGTAAAAAAAAAAAAAAAAAAAAAAAAAAGGCCACACAATCATCACACCCTCAGGCAGGAAGCATTCATCTGCAAGTACCATCACGTGATCATCTTTTTTCTGAGTGACTATACATAGTCAGAGCCCAAGCTGAGGCTCACATTGTTACAAATGTAATTTTGCATCTATTTTTTTTTTTCTAACAGCTTTCAGTGAATGTTGGATTGGAAGTAGCTACTGTAATTTACTGGTTTGATACTTGGTTGAGCTTCTGGTCCATAGAAAATATCAGCTGTACTATGGTCAACCCCAATATCGAGAAGCATGACATAATTTGTTTGTTTGCATTCCTTGGTAACAAATGATATAGCACAGAATACAGTGTATTGCAGCTCTGTCATACATTATTCTGTACTTTAGTGTTCAAATTCATATTCTAATAAATGTTTCCAAATTGAGTTTGCCCTAAACAAGGAAGCAACATAACAAAATGGACAGCATATTGGTATTACAGCTGTCAGCAGCTTCATTAGGTATATATGCAAAATTAATAATGTTCCACCATTATGTAAGGTATATACCATATTCCAGTTTAGCTTTATCAATGTAGGTGATGCAGCTCAAGGTTATGAAGGAGTACATGGAGGATGTGTGTATGGTATAAGGAATGCGGAAGGGGAAAGGATACTCGAGTTTGGGGAGGCAACGAACATGATTGTGTGCAACACATATTTTAGGAAAAGAGAGAGTAGGTTAATTACGTATGAGTCGGGGAAATAGCAGTCAGATAGATTATTTTCTGGTTAGGAGGGCTGATAGGAGGTTAGTGAGGGATGTTAAAGTTATAGGAAGTGAGGAGTGTGTGCAGCAGCACAAACTATTGATTTGTGATATGGTGCTTAAGGAATGAGTGATGAAAAAGAGGACTATGTACCCAGGAGGAAAATATGACAGCTGGAAAACCAAGTAGTAAGGGATGCCTTCTATAGTGAGATGAGGAGAGTGGTTGCTGAACAGGGGGCTGTAGACAGAGGAGTTAGTGAACAGTATAGAGCCCTCAAGAACAACCTCTTGAGAGTTACTGATGTAATATGCGGTTGGACAAGAGGCCCACCAAGACATAAAGTAACTTGGTGGTGGGATGAGGGTATAGAAACTGCAGTTAAGGAGAAAAGAAGGCTTTTCCGGAATGGAAGAAGGGTGGTAACAAGGAGGAATACTTGGCTGCCAAGTGTAGGACTAGAAGAGAGGTATACAGGGCGAAGTCTGAGTCACAGAGACTTTTACTTGATAACCTAAATCATGGGGAAAGGAAAAATATGATATTTAAGGTGGCAAATCAGATGAAGAGGGATAATCAGGATATTATAGGCGAGCAGTGTGTGAAGAATGATGAAGGAAGGGTAGCGATGAACAGTGGGGATATTAAAGATGCATGGAGAGAGCAAAATATCCAGTTATTGAATGAGGAATTTGACTGGGACATGGAAGGTTTGGAGCCAGCAGATCCAGTGTTTGGCTCTTGGCCTTTGATTGATGCTGCTACTGTGAGTGAGGCAATATGCAGGATGCAGGTGGGGAAGGCAGCATGTGTGTATGGGTTGACTGCCGAAATGTTGAAGGACTCAGGAGATATAGGGGTGAGGTTAGTCACTGACCTGATAAATATGATTATATATGAGTGTGTTGTCCCAGATGATTGGTTGATGAGTGTAATTGTAAATGTGTATCAAGGGAAGGATGATGCCCTGGAAAGAGGAAATTATAAAGGTATAAAGCTTTTAGATCAGATTATGAAGGTAATGGAGAGAGTTTTAGAAGGCATGATTAGAGAAAGGGTGAATATTGATGAGATGCAGTTTGGGTTTATGCCAGGCAGGGGGACCATTGATGCCATATTCATTGTTCGACAGCTTCAGGAAAAATTTATTGGTAGGAGAAGGGATCTTTAGTTTGTTTTTGTTGATTTGGAAAAGGCCTTTGACAGTCCCTAGAGAGGTGGTGAAGTGGGCAATGAGAAAGCTTGGCTTGGAGGAGTGGCTGGTTAGGGTGGTTATGGCTACATATGGTATGGGGCACAAGGGCTTAAGGGTAAATCCAGATAAAACAAAAGTGATGATATCTAGAGTTGGTGGCGGTACTGTCAGAGACGAGGGAGAGTGGCCATGTGCAGTTTCCCTCAAGGGCGTGGGAAGTAATTCCATCTCTTGTAGTGTTTGTGATAAATGGGTGCACAAGAGATGTAGTGGTATCAGAGGTAGACTGCGAGATAATGTTGATTTTACGTGTGCAGCATGTCGGAGAGAGCAGGTGGAGAATGACAGGTGTGAAAGGATTGAACTTGCTGGTGAGTCTCTTGAGTGTGTGGAAGAGTTTTATTATTTGGGAGACATGTTGTGTGCTGGAGGTAGGGCTGGAGCTAGCTATCTGTGGCTAAGGTGAGAAGTGGTTGGAAGAAGTTCAGGGAGCTCTTGCCTCTCCTGACATTGAGAGGACTCTCCCTTCATGTTAAGGGGTCTTTGTATGCAGCATGTGTTAGGAGTGTAATGCTGTATGGTTGTGAGACCTGGACAGTAAAGGAGGAGGATATTTGCAGGCTCAGACATACAGAAATGACAATGATTATGTGGATGTGCATTGTGTCCCTGCGTGCAAGGCCTAGAGGGGGCTGGGTTTACGATGGAAGAGTTGAGAGGTGGGATGGGACTGGAGTGTATTGGTGTTGTGATGAGAAGAGGTAGATTGAGATGGTTTGGACATGTGGAGAGGATGGGGGATGATAATTGGATGCAGAATGTGAGAAGTGTTAATATTGGGGGTGGTGTTGTGAGGAGTAAACAGAGAAAGACGTGGGACGAGGTCATTAAGTGTGACCTCAGGGTTAAGGGACTGAACAGGGAGGCTGCAATAGATTGTGCAGCATGGAGAGCCGCCATTGGGTGACCAAGGCCAATGCATGCAAGCATATTGGAGCCTTCAAAAACAAAAATGATAGCAGCTTCATCAATATTTGTGTCATCAAAATTATTATAGAATAACTACTTTCAGGCTGTATGGAGTCTAAAAACTCGAGCCCTGACAGAGCAAGTGTGGGTTGATGAGTGTGATGGTGAGGAGGAGGGCCTAGCAGATGTTCTGATGGATGATAACACCATTGCTGCAGTGGCACGGCCAGGCACCTCCCTCCGTACTGCACCTCCCTCCTCAGCTGGTGGACCCTCACAGACCTTCAGGTGTTAGATTTAGACACTGTTGAAGAAGCTCTTGAAAATTCTTGTGGAGGGCCGCAGTTATAATATACTGTATATCTGGGATGGAGACTGATATAGATCAAGCAGCGTGGGGAGCTGCCTGTAGGTGACCAAGGTTGATGCATACAAGCATATTGGAGCCTTTAGAAACAATGCAATACGATACGAAGGATCAGATTTTGTTTCAGAGCATAGTAAGAAGGTTTCTTAAGTACGGTACAGTGATGAAACAAAGTCAGAACTTCTCTGTCAGGGAGTTTGTAGGAGGAAGCAAAGCATTATAGAGGATGATGATGAAGTAAAGAAAGGATAAGTATATAGTTTTCATTGCTGCAGTTTGCAAAATATTATAACCTCTGACCTACACTGCACAGTTACTTGTTTGTGGGGGTGAACTTCCAATCTTAACCCCTTCAGATATGAGCATGCTTTTTATCCGTGTTTTTCATTCAACCAGTATCCAGTCCTATGTTGCCTTTTTTGGAGAAGGAATGACAGAAAACAGTCTACAGAGAGTTCATTAGATTGAAAATACTGTACAGTATGTCAGTCTAATTTATTGCCAGACACCTGAATCCCATAAAGGGTTGCCACAAAGAAATCCCCTTCATGTTACCCTTCCGCCTGCCATTTCACTGCCCTGCTCCCAGCTCACATGCCTCTCTCTCATATAGCTCTCCACTCCATCCCTCCATCTCATCCTTGGCCTCTCCCTTTCTCTCTCCCCACTTCCTCCTCACTCACATACACTTTTCTCCATGTAACTCCACATGCTCCTCTCAGATAACCCGTTTCCACAGCTCTCACTCTTGACTTGTGTGTGTATATTGACTTGTGTGTGTATATTGACTTGTGTGTGTATATATATACTGTATATATATATATATATATATATATATATATATATATATATATATATATATATATATATATATATATATATATATATATATATATATATATATATATATATATATATATATAAATATATATAAATATATATATATATATATATATATATATATATATAAATATATATATATATATATATATATATATATATATATATATATATATATATATATATATATATATATATATATATATATATATATATATATACACAGTACCCTCGCGTCCAACACGGTAATATTGTCATGCATGGGTCCCGTGTTGGACCAAAAATGTGTTGGACAAACAACTGAGCTTATTGGGAAAAATGAATCATGTCAGCAACCCTAGGAAAAAGTCACCCTAAATACCTACCATATACCTATACAAATATTGGTACTACTGTAATTATAATAAATGGTATTGTACTATGAATGATAACTAACCTTTTAGGATAGTGTTGGTGGGCTTGCTGGGAATGGAAGGTGATAACCAAAGCTGTAGGTAGTCCTACTGGGTTCCCGGAGGATGGCTGCTGGTGTCACTAGCCTGTAATGGCTGCTGCTCCTCCCCAACCTCCCTCATAAATCCTTCGAAATTCTTCTCCCCTCTCTTCTTCCTCGATGATTTCTAGCTTGGTGGCCTGAGGGAGGTGCCGCTGCTTTTTGGGGTTTTCAGAAGGCTTCCTAGGCATCGTGAGCAAGGTAAAATGCAGTAGCAAGGGCAGAAAATGCAGCGAGAAAAAAGCACCATCCAATGCGAATTATGCGACTGAGTGGCGCTGTGGTGGGAGAAATTTAAACAAAACATCACGTGAGAGCAGAAGTGTTTTTCACTGGTCGACATCATAATCACGTCACGATAGCGGGCGGGCGTGGCTACTTGATCAGAAGTTTTTATTGGCTATCAGCATCACAGGAACATCCAGTATGACCGTGTTAGACCAGGAGTGATCGTGCTAGAGGTGAACTCTGCGGATTTCGCCCACTTCTCGGAGCTCTGTCAGTGTTATGCTTACACACCCGTTTTACAGTACTTAAATCGTATTACATCGTACTAATTTTTTGCTCTCTGTGCTGGACGCGAATCATGCTGGACACACGCGTGTTGGACGCGAGGGTACTGTACATATATACATATATATATATTTATATACATTTATATACAGTTGCATTGTGCTTGGCTTTATTAAAGCATTATCCAGCTTAATTACGCAATATCCGGCTCAGAAACAGGAAGCAGTCAGCCCTCTGGCTCAGACATGGGAGCCATTTGTTGCACAGGCAGACCCCACAACGCTCCATCCAATCACAATGCTTTGCATTGTAATAACTGAAATGAAACTTAACAGATTAATCACTGATCTGATCGAGATTCGATCCCAGGCCCCTGTGCTCCATATGCATGCATGTTACCACTGAGTCAAGCAGAGGATCCCCACTTGGCCACTGGGCAACACGAGCTTGTATAGACCCCATTACATTACTCTTTTCTCCCCTTGATGACTAATTTGGTCAGTTTCGAACACACATCATAGCGTAGCATTGGAGGCCACCACTGGGGACGCTCTGGACCACACCAAACATCTCATCCCTGGAATGTAAGGACTAGGATGCTGTCAACTAACCAACAACATCATTGCCATCCAAGCCTTGCCTCACATCCCACACTGCTGCCAACCACTATAATAGCCAAAATGAAACCCAGCAAATTAATCAGCGGTCTGACTGAGATTCAATCTCAGGTCCTCGCGCTTCACACGTGTGCACATTACCACTGGGCCAAACAGAGGATCCCTGCTTTGCCTCTGGGCAACATGGACTTTTATAGACCCCATTACAGCAGGAGCGGCTCTCCTGGCGGTCTGAGCCTACCATTGCTCTCTTAATCTCTTCTGTGGACACCATACAGTGAGGACATAGGTGTGCGCTATGCTCTTGTGACTCACGGGGTGGCTAAACCCTACTGTGTGACTTAGTCTGTGCCCTCCCATGCCTCACTTGTTGCTGTAGTCCTTTGACTAACCTTGTGGCCCCTCAGTGCTCTGTGCTGTAGTGCTGTAGCTATTGTACAATGAGGACATATCTGTGTGTATCTCCTCCATCGATGCCAACGCTAGGAGAGTACAGTATGATTATGATTATAATACAGTATAATCATTCAGTACATAATATTATTATGTACTGAATTGCTGTGCTGTACGTACTGTATTCATTTCAGTACTGTACTGTATTGTATTTTAGGCTTAATTTTAATCTTTTACTTAAGTGTAATGTTTTAGGAAAGCTTTTAGGATAGAGGGTCGAGATGGATAGTAGCACATTATCTGGCTCGATGCTGAATGTTTAGCCAATGAGTGGATACTATGTAATATCCGGCATGGGGGTTGGCTGAATTACGCCTGATAGTTGAGAGTTTACTATATACAGTAAACCCTCAATTATCCATTGTAATTCAGCCAAGCTCTATGCCGAATAAAGTAAAATGCCAAATATTGCATAGTACCCACCATTGGCTCAACATTCGGCGTCGAGCTGGTTACTGTGGTACTATCCATCTCGACCCTCTATCCTAATAACTTTCCCATGAGTAAAAGATGAAAGCTAAGCATAAAATACAATATAGTATTGATACAGTACAGTACAGTTCCAGTTAACCGGAAGCTTGGAGAATTTACCTTTCATCTTTCTGTGTTTTTACTTTCATCTCCATTCTTCTCTTTGTGGTTCATTTTTTAATATTTCTTGGCTTTAATTGTATTAGCTTATCCTACTACCTCCACTGATTCTCTTAGTACTTTTGTTACTAGTCTATCTTCCAACTCATCAGTGTCACACTCAGCATAACTTGGAGCCTGCAGTCTGTTTGTTAAATCTAAGTAATAGGCTGCTTTGTTTTTGCTTACTTTTATTCGGCATTTCTTTTTATTTTTAATCAATGTCCTTCTTTCACTTCTGAAACTGGATATGACTGTGCAGCCCACCAGTCTGTGGTAACTTCCAGTACACTACTTACTTTGTTGATTACTGTGACATTTATGATCGTGTTATTCTTATCTGCTATAATGAAGTTGATTTAATTCTTTGTTTCTCCATGTGGACCTCTCCAGGTCCATTTTTTCCCTGTTCTTTTGTGAAAGCATGTGTTCATTACTCTTATGTTATACATTTCATCAAAATTTACCACCATTTCTCCTCTGTCATTCCTTTCTTCCACTCCGAATTTTCCCATACGTGGTTCTCCATTTTTCGATTTGCCAACTCTTGCACTGAAGTCATGAATACAGTACTCGTCAAAAGTATTCAGCATTGTCCGCCGGGCGTGCAATACTTATGGCCCAAAAAGAATCACCCATTTTGGGGGGTAAGAATTGAGCCACAAGTTTGAGCTCCGAGCATGACGTCACGGTAGCCTGAGGCCTTCCGACGCGCTGGTTGGTTCCTGCCTCAGTCGCCCACGGGCTGCCTGAGAGAGAGGAACTCCGCCGAGTGTCCCTCTCAAATTGCGCCATTTTTTACCGAGTGTCCCGCAGTGTTTTGGCCTTCAAAACTTTGTTATGGCACCTACCCGTGAACTATCGAGTGAAATCGTATTCCAGATCGTTGCTCTAAAGGAGGCAGGCCACCAGACAAAGGAAATTAGTGAATTGGTTGGTGTGGCATGATCGACAGTGCGTCGTTGGTGTGCACGGTTTCGGGAGGAAAACAGTGGTGAAGTTCCCACAAAGAAACCGAGGTCTGGTAGGCCTAGGAAAACTTCCCCAAGGTCTGTTAATGTTTCAAAACGTGCAGTGGAGTTTAATCCTCGTGTGAGTGCAAGGAAAATTAAGGAGAGCAACCCGGAAGTGTTTGGTGAGGTGTCAGTGAGAACAGTGTCTCGTAGAGTGCATGAGCTTGGTTACACAAGTCACAGGCCTGTGAAAAAGCCTCTTCTCTCTAGCAGCCAGAGAATTCGTAGGCTTGCCTTTGCTAATAAATATCTAAATTGGGGTGAGGAGCAATGGTTGTCAGTGTTGAAGTCTGATGAGGCAACGTTTAGTGTTACCTGTAACAGAGGAGCACGCAAAGGTAGTGACCCACTTGACCCACGGTATGTAGAAAGCACAGTTAAACATCCTGATTCACTCATGGTATGGGGTTGTTTCTCAGGGAAAGGTTTGGGGAAGCTTGTTGTATTTCCCAAGAACCTCAGAGTGAATCAGGATGTTTACCTGGAGCTTCTGTGTGATCATTTACCAGACTCCTTCGAGCTAACACGTGCACGAGTGTTTCAGCAGGATGGTGCACCTGCTCACAAGGCCAAATCGGTCACCAATTGGCTTCGTGACTGCGAGGTATCATTCATGACAGACTGGCCAGGAAATAGCCCAGACCTCAACCCGATTGAAAACCTCTGGTACCTCATAAAGAAGAGTCTCCAAGGGAAGGACGTGAGCTCTCTGCCTAAGCTGGAAGCCGCCATTCGTGACTCCTGGGACAAAATACCCCTCCAGCACCTCAGGAGCCTCGCCCTTTCACTTCCAAGACGTCTCAGGTCCGTGAAGAAACGTAAAGGCTACCCTACGAAGCACTAAAGGTAAATAAAATTCATTATTTATATGTTTTTTCAATGTTGAAAGGTTTGTTTCTCAGGAGGGACGCAGGGCGCTCCATACTTCTGACGAGCACTGTATAGTACTGTATATCTGGTCTTTTCATCTTCCATAATCTGGGAGATGGCATCATAGAATGTTTCGGTTTCTTTATCTAAGTTTTGAGCAGTCAGTGCTTATGCAATACAGTACTTTTATTACTGTCAGGGTGTATCTTTTGCCTAGTCTAATTACAACCCAAGCTACTTTGTCAGATACACTGCCAAATTTAATAGTGTTCTCTGCAAGATTTCTGTTTAGAAATCCCACACCACTAACTCTTATATTGCCTTCCTCTGTAGTAAACTAGGATGGTTGCTGTCTTGGAGCTGATTTAATTTGTCTTCTTTTCTGTGGATCGGATTTTTCAGATTTCAGATTCAGTAATTTATTGTCATAAGAGAATACAAAGATTTACAACGTACTGTATAAACTAAACAATATTTGGCCAAGCCTACCAAGTTGTGGTAGACAGAGTGATACATACAAAAGGTTAAGGCATTACTGATTGGTAGCACAACAGATCACGATCATATCAAGTGACATCAAACACCAATGATCATAAATACAATAAATAAAAGGTAATCACCAACTTTTGTGTTACAACGTATGATCATTTTAAAATAAAACAAAATGAACGTTTTACACTGTTTTTGGGGGGCTTCTAAAAGGAAAATTTTCAGTGTTCTTTTAAAAATGAGAACAGTTTGGAGACATCTAATATTATGTGGAAGAGAGTTCCATATGGTGGGTGCATTATAAATTACACTTTTTTGTACAAGAGAAAGTTTGGAGAGGGGAAGCACCATAGGAGAATGCCTGGTGTTATAAGCATGGGTTACATAACAAAAAAAAAACTTCTAAAGAACTGAAGTGCATACATTTATGAACTAGCAAACAACAGAAGAAATTATATACAAATTCAAATTTTAGTAATTGTAATTGATCAAAAAAGAGGTTGTGTATGATCATATTTTTTAGCATATGAAATGCATCTTATAACCCGCTTCTGCCCCATTATTGCTGGATTAAGATGAACATTCCATGTCCCACCCCAGAGAGTAATACAATAGATTAAATGACTATATACCAAAGAGCAATAAATACATAAGAGAGCTTCTTTATTTAAACGATTTCTAACTAAAAATAACATACCACATATTTTAGAAATTCTAGCAGCTGTCTGTTGGATATGCACATGCCATTTCAATTTCTCATCTAAAACAAGTCCAAGAAATTTCATATGATGAACTCTAGGAATTAGAGTATTTCCAATTCTTACAAGCTGTAGCATATTTTGTGAGGTTCCACAAGAAAATAACATATATGTAGTTTTAATTACATTAAGTGATAATTTGGTACATACTATCCACCCATGTACTTTTGCTAATTCTTTATTTGCTGATAAGAAGACATCAGTCTCACTCAGACCTACAATATCCCAACTAATGTTTTCTAATTCAATCATTAAGATACCACATTTGTAAGCTTCTGTGAGGCCTCTTACATTGTATGTGTAGATCTTCATGGATTTCTGTTTGTTTGATGTCCTCATCTCTGATTTGCTGAGACAGTGCCTACTCATATTCTGTGGCACACTACCCATAAACACAGGAGGCAGTGCAGTTGGACTTTTAGTAGACGATGATCTAACAGGAACACCCTTGAAATCATTAACAGCAGAATTCATGTTTGGTTGAAGGGATTGTGGCAGATAAAATCACCTCCCTTGCACATAGTTTCTGGTGAGATGTAATTTTTGTGCCACCTTATTCAGTACAGTGTATTTGGTGGAGCCCTATATTTCTACAGGGGGTCGTGTGGTCCACTCTGTCTAAGACGGTACCTTGTATATACCTGCAAGACCTTCCCCTATCTACCACCCAGGGACATGCTAGGTAGCAGTGGGATCCTGCCCCTAGATGTACTATATGTATAGATAGATGGATAGAAAGACAGGTATTGATGTATAGATAGGTAGACACATATGAATAGGGTTTTTAGTGAGGTAAAACTCTAGTTATGAAGAGAAAGATGAGGATGGTGTTGAATGGTGAAGGATAGAGTATTTCAGATCTATTGTATGCAGATGATGCTGTGAGCAGTGTGACTTGAAAGTACAGTACCTGTACATGTAAACATGAATAACGTGATGGTTGTTGAGAGAAGTGACTTTCATTGTGATATACTACAGTAAAACCTCACTATAACAGACTAATTGGGGCCCAAGCCATTCCAAAAAAAGAAAGTCTGAAAAAAGGGACATCTGGACTTCCTCCTGCTAACCCGGATTTTTTCCGATATATGAGAGATTAGTTCGGATTACACCAACGATTTTTCACTGCCACTGCAGTACTGTACTGTATTATACATTCACTGCAATAACCAGATGGTATAATATATATAATAATACTGTTCTGTACACAGATAAACATGTCTCTTATTTACCATATTGTGGCGAACATAGCTGGTCAGGCAATCCTGACTGCTTCTGGCTTTATCGTACTTTTTCTGATACAATATAAGAATTTAGTCCAGTCGGCTCCTCAAGTTCAATAAAAGTGAATTCCAGTATATTGTAGCCTGTTATATCGAGGTTTTACTGTAATGTTTTTTTTTTTTAAATACAGGATGTGGACTGAGCATTATCAGTACTCACTGCTGTTTGTTATTCGTCCTTATGCTAGTCTTAATGTATCACCAGGCCGTCCACTCAGTCTGGACGTCCACTGAGTGGAGTGGTGAGGCCAGGTTCCCAGGGAGGTCGGCCAGGCACTATGGATCAAGCTCTTCGTACACCACGCACTGCTCAGACTGCACGACCAGTCTCTGCGACCTCAGGTATTGCATGTGTTCCAGGTGTAATTACCTGTATAATCTTGCAGTACGTTTTTGCACAGCCTAGGCATTTTCGATGTTTGTTTTTGTGTGTCACATATTCGTACCTGCTTTAGGTAATTGAAGTAATGCAACAGGAACAAAACAGACAACTGATGTAAGAATGCCATGCAAATGCCGTTAGATTTTGCAATACAGTACTGTATTTTACTTGGTATAACTCTTGATCTAAGAACTATCTATCCATTTTCTCCACATGCAATCTTTTCTCTATGAGTATTAGAAATTACATGGAAACAGGAATAACAATGGTTGATTTTTATGAATGAAATCAGATATTTTTCTTCCATTGCACCTTTTTCATGCCTTCTTGTGCCCTGGGAAGAGACAAAGTTGATCCAGAGCAGCAGTTTCTCTGATGATACATGAAGTAATTACAGTACTTTATCACTGTAATAAATCCACCACAGTGTAGTGAAGTTTTTTAATATGACTTAATTTCAAGGACCACTAAGGGGTGGATGATGTGTAAGCAGAAGGAATGGAGAACTAGCGGTAATTGTTGGTGGCAGGTTTTGTGGAGAGCAAGTGGCCAAGAAGCACTTATTGGTAGTGGATTATGTCAATTACACAGGTACTGTGCTTACATTAGATTACCTTTCTTTTTGGGACATGTCTGTTTCTCCTTATGGTGCAGTACAGTATAGTTTTTAAGTAAGAATATACTGCTTCATACAAATTACAGTACAGTACAACTAGATGCCTCAGTATTTGTCTGAATGAGAAAATATGAGGTCCATAATGGTACAGAAAAGTCATTTTAATTCGCTGTAGGTGTTGTTTAACTTGTTCTTGCTTGGGATGCTTCAGTTGTATGAAATGAAGATTGGATTTATCTAAGGATTGTATGCCATACACTTACCTAAACAACACAGCACTGTAATACATTTATTTGGGTCCTTACAGGGAGACATGTGCGACTGGGTACAGCTTCCATGATGCCAACCGGGGATGGACCGTTCATAAATCTGGCAAGGCTAAATGTTGCAAAGTATGCAAGTCAGCAGAATATTGCAAAAGCTTTATTTGAATACATTTATTTCCACGAAAATGATGTTCGACATGTAAGTATGTACATTTATTTTGAAAATATAATTTTGTATATGAACAAAAATTTTGAATATGAAGAACCTTTCCAGTATTTGGCCATATGAAATTAAAACTAATCCAAGTGTAATGAGACTCAAAGCCACAGTTTTGTTTTATAGTTTTTGAATAGTTTACTCTTGTACTTCATGGCAGAACAGCAAACTCATTACAAGTACACTGGTTGTTTATTTTGCTATTCTGTACTGCATCTTAATGGTTGCTTGTCCATTGTTCTTATAAGACTGTTGAGTTTTTAGGCACTGGATCTGGCAGCCCAAGCCACACAGGCAATGGAATTCAAGGACTGGTGGTGGAAGGTGCAACTAGGCCGCTGTTACTACCGCCTTGGCCTCTTCAGGGATGCAGAGAAGCAGTTCAAGGTAAGATCTGTAACCATAGCTTCCATACTCGGTTCCACCAGTAAAGACATTTATGAAAACCCAGATCGTTCTTTATATTATAATGGTGAGTTAAAAATATTAGCATATACCCATTGTAATTCATAATTTTCACATTATAGCACAGTATATGTTTAGTGCATATTTGTAAACTGAAGTGGAAAAAGGTTAAATATCATCCACCTTATATGCAGTACTTTTATGTATTTACATCCAGCAAAGAAAGTAGCCGGCCCTTAATGTTCAACAAATAAGAGAATGAGCAAATATTTGATAGATGGATTTGTTGGACTGGTACCTCAGACTACAGTATACAGTTTAATGTCCTACATCATGCTGTTTTCTGAAATTCCAAGTACAGTACTATGAAATACCATGAGTGTTATTTGCATACATCAAAGGGAGGCTTATATATCAGAATACTTAACACCCACATAGCAAAATGTTAAGCATGATAAATGGTGCAATACAGTGACTCCTCTGATTACACAGGTTCCATTTTCAATTTTTACCATTTACTTGGAGAGATAAACCCTACCCTGATTCTTGTTAAAAAGGAAAGAATCTGGTTTGCATGGGAAAATCCCTAAATTGCCCCCTCCCCCTAAACATGGTGTGCCAAGTGCCGCAGTTCAAAGTCCCACAGAGTGACATGTCAACCTGGCCTGGCACTGAGCGTCTGCGTGCATGTTTACGTAAACATTTTATTAATTCCCTCATAATGAGCTACAGGCACTAAGAATATTTTATAATTTGTTAAAAGTGAGTGAGCTGCATAGATGGATATGAGTTGAACTGAAAGCAGGTGACTAACAATGTAAGTTTAATAACACAAAGGAGGCAGCCTGGCAGCATCCCCCTGGCAATGTCTGCATGCATGTTTATGGAACTAATTTATTATTTTCCACAGATGGAACAACAGGCATTAAGAATATTTTATTTATTAAAAGTGAAGGTGATGCACCCTTCCCCAACACCCAAAGTGATCACCACTTACCACTTTGTACACTCTAATTAACCCTTTTTTGTGCCCAGTGATATTCCTAGAGGTTGTATATGTACAACAATAAATATTAGGTATGACCTGGGGGGATAAAAAATTTGTCAAGAGGACAAAATGGGGAACTTTGGAAAATTTTTGGATTTCTCCCTACCAATTAGCCTTGTAACTTGGGTTTCTATGGTGTCATTTGTGCGAATTCCATTTCTGCAGAACTGTTCAATGATTCATTAGCAGCGTAATTGGAGGGGTCACTGTACAGTACTTTTTTGTTGACGGTACAGTACATTGGGCAACGTGGGCCCACTTGACAGCCCACCTCTATACTTGTGTCTTTGTACAGGTGGTATGATTTATTTTTTTGTTTTTAATGTGAACCATATCATGAGCAGGACCTTGTGAAATCATACCAGTCCCATCAACAGAACTGCGGTTATAAATAAAGAACAGCATTACAATTTTAGTCACCAAACCTTTGCATACCCCTGCTACATTTCAGCATATCGTACCCCTATATTACATACAGGTGATTATTTCATTAATCACATCACTGACTGAGACTGTTGCAATTATAGACAACCAGGTTATCAAAATGAGAGGTGGGGCATTCTAATTCCTGATAACCACTGCAAGAGCTAAATGTGGCATAGAAGTGTCCATCCATCCGTCATCCAATCCTGTATTGCCCCATGAGAAGCATAGGAGCCTGGGGCTAGGGAAGTTGTTCCTGACATTCAAGATGAGAGTGACCAGTCTCACTCATCCCTGAGTGGCATTACATGAGCAATGAACCCCAACCACCCCTTGGTTATAAACCTGCACCAGCTCAGTCTGACTGGAGTGCATTAATTACTCACTAAACCACCAGGCGCTATAATTTGGGTATATGGTTACCACCCAACATAGTAAATGGTTTTCTGGTGTACAGGAAACCATTTGGCTTGTCACTCAGTGTAGAGTCACCCATAAGCAGAAGGAAGAGGAAAGTATGAAGGAAAGAAAGACAGAAGTGGGAATGTAAAGTCACCTGCAGGCACAAGGATGAGGAAAAAATGAAAGAAAAAAAGAACACAAAAGGAAGGAAGGAACAGAGGAAAGGGCAGACACCCAAAGCAGCTCTACAATGAGTGTGTGGATGGTGAATGCCCCTACCTACTACACATAGAAGTATCCAGGTTACTTTATCTTAACATGGTTCCCTTCCTCCCATCACTGTCCTGTCCCACCTAGCAAAAGCTGTTGTAATGTCTGAAGAAGAGGCATTCTTTCTATTTCAGCATTGCCAAAAAAAAAAATTTGGTAGAACCGTATTCTTATGGATAATGTCCTGTACCATGACTCCACTTAGCATAAGGATGGTATAATCACAACAGTCTAACTCATTCATCTGGCTTGCCATTCCATACCTGATCTAGTACATACAACTCTGTTAATTACTGTTAATGTTTTTCATGTTCTTTTTTTGCCCTGGTCTGCAGTAAAATGCAGAATAGTGCCTATTAAAATTTGATTGCTGCCTATAAAACTGATTTGCCAGTTTCTTCCAATTTACAGTATCAGCCGATTAGAAAAAGTTGTGATATTTTGGAAAACTCTTTTGGCATATTATGAGGACTTTACACTTGCGTTTATTTACAGTACTAAGTACTGTATGTACAGTACTGCATCCTAGATGACCAGCACCTCACTCACTCTTGCCTATAATTATTGGTTTCCATTTCTTAATCTCAACAGCATTCTCTCAAGAATTTCATCAGCATTTTTGAAGGTGATGTAATGCCAGTACATCACATCACATCACTGACATCGAACCTACTACAGTGATTCATTCCTTACATATGTGAACAGCTTCTGAGGGGTAGACTGTAGCACCAGTTGAGCAGGGCAGTACTCCCAAGGTGGATGGAAAGCAGATGACAAGGAGAGCGGGAACTCCTGTTTCATCAGCCCTCGGGACTAGTTCCTGACCATCCCCCTTTGCTAAACTTTTTCAGTGTTTCAGTAACAGAGAGAGTAGGCCAGCATGCTCTCCAACACAAGTTTCTCTGTCAACACCAGTCTACATGCACAGTACACACTACACTTCCTCTTAAAAAAAAAAAAAAAAAAAAAAAAAAAAAAGACGCACCCATACCATGCCTCAGAGTCCCTGGGGGGGGACCATAAATGCCTCCACCATCTGCCCCTCTCCTGGTGATGACTCTTTGAACTGCCTGGATCCACTGTCTGACTCACTGCTTCTTCATTTCTGCAACATTCGCGGCCTTTCCTCTAACTTTCTCTCTGTTGAACACCACCTCTCCTCCTATAAACCTCACCTTCTCTTCCTTACCGAGACATAGCTGTCTGAGGCAACTGACAGCAAACCCTTTTCTGTATCCTCCTACTTTCTCTATACTCATTGCAAAGCCAAAGGTGGATGTTGTGTGTATGTATGCAACGACCTATCTTGCTCTTGTGTTCCTGGACTTGATTCTTCTGAATTCTCTACTCTCTGGCTTCGGCTTTCCTGTCATTCTCTGACTAAATCTGTCCGCGCTGTTTACTTATCTCCTAATTATACTATCAAAAATTCTTCGACTATCTTACTTCTACAATGGAACACATTCTATCCATTTCTCCTTTCCCTGAAATCTCCATTCTAGGAGATTTCAATGTTCACCACCACCTTTGGCTCTCCTCTCCTTTCACTGATCCACCTGGTGAGCAAGCCTACATCTTTTCTATCCTTAATGACCTAGAGCAGCATGTACAGCACCCTACTCATATCCCTGACTGCCTTGGGGAGAGCTCCAACATACTGGACCTCTTCCTTACAACTAATCCTTTTGCTTACACTGTTAATCTCTTCTCTCCATTGGGTTCCTCCAATCATAATCTTATTACCGTGACCCTTCCTACCGCTCCGATACGGCCTGTGGACCCTCCAAAGAAATATTGTCTGTGGCACTTTGGAGCTGTGGTTTGGGAGGCCCTCAGGCAGTACTTCTTTGGTTTTCTCTGGAATGATTATTTCTTCCATGGCCGGGAGCCATCTGAGTGTGCCTTGCGCATTACGAAGGTTATTATCTCGGGCATGGAAGCATACATTCCCTTCTCATATCCTTTGACTAATGCAAGAAAGCCTTGGTTTAATCACACTTGTGCTAATGCTGTCTGCAACAAGGAGAGGCCCTATAAAAGGTACCGGAGTCAACCCACCCCTGAATCACATCTTTTTTATGTTTCTGCCCAGAATCGTGCTAAGCCTGTTCTTCACTCTGCTAAAAATAATTTCATCCATACTAAATGCTCTCAACTCTCCAACTCGAATTCTTCCCTCTCCTTCAGGCACCTTGCCAAAAACCTTTCAAACACCTTTACCTCATCATCCTTCCCTCCTCTTTTCTACTCTGATGGCTCTGTAGCTATTTCTTCTACTGATAAAGCAGATCTCTTCGCTCAGACTTTCTCCTCCAATTCCACCTTGGACAATTCTGGTGCTGTTCCTCCATCACTTCCCCCCTCTGACTTCCTCATGGCTGACATTAAAATTTCTACAGCTGATGTACTTTCTGCCATCACTGGCCTCAATACTAACAAGGCATATGGGCCTGATGGAGTCCATCCTCTTGTCCTCAAGAACTGTGCTTCTGTGCTTACACCCTGCCTAGGTAAACTCTTTCACCTTTGTCATTCAACTTGTACCTTTTCTTCTTGCTGGAAGTTTGCTCTCATTCAGCCAGTCCCAAAGAAGGGTGACCGTTCCCAACCCTCTAACTATCGTCCAATTTCTTTAACATCCTGTCTCAAAAGTTTTTGAGTCTGTTCTTTACAGAAAAATTTTTAAGCATCTTTCCTATCACAACCTTGTTCCTGATCGTCAGTATGGCTTCTGTCAGGGACATTCCACTGGCGATCTTCTCACCTACCTTTTAGACTCCTGGTTGTCCTCCTTATGGGACTTTGGCGAATCTTTGCCATTGCACTTGACATCTCAATGGCTTTCGATCGAGTCTGGCATAAATCTTTCTGCTCTCTTACGGTTTCTATCCTTCTATCTGTGCCTTCATCTATAGCTTCCTTTCTGGTCATTCTGTAGCTGCTGTCGTAGACGGCCATCGTTCTTCTCCTAGATCTGTCAACAGTAGTGTTCCTCAGGGCTCTGTCCTATCACCAACTCTCTTCCTTTTATTCATCAATGATCTTCTAAGCTGTACATCTAATCCTATCCACTCATACACTGATGATTCCACCCTTCACCTTTCCATTCAGTTTCCGCAATGTCCATCACGGGAGTTACTACAACAAACAAGGGATGAGGCTGTGGAACACCTAATGTCTGACTTGGCTCGTATCTCTGTCTGGGGTAAAAATAATCTTGTTTTTAATGCATCAAAGACTCAGTTTTTACACCTATCAACCTGTCAAAATCTTCCACAGGAGCACGCACTAATGTTTAATAATGTCTAGCTGAATCCTGCATCATCCCTGAACATGCTTGGGGTTTCATTCACATGGGACTTATCTAGGAAAGATCATGTTGGATCTCTTATAAAATCTGCTTTCAAGAGATTAGGTGTGTTAAGCCGACGCCGTGCGTTCTTTACCCCTGCACAGTTGTTGACTTTATGGAAGGGTTTTATTCACCCCTGTTTAGAGTACAACTGTCATGTGTGGGGAGGCTTCCCACATACAGCTGCTCTCAATAGGGTGGAGTCAAAGGCCATTCATCTCATCAGTGCTCCTCCGCTTACTGGCTTCCTTCAACCTCTGTTCCTTCGCCACACTGTTGCCTCTTTATCTTTTTTCTATCGGTACTTCAGTGGCCACTGCTCCTCTGAATTGTCTGTTTGCATTCCTCCACCTCTACGATGGGCGCCTAGCACCCGTCTAGCAACAAACTCTCATCCTTTTTCTGTCCAACTCTCTAATGCAAGAGTTAACCATTACTCCTAGTCCTTCATTTATGCAACAGGTCAACTCTGGAACTGTCTCCCTGTGTCTGTATTTCCTACTTCCTATGATCTCCAGTCTCTCAAATGCAGTGTCCAGGCATCTCGAAATGAATGGATCTTGAATTTGGCTCTCTTTTGTATTGTTTTTGTTTTTTTTTCTTGGAAGGAACGTTTTGCGGCCTCAGCCTTTGGTTCCGTCTTCTTCGCATTAAAAAAAAAAAGCATTATACAAGAACCTTGTTTGACTTAGTAACCTCTCTCTTGTTCATTACAGTCCATGCTAATGCTTACGCTGTCCAGTTATGTACATTTTTGTCAGATTTCATTTGGGCATTTGGAAAGTGCACTGCTTCCCTTTGCAGTCTTTCCTTAATTTGTCCTTGAATTTTTTGCATCCTTTTCCAGTCATATACATCTTTTTTATACTGAACAATATTCTGCAAACAAGGTCTATAATATTTCGTACACTGTTAGTAATTGCCCATCTTCATCTGTCCAACTGTCATCCAGTCCAGTGGTGCTTATCAAGTGTTGTACCAGAACCTATTGCTTCCTTTGCCAGTCTTTTAGTACCTTCTCCTGTATCCTTGGACTAGTCTGCTGATCTCAGGCATTAAATTTAAAAAACATTCCCTTTTATTATGATATTTTTTTTTTACAACTTTTCCTTTAATGTCAGCAAGTGTGGCTAATTAAATTAACTGTGCTAAGTCTAATTTTGTGATGCCTATTGAAATTAGAAAATGATTATATTCCCATTCCTAATATTTGAATTTCTTCATGTCCTTGTGCAAATCTGATCCTCAAGTTAAACTACTTTTACTGTTTTCTTGGTTGCATGCTCAGTCTGCCCTCAAGCAACAGGATAACATCAACAGCTTTCTCCTTTTGGGCCGAGTATACATCCGCCTTGACCAGCCCATGGCTGCTCTTGATGTTTACAAAGATGGCCTTGATAAATTTCCTGGGGAAGTTACTCTGCTAACAGCAATAGCAAGGTATTGCACAAATGAGGGTTTGTTTTATACTGAGTATAGTACAATATCATTAAAGTGGCTGTGCCTTTCAGAGAACTTCATCCGTGTTCCTTTTTCCCATTATGCTGTAAAGCTTTGCAGTATATGTAATGAATTATGCTTGTCACCATAGTTATCATCTATTTCTGACATCCTCTTCACACGCAGAGCTTCAAATTGACTTTCACATACAGTATCCTGTTGTGTTTATTACAGAACTTGTTAGGGATTTAGCTTCCTCTCAAATTCAGTACTGTACCTCAGCTTAATCTCATGGCAGGATATATGAGGGTCTGCATGACTTAACAAAAGCTGTCAAGTTCTACAAAGATGTTCTTCACAATGATGCCACACATGTTGAGGCCATTGCTTGTATTGGGACCAACCACTTCTACAGTGATCAGCCTGAAGTAGCACTCCGTTTCTACAGGTGTGTGGGGTTGTGCCCTCTTTACTGAGTGTTCATCAGCAGGCACTGCTGGACTAACAATGTTGGTGGATATGTATGTGAAAGGAAAGGTTGTTTGATGTGAATGTTTTTGGGGGCAGCAGGAGGGGTACTGAACTACTTCTTAGTTGAAGCAGTTATAAAAAAAAAAACATGCAGTGGCTTTGTTAGAAGCAGGAACAGAGTCAGAATGAAGTGGCAAAAGTGAGGAACTTTCAGATGAGGTGTGTATGGTTAGGTATCAGGGAGGAATTACAGGAGAGTGGTTGTAGGTGAAAGAAATTATTAAGAGGGGTGAAAGAAGATGTGCATAGGTATGCTAGGGATTTGTATGGAATGAGAAGAGTGGCTGGAAGGAAAGGAAAAAGGTGTGTAAATGATGGAATAAGGAAGGCAAAGACCTGGTGAAAGAGAAAAGGCCATAGGGAATGAGTCTGTAATTGTAAGAAACGAAACCTGAAACTGAAAGCAGTGAAGAACAGTTATGGTTTTTGAGAGGAATGAAGTAACACATGCATATTGAAGCTGAATGGTCAAGAAAATAAGAACTTGCACATCTTCAAGCATCTAGGTGGTGTAATAAGCCAGGATAGAAGTTTAAAGGATGAAGTGCAAGAAGGGTACAGCAGGGAAGATAGGTTGCAGGTACACTGAGAGCAATGACAGAATAGGGGGGGTGACCATGGAAGTCATTTCACAGCAGTATATTAATAATCATACATGTACATGGAAGTGAAGCTTGAACTTTGCTTGAGGAATTCAAGTGATAGGTAGTGGAACAAGTTATATGAGAAGAGCATGTGAAGTTATGTGGAGAGAGAGAGAGAGAGAGAGAGAGAGAGAGAGAGAGAGAGAGAGTGAGAGAGACAAAGGAAGAACTTTGGGGAGTGTTGTAATGATGGCGAAGGATAGTTCAAAATGGGTGATTTATTCATGACCATCCCCTCTAGGATAGGTGTCTGTCTGTAGACAGATACAGTACCCTCGTGTCCAACACGCATTTGTCCAGCACGGAGAGCAAAAATTAGTATGATTTAATATGATTTAATTACTGTAACACGGGTTCGTTAGCATAACACGGACGGAGTTCCGAGCAGTGGGCGAAATCCGCAGAGTTCGCCTCTAGCACAATCACCCCTGGTCCAACGCGGTCATACTGGATGTTCCTGTGATGCTGACAGCCAATCAAAACTTCCGATCAAGTAGCCTCCCCCGCCTGCTATCGTGACATGATCGTGATGTCGCCTAATTAAAAACGCTTGTGCTTTCATGTGATGTTTTGTTTAAATTTCTCCCGCCACAGCGCCACTTAGCCGCATAATTCGCATTGGACGGTACTTTTTTCTCGCTGCATTTTCTGCCCTTGCTACTGCATTTTACCCTGCTCACGATGCCTAGGAAGCCTTCTGAGAACCCCAAGAAGCGGCAGCACCTCCCTCAGGACACCAAGCTTGAAATCATTGAGAGGAAGAAGAAAGGGGAGAGGAAAGTGGACATTGCTAAGGCCTATGATGTGAATGAAGCCTTGGTGGGGACCATAATAAAAAACCAAGACAAGATCCTGGCAGTAGTGAAGGCTTACAGAGTGCTAGGACAGGCAGAAGCAGGACCTTAGATGGATGTGGACGAGGATAGTGATTCTGAGTGTGATTTCGAAGGATTTATGAGGCTAGATTGAGGAGGAGCAGCAGCCATTACCTGCTAGTGACGCCAGCAGCCATCCTTCAGGGACCCAGTAGGACTACCTACAGCCTCGGATACCAACTTCCATCCCCAGCAAGCCCACCAACACTATCCTAAAAGGTTAGTTATCATTCATAGTACAGTACCATTTATTATAATTACAGTAGTACCAATATATGTATTGGTATATGGTAGGTATTTAGGGTGACTTTTCTTAGGGTTGCTGACATAATTCGTTTTTCCCCATAAACTCTGTTGTTTGTCCAACACGTTTTTGGTCCAACAAGGGACCCGTGCATGACAATATTACCGTGTTGGATGCGAGGGTACTGTAAATAGATTAACCTTCTTGAGGATTAAATTATGGAAAAAATAAACAGTAATGCATGTTTCAGACGACTGCTTCAGATGGGTATATACAACTGTGAAATCTTCAACAACTTGGGTCTGTGCTGCTTTTATGCCCAGCAATATGATATGACCCTCACATGCTTTGAGCGTGCCCTGAGTTTGGCTACTGACAAGAGCATTGCTGACGTCTGGTACAACCTTGGACATATTGCCCTGGTCAGTATCACACAAGACAAGTAGTGAAGAATAATTAAACACAGAAGGGAAGCATTGTTAACAAAACACAAATACCCTAATGCCAGTACCTGCAGTTATATATACCATATATATATATATATATATATATATATATATATATATATATATATATATATATATATATATATATATATCTATATCTATCTCTATATATATATATATATATATATATATATATATATATATATATATATATCTATATCTATCTATATCTATATCTATATCTATATATATATATATCTATATCTATATATATATATATATATATATATATATATATATATCTATTGTGTACTCAAGAGGTGATGATATACAGTAATTTATTCATTTTATACGTAATGTGTAGCCTATCAGTATAATGTTAAAATTATAGATAATACTGTCAACATAGGTCATAATTATATACATCCTGACAAAGTAACAAGCCAAGGGCTCAAAGCAACACAGACAAGTACTGTAACATATTAAACCTGAATATTGTCAGGGCATCGGAGATATCAACCTGGCATACCAGTGCTTCCGGCTGGCACTAGTGTCAGACAATGATCATGGGGAATCCTACAACAACCTTGGGGTTCTGGAGTATCGCCGAGGAAATTTGGAAACTGCTCGAGCCTTTTTCATGACTGCAGCCAGCCTTGCACCCCACATGTTTCAGCCTCATTACAATCATGCTAAACTTGCACATAAGGTAATTTTAGCCTTATAATGCAATGTATAATACTGTGATGACAACAGACGTACTTGTGTGTGTGTGTGTGTGTCTGTGTGTGTGCACGTATATGGGATTTAAGTTCGTATTGTTCTGTCTTCACAATTAATCCTTTACAATTTAGCTTCAGACATAAAGATGTTTGCTAAGACCACTGCCCCATCCACAGCATTCCAAATATCTATACTTCTGTTTGGAAAACTAATCTGTAAGTTTATTATTTTGACATCTTTTTTGCTGTTTATATTCATGTCCTTTTATCCTTCCCCTCTGCTCGCATTTTTCCTGTTCTCCAATTCCTTTCAGCCATCTGATGGTGGCTAGAATAAAATTAATATTACATTCTCTGGATAAGGTTCATTTGTCAGAATAAGAATCTATCTATCTCTTGCCAGATGCCTTAATCCTTTATATGGGGTGGCCTCAAGCAAATCGCCTCCACGTCACCCTGTCCCCCGCCATTTCACTGCCCTGCTCCCAATTCACACCACCTTCTCTCATATACCTCTCCACTCCATCCCTCCATCTCATCCTTGGCCTTCCCCTCCCTCTCTCCCCCTCCACCTCACTCACATACACCCTCCTCGTCAGTCTCTCACTCTCCATCCTCTCCACATGGCCAAACCACCTCAATAAGAATACAGTAATAAATAAGTTTCATCTCATGGGAAAACAGTTCTCAAGCTTTTTTGGTAGGTTATTACAGTAATACTGCAGACTGAATTATGATTCCTTACATCTCTTACTAGTACAGTACCAGTATTTGATTAAACTTTCTTGTTCTCCATTATGCACTGCAGTCTCGTTATTCAGTCCATTTACCCATTTCTTCTCTAATAAGTTTATAATTTTCCAGGTTGGAGATCTACAGACAAGCTTCATCATTGTCCAGAAAGCTCTTGCACTGTTTCCTGATCATGTTGACTCAAAGGAACTCTTGAAAACACTAGAAAATCACTTTCACACACTGTAAATAACCATGTGACCTTTGTGTGAAATGCTGATAAGCTTTGGTATACTCTACAGTAAAATATTTACCATTACCTTTTCAAGGCACATTATATTCATTATATAATTTTGGTAGATACTTAATAACATCATTGTTTAACTTTGTCTGCATATGCAGTTATTGTGCTGTGCTTTATAATTATCAAGTAGGTAGACCTTCAGTGGTATTCTTATGCTGTTAGAGAGCTTACTGGCATCCCTTTATAAGATTTATTTTGCTTATTACATTTCAGCATTATCTTTGGTTTTATTTATATATCTGTGACAAGGATATATTTTTAATAATTTGCCTACTAGAGAATATGACCTTGACATATGGAAAACTAAAATGGTAAGTACTGGGTAATAGTACGCAAAAACCTGCTAAGCTAATGAGAGTACAGATCCTCGCCTCCTCTTAGGAAGCCTGATGGGATGACCATCATGACCTAAGTAGAAATTCCTCCTGACAACTGTACTTAATTTTTATATATTCTGTATTCTCTTACCCATCAATATTTACAGTACTACTGTATACTAATTTGTATTGTGAAAAAAAGGTGCTACCTCAAAGACTTGCTCCCTCCTAGAAACTCCATGCTCCCACTCCCAACAGTGAATGGCTAAAACAAAACAACTTTCAGGCTACTTTGTTGTCACATACATCTCACTCCCTCAGTCGCTCCTCTCTCTGCTTCCGTACAACAGATGGTCTTCCTTTTCCATCAGTTTTACCCTTGGTCTCACTTCTGTGGAATTTCTTTGGCACCCTGTCTGTGTGCACTCTTTGAATATGTTCAGACCACCTGAGTGAATTTTTCTTTATCCCTTCAGTAATACCACATCCCATTATCTCACTCATCATGCCATTTCTTCCATTGCAAAATACTTATCCATCCAACCATCCATCATCCAATCCAACGTTGCTCCATGAGAAGCATAGGATACATGTTTTTATTACTTTTACTGTCTATCCTCCTTACAACTGCAGCTGTTATGAAAAAAATAAATAAATAAATAAGCTTTATATTTATAACAAAGAAATACAGTTCTCTGTGACACACTGCCCATGTTTCACTCCCATATGAGTGCCAACAATCACACACTTTAGCAGTCATCTTCACCTCCAAACAACATGCATCCCTTCAAAACACTACTAATGTGTCCACTTACTATTCTCCCCCCTGAAGTGACCTGCCTTTAAACTCACACATAACTTTCTTAAGCACCTTGCTTCCCATTTGTACACAACACTGCATCTAACTTTCTCATACATTCCTATACTGCATGATAAAATTTATCATATTCTCCTCTATAAAATACCAACATTTTGCTTTTGTTTGCATTCACTGTTATTGTAAACTTACATTTTTACAATTTATACCCTTAAATTTCTAGTAATGAATACTACTTTAAGTATATACAAAGTACTTTGTTCTTTAGAGATGGGGTAATTAACATTACGATAATTCTCTCTGATCAGTGCTTTATGTCCATCATCATCATCATCATCATCATCATCTCATCCAGACCTCCTGTCCCACCCTAGGGCAGGGTGAGGAGTAGAAATGTCCAGACAGCCAAGTCTGCCCAGTCCAATGGGCCACGCTTCTATTCACTCATCATTCAAGCCCCTGATATCCTGGCTCTACCTGATACACCAAAAACATTCGCCACATTTTGTAGCTTTATATAAGAGTATCCGATATTATTCATTTGATTTCAATATCATCATTATTTTGACTCTCTACCTAAAGATGACGTAAAATCCAGAAACAATGAAAGTAGGACAGTGGGAGAACTACCAAAGCATCCCCAGCACAATGAGCCAGTCTTTTATACATCAATAAAGGCCTAGAATCCTGGCTCCATATCCCAAGTCTTACCACCTACAAATATTTTACCTCCTACAAATATCAACAGGAGCCAAAATTGTCACCTGTAAGCATTAACTATATTAACTTTAGGGTTAATTTACTTTAGTCAAAACTTTGCCAGGTTATGTGGCATACAGTAGTGTTCAGTAGCATCCCTACCAGAAGTATTTATACACAACATCCAATAAACATCAGAAATAAATACTTGTGGCAGAGAACCAGGGCTCATTAAAGTATTAAGGAAAACAGTGAACTTGATTCAGTGGTCAAAATGGACACAGTCAGTTCAAGTAATACTATAAAAGACAATCTAGCCCTTTACCTCCCCTTAGGATGTTGCTGATACTCAACCTGCCCTAGGGTGGGAAAGGAGGTCCACATGATGATGATGATTACTTGAAAGGGCTGACATTAATGTTGTTCATATTAACATTTAAGACAGAAAATGACGTTGTCATAAGAAACTAGACTGATCAAGTGGTAAGCATTAAAGATCCTCCATTTTCTTGCATCAGCCTAATAAAAATTTATGAAACTGTCCCTTCAGCATGCTGTGAAGATAATACCTTATCCAAAATTATGTCACCTTGTCTAAAGCCATTCATTAACTAAGTTACTTTTTATTTTTCCAGGGCATTTTAATCCTTGTGGAGTTATGGCAGCAGTATTGCCTCAACAGATGTATCCTATAATTTAAGCTTCAAATAAACAATATCACTGAATCTCTCTCATCAATATTGCATTATAAGTTTCAAATAAACAATGTCACTGATCAGCTTTCAACAATAAAGTGCTTTATCTTAATACTGTAAATGTCAAGCAAAGACAATAATGCATCAGTCAGTAAATATGGACAAGCCTTATTTTCTGCATAGCACTGTAACTGGTTCCTAGAAAATAAAAAGAAATATCTGATTTATCAAACTTTACTTGATATATTTCAAATACAAAGAGTGCCAGTTACTGGAGGTATCTGAAATCCTCCAATAAAATGTATTGAAAAAACAACAAAATAGTACTGCTTAAAAGAAAAATGATCTAAAAACAAAAATTATCTACAAATTTCAAGGTAAAACTTCCTGATTTCATGTCTGTGTGAGTCACTGGGGTTGTACTAGTCCCTCTCAGCGATGGCAGTCAGATGGACATCTATCTCCTGCTCTGTCAGAGTTCTGCAACATCATCATACAACCAAGGAGTAAACATATGAAAAACAAGACATCCACATTTTTTTTTTTCCCACATACTCTAAGAATAATGATTTACCAACTTTTCCTCCATTCATCATTAATACATGTTACACTGTCCTTCCAATTACACACCAGGTCAACTATAGAACATCTTCAGCCACCTGTCTCTTCTTTCACAATAAAATCAGCTTAAACTGTAGAGTGTGTAGTTATCACAGCCAGGGGCAAAATATTACCTATCCAAAAAATGTACCTATCTGACACCTCATCCTGAAGGTTACTAGAAGTGACAACAAACCATCTTCATGACTCCTTTCTAAGCTGCTCCTTCATGTACTTCACCATCTTTCCATCTCTTCTTAATATTTGTAATAACTTTGCCTTAAAAGCATTCTAACTGCTAACCTTTCCTCCCTGAGGTGGCCAACATATTCATACCACCAAAATATGCTACTTTAATCTTTATTTCCAGATTAAAGCTTGCAATAACACACTGAACTAATGAACTGCAGAATTTAGCAATGAGGCTTAAAGCTACACTTTTCATTTATTTGCAATGTTAATATTACAACCATCAATTTGTGCGATGGGAGTTCCAACCCATGATATCAAGAGATGGACACCAAGAATAGCTACTTTACTATTAGTTCCTTGGAGCTATACTAGCTGACAGTAATCAAAATGTCACTCTTATACTCAAGAATTTATCTAAATTTGTTGATTCCTTTAGGTTCCAATAACCTCACACACCTAATTTGGGGCATCTAGCAAAAATCGTAATAAAATCTTTAACCCTATTTGGATGAAGTATATAGTTTTAGACAGACAGCAAATCTGATGTGCTTGTTAGACAATTCTTCAGTTATCCATCCACTGTCCGCTCCTTCCACACACTATCCTGATCAATCTCATTCTCCATTCACTCTACATGGCCAAGCCATCTCAGTGTTTCTTTGTTTTCCCACATCAGTCTTTATACCATATTCTTCACAAATCCTCTCATTTCTCTATCGATCTCTCAAGTTAACTCCACAGGTACTTCTGAGGTAACCTGTTTCATCATCTCTCAATTTACATTGATGTTCTACAAGCATCATCCTTTACTGCACACTGTGTTAGTGTTAGAACTTCATCATCATCATTCGACCTCCTTTCCCACCCTGCGAGTAGCACGTCCAGACAGCCTAACTTTGTCCAATACAATGGGCCACACTTCCATTCACTCATCATTCAAGCCCCTCGAATCCTGGCTCTATCTGAAATGCCAAAAACATTCACTACATTCTGTGGCTTCACATAAATGTATCCGATAGAGTCAATCTGGACACTGTCGCGTTAAAATGGGGTGCTGAACCCTGATGATGCACTTCTCACAACATTCATCCAGCCAGCTTGATCTCTTGTCATTCTTCTAGCCTCACCAACTTCCATACCTCTCTTCCTCACACACTAATCCACCATACCTTTCCGCCACTTCCTTGGCCCACCTCGCCTCCTCCTTCCTTATTTGCTCATATACACCTTTTTCACCACTCTATTGCCATCCATTCTCTTCACATGGCCATACCATCTCAGTATACTCTCTTCGATTCTGGTGTCCACAGACTTCCTCACTCCACATCTTTCATGAATCACATTATTTTGTATCCTATCCACTCTCTGTACTCCATGTACATTCCTCTGCAGTCCCATCTTCATTGCTCTTGCTCTTGACTTTTCATTTTCATGCCACACCATAGTCTCACATCCATATGTTAAAGCTGGCACTAACATTCCTTCATGTAAGCCTCTTGCAGCTGCAACACTCAAGTCTGTGTTCTTATCAAGGCCTTCATAGCACCAGCTACATTTCTTCCTGTGTCACTCTACTTTCCACTCCTTTTGCACATTTTCCTCTCTCTTCTATCACTGTACCCAGGTATTTGAACTCTCTCGCCAATTCCAGTCTCTCTCCATTCACAGTAACATCACACTGAGATTCACCTTGTCTCTCAATAACTATCACTTTCCTCTTTTCTACATTTACTCTCAAGGCACGACACTCACAGACATTAGCAAAACTTTGCACTAGTCTACTAAGTTCTTGTCTGGTATTTGAAAGTTGTACAGCATCATCAGCATACAACAACTTAAGAGATATTCCATCCATCACCATTCATTACCAACACCATCCCTCTCTCCATTACTCGTGTTTTTACTACTCTCATCACCCCATCCATATATATATATATATATATATATACTGAATAATCATGGGGACATCAAACACCCTCGTTGCACACCCACACCGATCGTGAACCATTCACTTAGATTCCCATTTACCCTTACACATGCTTCACTACCATCACAAAAACTGACAGCACCTAGCAGCTTATCATCTACACTGTACATCAACAAAACCTTCCACAATCCTTCGCTGTCTCTTTTGTCGTATGCTTATTCCACATCCATGAATGTCATAAACACCTTCTGGTCCTTCTCACAAGCCTTCTCCACTATCTGTCTTACTGAAAATATTTGATCCATACATCCTCTACCACTCCTAAAGCCACCCTATCGATCACTCACTAGGACTTCTGGTATCTCTCTTACTTTCTTTATAATAATTCTTCCATAAACCTTCCCTACCACACTGAATAAACTTATGCCACGATATTTCTTGCACTCACTTCATTCATCTTTATTTTTGTACAGGGGCACAATCACAGCCTTTTTCTACTCTGCTGGCTCAGTTTCACTCATCCATGACTTTTTATATATCTCCAACAAGCACTTCATTCCACTCTCTCCACTAGCCTTAATCATCTCTGCATACACCTCATCAACCCCGGTTGCTTTCCTATTTTTCAGCTGCTTCATAGCGTTCTTCACCTGTGCGAGTGTCACGTTTCCTGGCACTGCATTCCTTCTCTGCATACCCTCAAAACCAATTATGTTTACAGCCACTCTGCCTTCTCTATTCCCTTTCATCAGGCTTTCAATATATTCTTTCCATCTGGTCCTCAATTCATCCACTTGGGTTAATAATCTACCACTTACATCCTTCACACTTTCACATTTCCTTCCACTGCCACTTCTACATTTCCGCACCTCTTTCTAGAATATTTTCCCACTTTCAGAGTAATTTGCATTCATTTTTCTTCCTAGGCCATCATTTACCTCCTTTTTTCCTCTTCGCTAGACTCTTTTATGTGCTTTCTGCTCTTGATATATTCAGTTCTCCACTTCTTCCTCTTCTCCTCCACTGCTCTCTTAACTTCTTCATTCCATTACGCAGAACCTTTCTTTTTTGTTGTAACTCTTGCCACATCACACACCACTTTAGCATTCCTAACTAAGCAATCCCTATATGCATTCCACAGGCTGTCCAGATCCATTTCATTCCACTTCATTGATTCTAACTCCTCCCCTACTTTGGTTCTATATTCATCTGCCATTTGTTTGATCCTCAGCTTCTCAACTTTCAGTCTCTCCCTGACTGTTCCTCTCTCTCCTGGTCCCCTCACTATTACATTACATAAACTATTACATCACATAAACTTCCAAAATTTTCTGACTGTGACATCCACTCCACTGCCACTATTAGCAAAACATCATTTACAAACAGAAGTGCAGAAAGTTCCCACGCATTACTTCTTTCTTCAGAATCATATACCTAGCTACCAAGCTTTCATGCTTTCACCTCCCTCAATATTCCATCCACATCTAAATTACGCAACCATGGTGACATGACCCTTTGTTTCAGTCATTCAGTAAAGCTGAATCACTCACACAGCTCAATTCTTTAATAACTAAGATCTTTGCCAATGTTAACCTAAAGCTATTGTTAATTTTAATTTCATTAACACTGGCTTCACAACTGTGGATTCTTAATTCCACTCTTCACACAAACATTTTTATAACCCACAAATAATATTTAACAACTCTGAAACAATATGCATCATACAAACTCAAACAAATTCATATTTGTTTTCACGTTCACCGTACTAAACTACCAAATCCCTACCTGAATTTGGGTTCCTCCTTGGAGACAACAGCAACTTCTATTTCAGTGGGTTTGAAATCAGCTGAAAGTACCGTCATCAGGCAGGTGATGGCCAACTGAATTGTCTCATCATGACTATAGTTGGTCTTTTTGCGGAACCTGAGGGGTTAACATGTTGTAATGAAGTTATTTGGCTCCATACTGATGGCTTCAATTAACAATTAACACCTTCACTACGGGGCACATACTTGTCAGCCAAGGCAGTTCTCTACCAGTTCTTTCTTGGTACAGTAATAAATTTTACATGGTACATCTTTGTATTATCATGTTTTTATACCTTTGTGAAGTTAACACAATTAGTACAAGACTACTGACATACCCTGTGCACAAACAAACTGATAAGTGGACCAATTAGAGATCTTCCTAGGGTTCAGGGAAACTGATAAGATGACGCAAGAATAGAATACAAAAGATGAGTCAGTATTAACACAGTTATGGCAGGCTGTTTCTGACCTTTTCACTATCAAAGGTCTCTCCATCCATCATCCAATCCTATGCCGCTCCATGAGGAGTGTAGGAGCCCAGGGCTAGGCAAACTGGTCCTGACATTTAAGATGAGAGTGACCAGCCTCACTCATCCCTGAGTGGCATTACATGAGCAACAAACCCCAATCAACCCTTGGATATACACCTACACAGGCTCGATCTGACTGGAGCGTAATAATTACCCACTAAACCACCAGGCACCATAATTTGGTTATATGGTTACCACCCAGCGTAGTAAATGGTTTCCTGGTGTACAGGAAACCATTTGACGGAAGAGGGAGTGTAAAGTCACCCGTAGGCAGAAGAAAGAGGAAAGAATGAAGGAAGGACAGACAGAAGAGGAAGGAAGGAAGACCGGAAAAGGCAGACACCCAAAAGGGTACTACACTGAGTAAGTGGATGGTGTGCACCCCCACCTCTCCTAAGCAAATTTGATCATTTGGTGACAGATTAAATGTGCAAGGAGAAATGGAAAGTAAAGTTTGGATAGTAATTTGCTTGAGGATGACGGCATGGCTAAGATATGAAGAGAATATTTTGGGTTTATGACAGCAGCAGATAAGAAAAAAACAAGTTAGATGTTGAGGCATGGATAAGGGTGGTGGCAGAAAAAAATGATACTGGAATCAATAAGAAGAGGGGAAACACTTTCGGCAATTATTTGCTGAAGTTATAAAATGCAAAAAGAGTGGATGGCATCTGGAGACAAGCCAGTCAGAATAATTCAATGTGTGCAGACTGGCATCAGATACAGAGTGTACCAGAAAAAAACAGAAAAAGCAGTTATAGTTCTTTGGTCTGAAGGCAGTAAGGAAGACTGTATCACAGAGCAATTACGGTACAGTAGTTCACTAAGCATACCACGCAAACTGTACAGAAGAGAATTAATAAAGGATGCAAAGTATTACAAAAGGAAGGTTATTAACAGGGTGAGTTTATAAAGTGTGGGGGTGAACAGATCAGATACATGCAATGAAATTACTTTTGAAAGACTGCAAGGAATAAGAAGCTGTAGGCAGAGACATGTTTACCCCAGGGCACATAGGGCATGTGCCCATGGGGCCCCGCATATAACAGAAAAAATAAATGCATACTGCATATAAATATTTAGTTCATATTAATTACAACAGTACTACAGAGTTCTAACTCTGCTATACAAATAATGGCTGTGCTCTCAGTTTGCTCTGCATGAGATAAATTTATCTATTCAGCAAACCATGTGGGGGTAGAGAGAGAGAGAGAGAGAGAGAGAGAGAATGATCAGAAGTTTACAACAGGATGGTTTGTGTTACAATAGCTCTTGCTTGCTTGTTCTCTCTCTCTCTCCCTACATACAGGGGCAAAGTGTGTGTGTGTGTGTGTGTGTGTGTGTGTGTGTAATTCACCGGGTCGGTCAGGATCACTTGACAGTCATGATGGTCAGCTTTTACCCTCCCGGAAGGGAGCTGAGAGCTCATATAGTCCAATCTAAGGGCAAGGCTGTGACCTTCACACACGTACACACCCGTCCCCTTGCTCAAGGGGGACAGTAACCACCCACTTCGTCAGTGAAACTTTCCGCAACCTGAGCGAGGCGCGAACTCCCGTCCACCAGTTGGCAAGCAGGAACGTTACCACTGCACCAGCGAGCGGTGTGTGTGTGTGTGTGTGTGTGTGTGTGTGTGTGTGTGTGTGTGTGTGTGTGTGTGTGTGTGTGTGTGTGTGTGTGTGTGTGTGTGTGTGTGTGTGTGCGTGTGCATGCGTGCGTGCGTGCCTGTGTAAGGTGGCTACAATAAAAAATAAAATCTCATCCATGGAAATTTTTGAATGAAGTCTGTCCAGAGCTGAAAAAGATTATTATCCTTTAATAGCATTGTCAAACAGAGAAAATAAGTGAAGGCAGGATGGAAAATTAGGTACCATATAAATGAGTTCAAAGGTGAATCTCCCCTAGAGGTGCTAAACATCACATTTCTTGATAGATTGTGAAAGCAACCACTCCCTACAATTACAAAGGTATGTGAATAACATCGAGGGAGAGTTGCAAACAGAATCATACTTTTTTTCAAGAAAGCTGTTTGCCTCAGTCTGTTTGACACCAGCAGAGCAAGCACGGTGGCCGCAGTAATATCCAGCTGGGTCTGTCTTGTACACACATGCTCCAAGCTCGTCATCATATCCAATCAGGATCATGCCTGTAACATATGAACAAGTCAACTGGCATCCACAATAATTGAAAAAAATGTAGTATTCATTACTAACACCTATGGCAAAGCTAACAGTACAGTACAGTACAGTAACTCTTCAGTTAACACATTAAGCTAGCACAATTACTGTATGTTTAACAGGTATACAATACAGATACCTCTCGATTTACACAAGTTTAAATTACACGTTTTTGAAATGCAGTAACACGATGTAAAAGTTCTGCCTTTTTGTTTACAATATACATTTTTCTTAAAATAACACAATTTAAGAAAAAGGAAAACTCGTGCCATAAGGCATTTCATTCTGCGGCCACCAGAGGTCTCACATGGTCAGTCAGAGCAAGAGACTGATTCTGACGAGTTACTGTAATGTCAGCTGCCTGTGCCTCTCCTCTCTATCTGTACTGTGTGTATTGTATAACTATTTTATTTACCACACAGTACTACAGAAAGTTCACATAACCTAACTCCTTCACTTAATATGTATTCTTGTGGGAAAGTTATGTTTAAATTACACAAAATTCAAATTACACGACTTCTTCTGGAACACAATACCGTGTAAATCAAGAGATACCTTCCGTATATTAATTAAGAAACACTTTTCAAAGGTCAAGGCTGAGACCATTATACATACATTAGAACAGATAGCACTGATACTGATCAATTAGCTCTTAACCCCTGCAGTCTGGTGATGCATTTTTATTTTATTCCCTGCTATCTGTTTTGGGTTCACCATTTTCTTTCTTTCCTGCTGCCAACACCAGTAATACTGCACCTCTACCACAAGCTTATGGTGGTATCTATCACTTCAATGCAGATGATACACAGCTTTATGGGAAATAACAAATTATAAGAATAATGAGGTGTTCATGAAGTCTCTGATGTCCGTTATTAAGATACGAATGTCCAGGAAAAAACTTTAGTTAACTGAGAGTAAACCTGCGATTGTCATTATTTGAAGAAACGGAAGAGATGATGGCACAGATATCAGGTCTGTTTACTCAGAAAAATACAGCTCAGTCTTGATTATGTAAATAAGAGGTACAGTCTCCAGCAAAAACAGAGTGACCGGCTCGACGAGCAGGTTGGTATATGTGCCACCGCCGCACCCCCAGTTTCACCCCACCCCCTCCCTCCCTCATTCCCATTCATTCATCTACCCTCCACCCTCCCCACATCCAAGGGCAAGAGAGTAAAGTAAGGCCTACTCGCATTGTCTCAACCACTCTTCCATCATCCTGTTGTCCTGGGAAATAATGGTTTTGTTATGGTAATGAATAAAAACACATTACACAGTGTTTCGCTTCACAGAATAGTTATTTATACACCACGATCTGAATGCAGGGTGATATAAAATAGTAATATATTGGTATTACAGGGAGGTCTAACATCATACAATTTACCATTTTGACAGTTGTATCCAGCCAATGTGTAACATTAAACAGTCGGAAGCTATAAGTAGATGTTTGTAGCGGTCGATAGTGTGTGTGTGTGTGTGGGGGGAGTAGCTGGCTGTCACACGTTGTGGTGGGGGCATGGGGAGAAGGAGATGGGCCCGGGGTCGACGGCTCTGCCCAGGGTGGATAGTGTGTGTGTGTGTGTGTGTGTGTGTGTGTGTGTGTGTGTGTTTTCCACTAATGCTCATAAACACATCTTCATTATCACCATGAAGTATGCATTACAATATTGTCCACTGTGCCATATAATAGTGATATTTATTGTTTAAAAATATGGAAAATTAGCATTTAATGATTGGTACACAGTAAGACCTTATTTTCTAAATGTTATTCAGTCAGATACCCAGTGCAGAGTACAATACATTAGAGTCTGAATGTAGCCTTTAACTCTGCAGGGTAAGTCAAGCTGGAACACCAGGTCTCTAGTAAAATATTCAATATTATCACTACACCACAGGTTATTGTACGGCAACTAGACCAGGGCGATAGCAAAGGTGGTGGGTGGTCTTACATGATGTTGACAGGGTTACCTTATCAGTCCCCTAGTTACCCACAACATTCCATTACCATATAAATCCAATGTCTGACCCCATTGTTTCATATAGTTTTAAAATGTGTTCTTAAATATACCGGTAGTCAGTTAGTCTTCCTTATTAAATATTTGCGTATCCAAAACCGTTTGTCTATTTTAACGTCCTTCCCTCTCTGAGGCAATTGACGTTTCGGCTGACGATATTGTAGTTAATGGGAAAAACCATGGCCACACAGAGATAGAACGTAGTAACAGACATACTGTAGGACACAAGTTGAAGAGTAAATAATCATAAGGTTAACCTGACCGCTAGGTCTATTACGTAGCTATAAGTAACACTGACCAGTGTGAACTGTCAAACCTTTGTTGAAAACGTTTTCGCTGAAAACGAATAAATTGAATAATCTGTTGCATGGAACGATAATATTGATTGGCATAAGCTGAGATCAAGACAAGTTTGTTTGGTTACCATGCAGATCATCCATTTGGCCAATTTAATTATTGGTTACCTTTTTTGAAATACGTCGTGTTATAATCGTGTAAATAGCAAATTACACCCTATTGTAGTTATAAGTATATAAGGTAAGGTTATATTCCTGATATTGTTATCAGGAGGTGGCAGGACCCTTGCTGGAGTGAATGACGATAAGTGGCTGAGGCATGGGGTGGAGGGGGTTGGTTGTATGCAGCGCCGGATTAACCATGCTGTGGCCTGGTAGGCAATGCAGACTGTTGGTCTGCAACATATAGATCTCTTTCTGTTATTTCCAGTGAAATGTTGCCATGACCTATAATGGCCTCTTTTGATGGCCTGATGGGTGGTGACACTAATTTGGACACCCAAAGCATATATTTATTCAGCTCTGGAAGTCTGGATGGCCTGTGACAGGCCGTGGCCTGGTAGGTAGTTGCCCATTTTGCCTATACCTGGTAATCCAGCCCTGGTTGTATGGTGTGCGCGGGGTAAGCACACCACGCGGCTCACTCTGCTGTTGGCTATCCTGTCTATGAAATTGATCTCGATACTCATAATACTGTCAGCAGTAAATACATTATTGACTGACCTTTGGTAATGCCAGCAACCATGTCATGGCCTCAGCTTAACCACCAGACAAACTGTCATCCAGTCCCTGTTGCCCAACATTATCCGATATCTTGTATTAAGACATCAATAACCAAGATATTACTGATCATGTCTTTTACTTATCAGCAACACTTTGCTATTATCACACATTGGGTACTAGTAGTAACTAATGGCACTTACCTATAACAGAGTTTGTAAAGTAACAGTGATTACGTCGAGTAACAGAAGGAGCACACCACCTACCACTACAAACATCTACTTATAGCTTCCGACTGTTTAATGTTACACACTGACTGGATACAACTGTCAAAATGATAAACTGTATATTTACAGACCTTCCTATAATACCAATACACTTATATTACTATTTTATATCACCCTGCATTCAGATCGTGGTGTATAAATAACTATTCTGTGGAGTGAAAAACTGTGTAATATGTTTCTTTTCTTCATTGTCATAACAAAACCATTATTTCCCAGGACAACAGGATGATGGAAGAGTGGTTGAGACAATGCGAGTAGGCCTTACTTTACTCTCTTGCCCTTGGATGTGGGGAGGGTAGACGAATGAATGGAAACAAGGGAGGGTGGGGAGGGGCTGAAACTAGGGGTGCGGTGGTGCCACACATACCAACCTGCTCGTCGAGCCGGTCGCTCTATTTTTGCTGGAGACTGTACCTTCCCTGTGGTAGGTGGGGGGTCACCATCCACTCACTCGATGTAGTGCTGCTCTCAGGTGTCTGCCCTTTCCTCTCCATCCTTCTTTCCTTCCATTCTCTACTGTCTTTCTTTCCTTCATTCTTTCCTTGTCCTTCTGCCTACGGGTGACTTTACACTCCCTCTTCTGTCTTTCTTTCCTTCATTCTTTCCACTTCCTTCAGCCTGTGGGTGACTCTACACTGAGTGACAAGCCAAATGGTTTCCTGTGCACCAGGAAACCATTTACTACACTGGGTGGTAACAATATAACCAAATTTTGGTGCCTGGTGGGTTAGTGGGTAATTATTGCACTCCAATCGGATTCAGCCAGTGAAGGTTTACTGTATATCCAAGGGGTGGCTGTGGTTGACTGCTGATGTAATGCCACTCAGGGATGAGTGAGGCTGGTCACTCTCATCTTAAATGTCGGGACCAACTGCCTAGTCCCGGGCTCCTATGCTCCTCATGGGGCAATGTAGGACTGGATGATGGATGGATGGATGGATGGACTGTACCTTCCATATATTAATTAAGAAACACTTTTCAAAGGTCAAGGCTGAGACCATTATACATACATTAGAACAGACAGCACTGATACTGATCAATTAGCTCTTAACCCCTGCAGTCTGGTGACATATTTGTATTTTATTCTTGCTACCTGTTTTGGGTTCACCATTTTCTTTCTTTTCTGCTGCCTACACCAGTAATACTGCACCTCTACCACAAGCTTATGGTGTTATCTATCACTTCAATGCAGATGATACACAGCTTTATGGAAAATAACAAATGACAAGAATAATGAGGTGCTCGTCAAGCCTCTGATGTCCGCTATTAAGATACTAATGTCCAGGAAAAAACTTTAGTTAACTGAGAGTAAACTTGTGATTGTCATTACTTGAAGAAAAAGAAGAAATGATGGCACAGATATCAGATCTGTTTACTCAGAAAAATACAGCCCAGTCTTGATTATGAGAGATCTTGAGGTGTACTTAACTCAAAAAGATATACTGTATTTAAAAGTGAAATTTACTGAGCATACTGAATCTTTGGTGGAAACTTCAAATTTTCATATTCAAAAGCTGTATGCTATAAAACAGTTCTTAGATCCTCAGTGCCTCTTGACACTGCCTCACTCGATCATTTTGTCTCACCCTCAGTACTGTTAACTCTTTGTGAAGTTGGTCTGCCAAAGAACTTAGGCTGAAAAATGTTCAATGATAAGTGAACAGGGATGCTACTTATTTTTTATCTTCCTCCTAGGACTCTTACTATAGTACTCTACTCCTAACTGACACTGCAATGGCTTCCAGTATGTGCCACAATTAAGTTAAACTATGGTTCATGACCTTCAAGGCTGTAACAATATTAGAAAATATTAAGTGCGAAAGAAGTGGAAAGCAGAGTGACACAAGGAAGGAAAGTAGCTGGTGCAATGAAGGCCTTGATAAGAAACAGTGGCTTGAGTGTTGCAGCTGCATGAGGCTTACATAAAGGAGTGTCAGTGCCAACTTTAAAATATGGATGTGAGACTATGATGTGGGATGAAAATGAAAAGTCAAGAGTGAGAGCAGTGGAGAAGGGACTGCTGAGGAATGTATGTGGAGTACAGAGGGTGGATAGGATACGAAATAATGTGATCTGTGCAAGATACGAGTGAGGAAGTCTGTGGACACCAGAACTGAAGAAAGTGTACTGAGATGGTATGGTCATGTGGAGAGAATGGATAACAACAGAGTGGTGAAAAAGGTATATCTGAGCAAATCTGAAAGAGGGAGGAGGCAAGGTAGGCCAAGAAGAAGATGGAGGGATATGGTGGATGAGTGTTTGAGGAAGAGAGGTTTGGAAGTTGGTGAGGCTAGGAGACTGACAAGAGATCGAGCTGGCTGGATGAATGTTGTGAGTAGAAGTGCATGATCCGGGATTTGGCACCCCTTTTAACTTGACAGTGTCCGGATTGACTCTATCGGATAGGTTTATGTGAAGCTGCAGAATGTGGTGAATTTTGGGCGTAACAGATAGAGCCAGGATTCCAGGGGCTTGAATGATAAGTGAATGGAAGTGTGGCCCATTGGACTGGGCAAATTTGGGTTGTCTGGACGTTGCTACTCCTCACACTCTGCCCTAGGGTGGGAGAGGAGGTCCGAATGATGATGATATGATTCATTTTTTTTCATTCATTGCCAGACGCCATGTATCCCAAACGGGGTGGCCAAGGGCTTAGAGTTAATTGATATGATGATTGTTGTTATTATTGGAAAGTCACTCAGAAATATTTAAATTTGTATATACTGCCCAGTTAATGATCCAGTAAATGGGTTTGATATTTAAAAAATTTAAATTCAACCAGTACACACAAAGGCTACCTCAGACACACATCCTGTCTCACTGTTGGCCACTAAATCTTATTTATTATATGGATTATTCATTTATACACCTCTGCTTGATGAAGTTTTGGATTTTATTCAAACTACATTGTGACAAGTGCCCACAACATTATAAAGATTCAAAAGTTTGGTGAGCCTACGTATCTAGTCTTTTGCCACAGCCGCGTTTTCGCGACATTAAAAGTCAAGATATTTTGCCTAATTTTGATATTGCATACTGACTATTGTGCTGATTTCCGTTTTGGCGAGCACCAAAAGTCAATATGATTTTGAATTTTGAGCATGACTAGTCAAGATTAGTCAATGTTCCTCCCAAGGTATTTTGACTGATACTGACTTTCCATTTTGTAAAGAAACCCAGCACTCCCGAAGTCAAGCCAAACTCAATACAGAAGAAGAAAAAGCTTATGGCCTACTGACAGAAGAGTGGTCCCATAGAAGTTTATTTGACATGGAGAATCCAAATTTGCTGTCAGCTGACACCTCTGGTGGTGCCACCAAGCAGCAACTTTAGAAAAAGTTCTTCATTTAAGCCCATCAAGACATATAAGTGGTCCCATATACAGTAAGGTTATTTGACATGGATAGTTACTTTTTACAGCAAAATGTTTGTAACAAGAGCATTGCAGCAGGCCCTAGAACAATTCTACCCGTTTTTCCCTGATGCTATCACAACGTGAGGGTCTTGAGAATTCTGACAATTTTACCTTGTGAGCAACAACATTGGTACAGCTGCCCTTTCATCTAATGCCAAATTTTCAAGCAAGAGCCCCGTGTGGTCGGTCGCATGACAAATTATATAATTTAATTCCTTCACTTGCAGAAAACCTCCCAAAGCAACCACATGGCACACAAATGAATGTTTACTGTATAGAGGGCTTTGAGGTAAAGGCAATACAATAATGCTGACCCATTTTTGCAACACTCACTAGAAACTCAGTATCAGTCAAAATGGATATCAAGATGATCTCAACTTGAAAATGTTGCAAAAACACGACTCATATGTTATGGAATAACTTAAAGCCTTGAGAAGCCTACAGCAGAAATGTCCTTTTGCTTCACAATCTTCTTTGTATACAATCATATACTGTACAGTATTTATAAAAAATAATGCTATGTTTCCTCTTAAGGAATTCCCCTACAAGGGTTGGCCATGATATGGCCAATTTTTTCTATGGAATAGAAGTTAAACCAAATCTCAAAACCAGCTGATTATATTACAACACTAATAGAAGCTTCTTGGAAAAAATAAATTTAATATGTGTAATAAGATCCATAACGATATGTAAGTCACAACTTGGACTCTGACTATGTATTTGTAGCTGAGTGTTTCCTGCCTAAGAGTGCTGATCGTGTGGCCATGTACCAAGATTTCAGCCACACTCCACATTCACGGCAGTACTTACCAGGGTCGATGGTAACCACCCATTTACTATCTTAATTTTCGTATATAGCACCCAGATTTAATATCTATACAGCAATTTACCTCTCTCGAGTTATTTATTGGAAAACTCAAAACTCTTCTTTTCCTGATAACTTTTGAACTGGGGATAGCATAGCATTGGAAATTAGCCCCTCAAGACTGATGCCGCACGATCATGCTTTTGTGTAATTTGACACACCAGCCTATACCGCACAATCGATAAAGACACACAAAAAACTGGGGTAGGGTAACTCCGCCCCTTTGGTGATGTATATGGGATCAGACCAATGAGAGCTAGAGTATCTGGGACGGTATGGCGTGATTGGCCCCCTAAGGTGGGGGAGAAGGAACCCCCCACCACCACCATCACTTTACCTCCCTCAGCTCCATTGCATCATCTCCACATTGTCCCCTCCCAACCAACCATATCCCAACATACCCCCCACAGTGGTGTGTGCGCACAGCAACCCTTCTCCCCTCTCCCTCCATCCTCCTCCCCCCTCCAGCCAGACAAAATCCACCTCCATTTATAGCCTGGCTTGTTTTGTTGCTATGGGCATATGCAACACTGACATTTCATGTCTAGGGAACACTTCACACTGACATTAGTTAGGTATATATAATCATTTACTGTAAATAATGCATTTTCTGTACATTTTCTATTTTCTCCCATGGGGGATTGGTAACTTATTTGCATCTTTGACAGGCGATTGTGCAAAAACTATTTGGTCAATCTGACTGAAACATACATTTTCAGGTGTGTAAATTCAGTCTCTTGAAATGTAGAAGACAAATTTTTACCTTGGTAAAAGCCGAAAAATCGACCCTGTTTTGCAGCAGGAGGGACACAGCAAATTGCGTACTTTAGGGGTTAATAGGTTCAGTAGGTGGCACTGCTCTGAGGCAATACTAATAAAAAACTGATAATCATACTGCTACTTCAAGGTTTTGAGCACTGAAAAACTTTTTGGAAGAACTGCTGCTTTTCAGAAACAAAAGATCAACCATTATTATTATCGCTACTACCGTATCATCATCATTATTACAATCTCCAGATAAATTTTTCCAATTCTGAAGAGACTTTTCAAACTGGAGGGGTTAGATATAGCCAGCCTTTATTTACCCCTTTACTACAGGAGGTCTCCAAAAACTGATTAAAATCATCCAGATGAAGCAAGAATTTATCAATGATACATATCACCAGACTGACGAGGAGAAGGCTAGAAACTGTTTGTGTACCCTTATATTTTTCACACATGCATGTACTTCACTCCAAAACATGAGATCTATTGATCTGATACAGTATTTACAATAAAAAACAGGTTCTCATGTAACACAGCTGTATATAGGAACATATTTAGTGTTGTGTAAAAAATTACTGTGCATTATTACACTTAATAACATTTGAAAACCTTGATAATTCTGGCTGCACTATGAATCAATCATCCATGCATCCATCAATCATCCAATCTACTACTGTCTCATCAGGAGTCTGAGGATATACCACTCAGTCCTGACATTAAAGAAAGAGTGACCCATCACTTTACCCTCACAGGCATTGTGCATGCTATAAACCCCAACCACTCCTAGAAAATATGAGGTCTGACCAAAAAGAAACCGAATCTTTTAAATAATGTTCCAATGAGCCGGTGTAGCACGCTCACGACAGGAGAGATATGTAGGAGCAACTCTGAGCTTTAGTCTAACACTAGCCCAAACATACCACGTCATTTAGTCATCGAGGTACCTGCACCTAAGTGAACGTGTGTTTAGTGCACTTAGCAATTTGCTGCAAGTTGGACAATGAAGGAAGCTGAGGAGCAACATGTTCATGTGAAATTCTGCTTCAAATTGGGAAAAACTTTGAAGGAGACTTTTCAAATATTGCAACAGGCTTATAGGGACGATTGTTTGCGCCATATGCAATGTTACAAGTTTTTCCAGCAGTTTAAACTGGGAAGCATTTCCACCAGAGACGATCCCAAACCCGGATGGCCTTCCACATCAACAGCTGACAATCACAAGAAAGTGTGTCCTGTGATCTATGAAAACTATCGCTTGACTGTCTGTGAAGTTTCCGAAGTAGCCATCTGTAAAAGTTCTTGCAACATGATTTTAAATGAAAAACTAAAGACGCATCATGTTGCCGCAAAATTTATGAAGTGGCTGCTGACAGAGGTGCAAAACAGAACAGTGTCACAGTCGGTCAGGAGCTGTTTGACTGTTCAAATAGCGATGAAAACTTTCTGAAAAATGTCATAAGTGATGAAAATTGGGTGCACAGCTACAATGTTGAAACAAAATGGCAGTCATCACAGAGGGCTGGAACAATGTCGATGCGACCAAAAAAGGCATGTCAGAGTCACACATATGTGAAAGTGATGTTGACTGTCTTTTCTTATTGGAAGAGGGGTGTTGTTCCATGAATTTATTCCATGTGGCCAGACAGTCAATGGTTTCACTTAGATGTCCTACAGCATTTGAGGGAGGTAGTGTGACAGAAGAGGCCTGAGGTGAGAATAAACAAAACCTGGATAGGATGCTGCACCATTACAATGCACATGCTAATGTTTCGCTCCCTATCTATGACTTTTTGGTGAAGCTTGAGATGACTATCATCCTCCAGGCACCCTACTCTCTGGGTTTGGCCCCTGTGGACTTTTTTTTTTTTTTTTTTTTTTTTTTTTTTTCCCCCCCCCCCCCCAAAGGTGAAATCCAACCTGAAAGGAAACCAATTTCAGATAACCGTGAAGATATAGGAAAATTCGCAAAGTGCACCAAACATACGTTCACTCAAGCGCATATGCCTCGATGACTAAATGATCTGGCATGATGCAGCTAGTGTTAGCCTGAAGCTGAAGTTGCTGTTACACAGCACTCCCATCGTGATTACATTATGCTGGTTAGTAGGTGTGCTATTTAATTCTGTTCCTTTAGGACCACATTTCATTGTAGTCCCTTGTCTCACAAGACCACCCAGCAACTAAAATTTTATTGGAGTAACAGAACTAACGTACTGGGTTTGAATACAGCACAAACACCTATCCCTGATCTCCCTATGACTACCAGTGAACTATTCTAAAAAGGGGACAGTAACTAAGTGCAACAGAGAACAAAGGAGTTAATCAGCCTCAGAAGGAATAATACAGGTATGCCCCAGTTTAATGATGTAATTGGTTAGGTAAAACCCCCATCGTTACGAGGGGTATCGTATATTGGGGTACTTTTAACTTGAAAAGCATTTATCAGCCTTGGGTTTCCCCCCTAACCAAATCCAAAACCCACCCAAATGAGCCCCAAAACAAGTTTGAAGCCAATCTAAATGGCCTAACAGTTGTAAAGGAAGCTAACCTAAGCCTAACCTGTAAATAACTCACTGAAACCAAAAAATAAAATGTGAAAATCATCATACATACGTCTGGAAAAACTCAAGCTCAGTAAACTGTACCCCAAAATGACAATGTTCACCCCACCTATAGCTAAAACACATTAATCCAAGTCTAAAACCAGTTTAAAAATCAACCTAAACACACAATTTGTCTAAAATATTTTTGTCTAAAAAAAAAAAAAAAAAAAAAAAAAAAAAAAACAGCATTAAACCGGGGTTTGGCCAACGTTAAGCAGGGTATAGTGGTATTTCTATCCCCATCATTAAGCCGGGGTATCGCATCAAGGGGTATCATATATCAGGGTATTACTGTACTCTTCTTATAAGTAATCTGTCATGCATACTCACTACACCCAAGGGGCCTCATCTCAGCATTCTGTGTGTAGACCTGGTTAATGTCAGCCATACGGCGGCAAAGGTCATTGATAGGCATGTCATAACGGTACCGGTACTTGAAGTTGTTGGCCTCATGCTGTGCCACCATCACTTGATACCGGCTGTCTCCTGTAAAACAACCAGACCACCATCAACACAATAATAATTTTTTAAATGCAGTTAACACCTTGGTAGATGTAAATGCATACATGCATTTTTTAAAGTTTTATAAAAAGTTTACTACATAATGATGAATACAATGTCTATATGCATCCTTGCAAAGATGCATCACTTGTGAATCAATTTGCTTGAAGTTCTTAAGTTCTTAATGTGCATTTTAGTCTCCCAAAACTTTTGACCAGCCCTGCCAAAAGCAGTGACCACCAAACAATTATGACATTTGGTAGTTTAAGTCAGGTGTCCACCAAGGTGTTAAATGATTACACAGGCATATGAAGCAGGGGATCTGGGGGGCTAACGCCCCCCCCCAAGGGTTAGGAAAACATGACTTTTGTCTTTTTCAAGGAAGATCCTTCCTGATGGTGTACTGGTAACTTTAAAAGGATTTTTGTTTTAAACTGTTTGAATTCATACAATACTAAGAAGTTATTCTCTATAATGTGTGAAGGTAAACTGATTTAACTGTTTAAGTTTGTTCTGATATATTCATTACCCACTATCAGTTTTCATATGAATTCTAATCTGAACATGAGTTGTTAAACCGTGGATTGTGCAATAATCTTTTTTAAATCCCACCCTGTGGTGTGCAAAAAATGAAGGAAAAGAAAAAAGTTTTTATTTTAGTTTTTGCTTAAACTTGAAGATAAACATCCAGGGAATCATCTGGTAAAAAAAAAAAAAAAAAAAAAATCTCTCTCTCCCCATCTTTACGTAGGGCCGCTGATGAACACAAGAAGTTTCCAGTATCCCCTGGGCATGAGTGATTACTCAGTTACTGAGAAGTAGGGGGGGGGGAAGGGTACAGGAGAAAGAAAATACACAATAGGACTGATGTGATTAGACTGTATTGAAATGCTGATTTTGTTTCCAAGACAATATTTTTCAAAGTGTTGACTGGAGTGAAATGAATATGGTGGGAAATATCCATGAGAAGTACAGAACAGTGATGAATGCACATAAGAAAGGGCTGGGTATTTATGCCCCAAAGTAGTGCTGCTCTTGGGTATCTGCCCTTTCCTCTCCTGCCTCCTTTCTCTCCTTCCTCTTCTGTCTTTCTTTACTTCATTCTTTCCTCGTCCTTCTGCCTGTGGGTGATTTTAGACTCCCTCTTTTGTCTTTCTTTCCTTCATTCTTTCCTCTTCTTCTGCCTATGGGTGACTCTGGTGGTTTAGAGGGTAACTGCAGCCCTCCAATCGGACTAAGCTGGTGAAGGTTTATATCCAAGGGATGGTTGGGGTTATTGCTCACTTAATGCCACTCAGGGATGAGTGAGGCTGGTCACTCTCATCTTAAAAGTCAGGACCAACATGCCCAGCCCTGGGCTCCTATGCTCCTCATGGGGCAAGGTAGGATTAGATGATGGATGGATGGATGTTCTCAAAAAAAAAAAAAAAAAAAAAAAAAAAAAAAAAAAAAAAAAAGTTCAATAACATTTGTAAGAATGCACTTGGGGTAAAGAATAGAACATGGAACAAGGAGCAAAGAAGGTTTTGTGAAAGACCTTGGAATTACTATAAAAAGGAAAGAGAAAAAATCAGTAATGAATTGGAGGGAGGAAGAATGGAAATATGAAATGGATATTGTATGCAAATGTAAAATATAACAATTTGTTTTAAAGGATTTGTTAACAGTAAAATGAAAGTATTTAAGACTGAGAAATGGAGGTGTAACATATGAAAAGAAAGCTGCTTGAAATAATGAATGATAGTTCACTATCATCTTAAATCACTCTCATCTTAAATGTCGGAACCAACTGCCTAGCCCCGGGCTCCTACGCTCCTCATGGGGCAATGTAGGATTGGAAGATGGATGGAAAGACTAAAGTAACAACACTACTGTATGGTATTTTAACCAGTACTATGCTAGCAACATAGATCTACGTCCCCTTCAAAAATGTTGGTGATGTAGATCTACGTCCCCTTCAAAAATGTTGGTGATGTAGATCTACGTCCCCTTCAAAAATGTTGGTGATGTAGATCTACGTCCCCTTCAAAAATGTTGGTGATGTAGATCTACGTCCCCTTCAAAAATGTTGGTGATGTAGATCTACGTCCCCTTCAAAAATGTTGGTGATGTAGATCTACGTCCCCTTCAAAAATGTTGGTGAAGTAGATCTACGTCCCCTTCAAAAATGTTGGTGATGTAGATCTACGTCCCCTTCAAAAATGTTGGTGATGTAGATCTACGTCCTGCAGCAGTGAGAAGTCATTGCAAGCAACCGAAGTAAATTGGAAGGTAATATCACATCCTGCTAACTTCAGACATTTCCCCACTATGCACACAATACTGATTTTGGAGTGCGGGAGGTGAGTTAGTCTTCACAGGCTCAAAGCCACTCTGCTCTGTCTGTAACCTTGAAGATTTCAGAGGTAGAATGGCACCAACCTGACTCAATTCAACCTACTTTCTGGCTTTGGTGATTACTTTTACCAGTGCCAGGGATCTTATGTTCATATAAAGCCCATTTACCCACAAAAAATATCCAAAATCGGTTCACGAGATCACAAACGCTTTGCTCTCTCAGTAACCTTGAAGATTTCAGAGGTTGAGTTGCACAAACCTGACTCAATTCAACCACCTTTCTGGCTCTGGTGATTACTTTTATTAGTGCCAGGGATCTTATATTGATGTATTAGGCCCATTCAGCCAGAAAAAAAATCTACAATCAGTTCAAAAGCTCACAGTCACTCTGCTCTCTCAGTAACCTTGAAGATTTCAGAGGTAAAGTGGCACCAACCTGACTCTTCAACCAACTATCTGGCTTTAGTGATTACTTTTATTAGTGACAGGGATCTTGTATTGATGTATTAAGCCCATTCAGCCAGAAGAAAAAAAATCCAAAATCAGCCAGGTAGAGAGGTATCATTTTTTTTTTTTTCCCAAGTGCAGTACAGGTAAAAACCAATGTCAATAATGGATCTGAGGAGTACAGAAAGCATCAAGATATAAAGTAGCACAGACACGTATAAATGCAACAATTCACACTGATAAAGACTGCTATGATTAATATGTCCTGTCTACAATAATATGCAATGCTGGATAGAACCATAACAAGAAACCTCAGGGTTTGGAGACTTCCCAGAAATGCTGCAGGAGACTAAGCAGCTTGAAAAGTAGCTAACAGATATACAAAGCTGATCCTTGCAGGTACAGAACACTGCTTTTCAACTGCATTTTATGAATGGCATGCATGAACAATACTTATGGTCTCACCCTGCATGCCAGTCATCACACAGCCAACATTTGGTGTCAGCTGGTACATGTGTGTCACTGTTGAGGGATCCAGTAGCTTGTCCTGGAAAGAGGAGAATATGTCAGTTCTTTAAAATCAGTACTATAATCACAATCATTCCACTACCTTTTCTGAGTTAGGTAAATGTACATTTTACTGTAAGCAGCTGAAGGACCTTACCAATTCAATCGCTATACAGTACTCTAGTTTGTTTTCTGTATTTTTCTATTTTCATGGTGGTAAACAATTGTTTTCCATTGACCTTCTTTCCTCTTATTGTTATCATCATGTTCCTTATGCTTCACATATGCTGGTAATGGCGGACTTGCTACAACTTACTCGAATCTTGGTTGTTAGGTCGGGTTAAAATGTAAGGTTCAGAGGAGGTACTAAAGGAAACCAGGATGTACGTTGGAAGTGTCCATCATTACACTCGAGAAACAGTTGATATTGTGGAAGGAACATGACTAAAAACAACTGGGAAAGAAACTGGACATGAAACATTCCTTTACCCCCCCCCCCAAATAAAACAAGAAAAAGCAGAACTGATCTGGTAAGAAGCTTCTGCCATTTAAAGTATATACTTACCCTAAGGTAGTTATGTACCTGTAAATACTTAAGAAATTAGTTTGATCACATTATACTTAGTGAATATAGATTCATAATCAATCTGGACCGTGGATTTTAACACCATACTGTAATGTACAGTAATCACTCCAATATCCGATGTAATAGAGCCATAGGTAGGTCCGGATATTGGTTCTGTCCGGATATTGGGCCCCAGCTTATGGACTTGTACTTATGGACCCTAACTTAGAGAAACACCTATACAACTCCCTCTGGACATGCATAGCACCTATTTAAGACCCAAATCACACCAATAAGGCATATAAATGACTGAAATAAATGCAAAAGAAACATAAAATGAGGGTTTAGAAGTAGGTTCATACAATAATAAACATTCTGGTGACTGGCTCCTGGACTGGTACTTATGGACCCTAACCTAGCCTAACTCAGAAAAACACCTTCCTACTGCACATGCATAGCTCCTAACACCCTATTCACACCAATAAAGGACATTAAAGAGTGAAATGAGTTAAGTATAGTATGGAAAAAAGTACAGTATGAAACATTCTTACGTCCGGATAGTGGGGATGTTCGGATATTGGGCGTCCGGATATTAGAGTGATTACTGTATATACAGTAATCACTCCAATATCCGGATCAATAGAGCCATCGGTAGGTTCGGATATTGGTTTTGTCCGGATATTGGGCCCCAGCTTATGGACTTGTACTTACGGACCCTAACACAGAGAAACACCTATACAACTCCCTCCGGACATGCATAGCACCTATTTAACACCCAAATCACACCAATAAGGCACATAAATGACTGAAATAAATGCAATAGACACATAAAATGTGGGTTTAGAAGTATGTTCATACATTAATAAACATTCTGGTACTTATGGACTCTAACCGAACCTAACCTAACCGAACCTAACCGAACTCTGAAAAACACATTCCTACTGCACATGCATGAGGTAAGTTTAGTATGGAAAGAAGTACAGTATGACACTTTCTGGTAAGTATAGTATGGGAAAAAATACAATATGAAACATTCTGGTAAATATAGTATGGAAAATAGTACAACATGAAACATTTTGGCTACTTACAGCAAGTCCCTGGCCACCTCGATGAATAACCGCCTCCTCTCGGACTCTGACAGTAAGAACGATTTCCTGAAGCACTTGCACTACACTCTTCCTGAAGTCTTGCACTGAACTTAGTCACTAACACACAGAAGTCCGTTCTTTTCACAGTGTTCACTTTAGTCCAAATAATGTTCCATTAAATTTAAGTGTTGCACATTAACTTTTCCCAAGTTTTTTAAGTTTCCAAAGCCAAAACAAAGAAGGTTAGTTACGTTAAATTTCTTTTCTACTTAGTCTTTTCTCCCAACTTGAAAACCTTAACACAACACACCGTTTTTTTCACTGCACAACACTCAAAATTCCCGTGTGGTCTAGTGGAGAAGTTCTTGCTGTTTATTCACTGTCAGAGCCCGAGAGTATCACTGGCAGGCGTCCAAGGGGTGCATCGGTGGGTAGTGGTGATGGCGTACCGACTACAGAAGACTCTGAAGACAGCCGCAAACTCACGTCGAGCGGTGACTCCACTGTAGCTGATGTGCTGGGCTGTGGCTCGGAGCATGAGGGCCTGTCTTGGGGAGGCAACGGAGTGGAACCAGGGCTTGGCACAGCGGGGGTCACGGGCCTGAAAAAACTGTCAATCGTTGACTGACGCAAGGACCGACGATTCTGGCGATTGATGATGCGCTGCCGGAAAGCACGCACTTCCTCCACGAGTCCCAGGGGCCCCATCTCCCTGTCGCAGTCCGGGTGTTCCAGGTAGTCTAGGACGAACTCTAGATGTTCCCGGAGTGCGCTCAGCTTGGGGATGGCTGGAGTAGTGTCCTGCTGGGCGGAGTCTGCATCATCATCGCCTTCGTCGTCGGAATCTTCAAGTTCGGGACTGACACCAGCAACCGAAGACGCGATCTCGATATCAGACAAAGTCTGATACCCAGGATCGCCCTCGTCGTCGTCCAACCACTCACGAACATCGTCCACATCAACATCGTCGCCGTGCGTACGTAGCCGTGCATGGAAGTCATCCACGTCAAACCCTAGGAAATCGTACTCCACATCTGTTCCGAGAAGCAGACGAGACCAACCATTTTCAAGAGTTTTCACAGGGACTTCCTTCCATGCACTAGCCCAGTTGTACAGCGCAGTCTTGATGTTGTAGCGGCGAAGGTTTTCCAAAGTCCGCTTGCCTCGAGTGTCACGTCCTTCCCTGCGCTCGTCCTCGTCCTCGAGAACCACCATCACCTCGTCCAGGAACTTCCGACGGTACAGGCGCTTTGTTGCCACGATCACTCCTTGGTCCATTGGTTGAATGAGAGCAGTCGTATTAGGTGGCAGAAACATGCACCTAATACGGCCATTCTCAGCAACCAAGTCCTTGTCGCACGGGTGGGCAGGTGCATTGTCGAGGAGAAGGAGAGCCTTTACCTGGTCGCGAGGAATTCCCAGTGTCTTCGTCTGGTAATGTATGACCTCCTTGACGAAGTGATGGTGAAACCAGTCTTTGAAAATCACAGCTGTGAACCATGCTTTCAAAGAATGGTACCATACGACAGGAAGGACATCCATCACCCCACGAAGGCACCGAGGCTGCTTTGCACGGCCAACAATAACGGGCTTAAGCCGGTGCATGCCGTTAGCATTGGCACAACACAAAGCAGATATCCGTTCCTTAGAAAGCTTGCGGCCAGGTACACGCTTCTCCGTCTCATCGGCGAGAGTGTTCGTTGGCACCGAGCGATAGAATAGGCCAGTTTCGTCAGCGTTATAGACTTGACCGAGAGTGAGGCCCTCCCTGTCGATCAAGCCTTTCACCTTGTGCCGAAACTCGTCCACTCCATCCTCGTTAGCGTCCAATGCTTCGCCATGTGCTTTACGGTTAGTAAGGCCATGTCGCAACTTGAACGCGAAGAGCCAACCCTCGGATGCCTTGAAGTCTAGGGCGTCGTGAAGCCTTGCAAACTTCTCAGCAGCAGCCTTCAGCTCCGTTCCACGTACCATCACACCAGCTGCACGTTGCTGTCGATACCAAATCAACGTGGAGCGGTCGATCTCTGCATACTTGGGAGTAAACATAACCTTCCTCTCCACGTTGCGTTTGCTTCTCGACGAGAAGTCAGCCGTGTACTGCATGAGCTTGTCTCGGGAACGCTTGATATCAAACAAAGTCGACCGGGCCAGGTTGAACTCGCGGAGAATGCGAGAGGAAGACCAACCCGCATCAACCTTCTCCAATATCTCCCGTTTCTTCTCCAGAGTCAACACCACTCTCTTCCTTTTCTCAGGAGGCAGGGCCATCATCACACACACTAAGAGTAGGGCAGAGAGCAGCAGGAGGCCTTGCAGCAAGTACAGCACCACCACAAAAGCGAGCACGTGGGCAGCCATGACGAAGAGCGTAGGTCTTGTCGCGGTGAGAGACAGGCGGGAAGTGGGGAGGATGCAGCGGCGCTCTATCGGACGTCGGAGGAATGACGAACCAAAACAATGCTCTCACGCGGCGCGCGCGGCAAGTTCAAATTACGGACGGCAAAAAATCGATTTTTTTTCCAATTTTTTTGGATTTTCGGACCATTTTGGGAATGTTTGATCCCAGGACGATAAGGTTCGGTTAGTGGGGATGTTCGGTTATTGGGCGTCCGGATATTAGAGGGATTACTGTACAGGAAAACCTCAATATAACAGACTTTAATATACCATAATTCGCTTTAATCGTAAGCGATGAGTTACCAGACTTAATTCCTATATATGAGAAAAATTCCGATAAAGCCAGAAGTGGTCCAGACTGCCTGACCCCGTCAGCTATGTTCACTACAATAAGGTAAATAAAAGACATGCTTACCAGTGCGCAGTAGAGTATTAGTAGAGTATTATTATACCATTTGATTATTGCAGTGAATGTCTAATAAAGTACAGCACTGCAATGGTAGTGAAAAGTATAAAAACCATTGGTGATATCTGGATTAATGTTTGATATGTTGGAAAAAGTCCAGGTTAGCATGGGGAAGTCCAGATGTCATTTTTACTGGAATGGCTTGGGCCCCAATTAGTCCATTATAGTGAGGTTTTACTGTATTTGCATACACAACACCATCTGTGGACATTATTATGAACGATCCTAACATACTGTACAGGGTAACACCAGTGTCATTTGAAAATCTGAACCCCAGGTCACTTCCCTATACAGAAAACGCCCTCGGGGCACTTTTTCTAGGATGAAAACCTGCCCTTCCCTGTGGAAAACTGACCTCTCATGTAAATATTTCAAATCTGAAGTCAGGTAAGTTGGGCTATGTTAGGTAAGACTGAGTTAGGTATGTCACTTTTCCAAAGGGGAAAATACAGTATCCTATCTGACACCAGTACCATACAAAATAATAAATACTGGAAATCTTTGTTATTAACCTATGCTCCCTGAAGAACATCCTCAGATGAACATACTTTTCCCCTATTTTTTTGCCCATTTCCTTCATATATATATATATATATATATATATGTGTGTGTGTGTGTGTGTGTATATATATATATATATATATATATATATATATATATATATATGATACTGTAGTTCTCTTGTCATTCCACTCCGTGCTGCCTGGGACACTGAGCAGTAAGGATGCCTGCAACTACCCGTTAGGTCCCACAGGCCCCCAGTGTCCAATAGCTAAGTGTCCCCCCCCCCCCACACAGTGGTCCAATTTTACTATACTCCAACCTGTCACCATATCAAGATGACAAAATCTATAGAAGCATCTTTCATACCTATTTTGATAAAAAAGAATGTAGTTATCATACACAGTATGTTCATAGTTTCCTTTACAGTACTGCTTCCATTAAAGAAAGAAAAATGGTAAAAGATGACTGACAACTGTGAGTATGCTAGGAGTGTAGGGGTTAACCCATTCAATCCTGAAGGGTATTTTGAAACATCCCCTCACACTGGCACAAGAAGTGTTGTTTCCAGTTTTGTAAACTGCATTTTTTTTTGTGTGTGAGTGTGGAATCACAGAACTACGGTACCATATGTCTGTTGCACTGGGCAAACCTGTGCTGTCTGGTCATTGCTATTCCTCACCCTGCCCGAGGGTGGGAAAGGAGGTCCGGATGATGATGATCATGATATTTATGAGCCTTGCACTGCATGCACTATCATTATGAAAATGAATAACACTGATAAAAAATATCAGCTATGTAAACATAGAGAAAACTATTTAAAATTTTTAACATATGTGAATATACAGTAAACTGGCAGCTATATGGTATTATATATACACAGTATTACGAATATACATACAAATACACTGTGAATAAATACCTAACAGCATATAGCAAAAAGTCACTCGGACATCTGACGTACTGTGCTGAATAGCACCCACAAAAATGTGTGCACTTCTTAAATGCACCTGATGTCAATGGCAGTAACTCAGGGATGAGTCAGTTGATGCCAACAGCAGTAAAAGTGTTCATATACAAAAATAACCAAAGGTATCTCAAAAGTCACTAGCATTCAACAGACCAGCAGCATAAGGCAACTCACAGGAACTTTCTTCTGTGTAACGCAGACAGCTGTGTCCTCTCCTTTACATGCCACCGAGGTCAGACCTTCCTGGTTAATTGCCTTAAATGCATATTCTGTAAGAGAAGTAATAACTGATTATACTGGCAACTACCGCACCACAGAGGAAGGTTATCATATAACTAAAACATGAACCATGATATATACGGTACATACAATAACCAAAAACAATTAAAGCTTCCCCTTGCAATGAGGATATACTGTACTACTTCAGTGTGGCAATATCAAGATGTCAACCATTAATCTATACCAAGTTCAAAGATGGTGAGTATGCATGCTGTAGTTATCAGTTTGTAATTTTCAGTAGCGATATAACCTTATTATCTATTACTGCTGGCTTCAGTTACATACAGCTTGATTACTGTTTGCTTTGTTTAAATTTTTAGTACAAAATTTATCCAGATCACCGAGTGACAAGCCAAATGGTTTCCTGTACACCAGGAAACCATTTACCATGCTGGGTGGTAACCATATAGCCAAATTTTGGCACCTGGTGGTTTAGTGGGTAATTATTGCGCTCCAGGCGGATTGAGCCAGTGAAGGTTTATATCCAAGGGATGGTTGGGGTTGACTGCTCATGTAATGCCACTCAGGGATGAGTGAGGCTGGTCACTCTCATCTTTAACTGTCGAGACCAACTGCCTAGCCCCGAGCTCCTACGCTCCTCATGGGACAATGTAGGATTGGATGATAGATGGATGGATTTACCCAGATGTGATAGGATGCATCAGAAGAAACACGCTGAAGCGGTTTGGTCATGTGGAGAAGATGGAGAGAGAGACACTGACAAGGAGAGTGCATGTGAGTGAGGCAGAGGAGGGAGGGGGAGGCCAAGGATGAGATGGAGGGATGGAGTGAAGAGGTATATGAGAGAAGAGGGTGTGAGCTGGGAGCAGGGCAATGAAATGACAGGGGACAGGGGGACATGAAAGCGATTTGTTTATGGCCACCCCTTACGGGATTATGGAGTCTGGCAATATATTGATATATAGATGGCTTACGAATATTTACCAAAATTGTTCATAATTCATCAGTACAATATAATCTGCATGAGTTTAAGTTATAATATGATACTGCTATAGGGTACTTTACTAATATGTCAAAAGTTAGAAACTTCCCTACTCATGACAGGACAGAACTTCCCAAGTCACAAATTCTCCAACTGTACAAACAGTGTACTAATTGAGACAGTGAACTGATTGACAGATGATACTGTTTCATTCATCTTTAAAAATTAACATCTGGATAAGAGAAACCACTAAATTTCATTCTGGTACTATATACACGTACCGTATTTTATTTCATCTAGAATATTTTTACGTACCAGCAGGCTTGCAATGTTGGCCAATATGAAGTAAAAGAACAGACTATGACTGGCTGTAATATCATCAGCCACAAAGAAGTGACCTAACTCTGCTCAGCTGTCACAATCATGCAATGGTGTGGTTGTACTATACACCACATAAGCTACCGGTGCTGTATATGTTTCTTCATGGCAATGGCAGCAGACAATCCCATACTACCCTCTTTTGAGCCATGGAGGGCCCACAACACAGACGAGCCTCAGGCTAAGCTACTGTGATTCAGATCATTATTCTTGCTAACAATAACAGAGCCTCAACTGTTAATCTTTTTTGTCATTGCCATGATGATGCCTATGTAGTCTGGTGGTGCAGGTCTCAGGTTAGAAAAGGCTGTGTGATAATGCAGCCTAATCTAGTATCTTCCTTGCGCCTCCCTATGGTGAGGCAAAGTCCACCACAAGGAAGCATCAGCTCACTGCACAGGATGGTCCTGCAGGGGCAATTGCTTACATGCAGTTGGTGGGTCTACCCAGCCAGACAGACCAGAGTACCTCATTAACAATACTGTACCCTATTAAATCAAACCAAACTTGGCTCAGTTTTTTTTTTCTTTCTTTCTTTAACACTTCATTATGATAATGTAGAGACAGAATGAGGTACATGGGTTTGAGGGTCTATCTATCTATCTATCTATTGCCAGACACCATAATCCCTTAAGGGGTGGCCATTTGACTTTGAGTTATTTGTTTTAAGGGGAGGGGCACCAACTCTCCACCAACCCACTTGTTCACATGTAGGGAGCACGTATGGTTTGGTTATATGGTTACCACCCAGCGTTGTAAATGGTTTCTTGGCTTACAGGAAACCATTTGGCTTGTCACTCAATGTAAAGCCGCCTGTAAAGGAAAGAAAAGCAATAAGAAGTGACAGGAAAGATGCGAGAAATAGGAAGAGAGGAGGGGAGGCACAGAAAAAGAAGTTTGAGGGTAAATGTGGATAAAACAAAAGTGATGATATCTAGGGTATAAGGTGTGTGGCCATGTGAAGTTTGCCACATGGGTGTGGGAAGCAACCCTATCTTGTATAGTGTTTGTGATCTGTAGGTGCATAAGGGATGTAGTGGTACAGTATTAGAGGTAGGCTGCAAAATAATGCTGATTTCGTGTGTGCGTCAGGGAGAGCATGTAGAGATTGTGAAGCATGAAAGGACTGAGCTTGCTGGGGAGTCACTTGAGTGTACGGAGGGGCTTTGTTATTTGGTTCGTTTTCATTTTTAAAGGCTCCAACATGCTTGCATGTGTCGGCCTTGGTCACCTAACGGCAGCTCTCCACGCTGCACAATCCATTGCAGCCTCCCTGTTCAGTCCCTTAACCCTAAGGTCACACTTAATGACCTCGTCCCATGTCTTTCTCGGTCTACCCCTCATATCCCCACCCCCAATATTAACACTTCTCACCTTCTTCACCCAATTATCATCCCCGATCCTCTCCACGTCCAAACCACCTCAATCTACCTCTCCTCATCACAACACCAATACACTCCAGTCCCATCCTACCTCTCAACTCTTCCATTGTAAACCCAGCCCCTCCAGGCCTTGGACGCAGGAACGCACTGCACATCCACCTAATCATTGTCGTTTCTGTACGTCTGAGCCGGTGAATATCTTCCTCCTTCACTGCCCAGGTCTCACTGCCATACAGCATTACACTCCTAACACATGCTGCATACAAAGACCCCTTAGCACGTAGGGAGAGCCCTCTCAATGTCAGGTTGACATGTTATATGTTGCTGAAGAAGCTGGAGCTAGCTCTTGCTAGGGTAATGTGTGGTTGGAGGAAGTTCAGGGAGCTGTTGCCTCTCCTATCTTTGAAAGGGCTCTCCTTCAATGCTAAGGGACCCTTGTATGCAGCTTGTGTTAGAAGTGTAATGCTGTACGGTAGTGATACCCGGGCAGCAAAGGCAGAGGATCTTTGTAGGCTCCAATGTATATAAATGACAAAGGATGTGCAGTGCATCCTCGACTATGATACCTGGGGGAGGAAGGTGGGGCAAGGATTGTGACTGAAGAGTTGGGAGGAAGAATGGGACTTGAATGCGTTGGTGTTATGAGGAGGGACAGATTGAGATCGTCTGGGCATGCTGAGAGGATGGAGGATGACAATTGGGTGTAAAGGTGAGAAGCATGAAGTTAAGTAGTGGAAGCAATGAAAAAAGTCAAAATGGGGAGAGCCCCAGGAACTGATGGAGTGTGTGGTGAAATGCTGAAGCATGGGGGGAGAGATAGTAGTAGAATGGATAAGGAACATGTGAAGATTGGCCTGGGAGGAAGGTAGTGTCCTGGGGGAATGGAAGTCAGGTATAATTATTTCCTTGTACAATGGAAAAAGGGAAAAAGATGTGTGGCAATCATCGGGGCAATTATCTTCTTAGTGTAATAGGAAGAGTATATGGTAGGATACCTACTGACAGAGTCAGGGAAATAACAGAGGAAGTAGTTGGAGAAGAACTGGGAGGTTTTAGGATAGGAGGAGGTTGTGTAGATCAGATATTCATTCTTAGTTCTTTAGTGGTAAAGTTTGTAGAAAAGGGAAAGATGTTGTATGTGGCCTTCATGGATTTTGAGAAAGCATATGACTGGGTGGCTATACAAGGAATATGGAATGTATCAGGGATATATGGAGTAAATGGGAAGTTGTTGAATGCTCTGAAGAGTATGTATGAGGGTGCTAAGGCTGAAGTGCATGTGGATAGTGAACTGAGAGAATTTTTCTATTTGAATGTTGGATTGAAACAGGAATGTGTCATGTCCCCATGGTTGTTCAATCTTTATATGGATGGGGTTATGCAAGAAAATCAAGGTAGGGCAGTGGATGTTGAAGCAACCCTAATGAATGAGGGCAGCATTTGGAAACTCCCTGTACTGATGTTTGTAGATGATACTGTACTGTTAAGTGAAGATGATGGGAAACTGCAAGGTTTGGTGAATGAGTTCGGGAATGTGTATAAGAAACGGAATCTAAAGGTGAATGTAGGGAAAAGTAAAATTATGGTCTTTGAGAGAAATAAACTCCCTGTACTGATGTTTGTAGATGATACTGTACTGTTAAGTGAAGATGAAGGGAAACTGCAAGGTTTGGCGAATGAGTTCGGGAATGTGTGTAAGAAACGGAATCTAAAGGTGAATGTAGGGAAAAGTAAAATTATGGTCTTTGAGAGAAATAAAGTCACTGAATGTACAGTGGGGTTGGATGAGGAGGAAATGGAAAATGTGAGTGCATTTAAGTACCTGGATGGTGTGATGAGCAGGGATGGAAGTTCAGAGGATGAAATGCTTGAAAGGGTAGCTACAACAGGAAAGAAAGGCTGGTTCTTTGAACATAGTGATAAGGAACAGTGAAGTGAGCATGGAAGTAAAAAAGTAGCTGCATGACAATATTGTGATACCAACTCTAACCTATCGAAGTGAAGCTCTGACCCTGTTGGAGGGACACAAGTCATGGGTGGGAGCAATGGAAATGAGTTATTTAAGAGGAGCATGTGGAGTTACACGGAGAGGCAGACTGTCAAATGAGGAAGTGAAGGAGCGCTATGGTGTGGACGTGAGAGAAATCGTTAGGAGAAATACACTGAGGTGGTTTGGCTATGTGGAGAGGACGAAGAGCGAGAGACTAACAGGGAGTGTATGAATGTGAGGTGGAGGGGGGAAGAGGCCAAGGATGAGATTTTTTTTTTTTTTTTTTTTTATGCGAGGAAGAAGGAACCAAAGGCCATGAGCCCGCAGTAACAGTTCCCTCCAAGAGAAAAACAAAATACAATACAGAGCCAAATTCAAGATCCGATCATTTTGAGATGCCTGGACACACTGCGTTTGAAAGACTGGAGATCATAGGCAGGAGGAAATACAGACAGAGGGAGACAGTTCCAGAGCTGACCTGTTGCATGAATGAAAGACTGGGAGTAACGGTTAACTCTTGCATTAGAGAGTTGGACAGAAAAGGGATGAGAGTTTGCTGCCAGACGGGTGCTACGCGCCCGTCGTAGAGGTGGAGGAATGCAAGCAGACAGTTCAGAGGAGCAGTGACCATTAAAGTAGCGATAGAAAAGAGATAAAGATGCAACAGTGCGGCGAAGAGACAGAGGTTGAAGGGAGTCAGTAAGAGGAGAGGAGAGTTAATGAGACGAAAAGCCTTTGACTCCACCCTATTGAGAAGAGCTGTATGTGGGGAGCCTCCCCACACATGAGAGTTGTACTCCACACAGGGGCGGATAAAACCCCTGTATAGAGTCAACAATTGTGCAGGGGTAAAGAAAGAGCGGAGTCGGCTTAGCACACCCAATCTCTTGGAAGCAGATTTTACAAGAGATGCAATATGATCTTTCCAAGATAAGTCCCAGAGTAAATGAAACCCCAAGCATGTTCAAGGATGATGCAGGATTAATCTGAATATTATTAAACATTAGTGGGTATACCTGTGGAAGATTTTGTCGGGTTGATAGGTGTAAGAACTGAGTCTTAGAAGCATTAAAGACAACCATATTATTTTTACCCCAGTCAGAGATATGAGCCAAGTCAGACATTAGGTGTGCCATAGCCTCATCCTTGTTTCTTGAAGTAACTGTTGAGATGGGCGTTGCGGGAACCGAATGGAAAGGTGAAGGGTGGAGTCATCAGCGTATGAGTGGATAGAGTTAGATGTACAGCTTAGAAGATCATTGATGAATAAAAGGAAGAGAGTTGGTGATAGGACAGAGCCCTGAGGAACACCACTGTTGATAGATCTAGGAGAAGAACGATGGCCGTCTACGACAGCAGCTATAGAACGACCAGAAAGGAAGCTAGCGATGAAGGTACAGATAGAAGGATAGAAACCGTAGGAGGGCAGTTTGGAAATTAAAGATTTATGCCAGACTCGATCGAAAGCCTTTGAGATGTCAAGTGCAATGGCAAAGCTTTCGCCAAAGTCCCGAAAGGAGGATGACCAGGAGTCTGAAAGGTAGGTGAGAAGATCGCCAGTGGAGCGTCCCTGACGGAACCCATACTGACGATCGGAAAGAAGGTTGTGATAGGAAAGATGCCTTAAAATTTTTTTTTTCAGAATTGACTCGAAAACTTTTGAAATACAGGACGTTAAAGCAATTGGACGATAGTTGGAGGGTTGGGAGTGGTCACCCTTCTTTGGGACTGGCTGAATGAGAGCAAACTTCCAGCAAGAAGGAAAGGTACAAGTTGACAGACAAAGGCGAAATAGTTTGCCTAGGCAGGGTGTAAGCACAGAAGCACAGTTTTTGAGAACAACAGGAGGGACCCCATCAGGCCCATATGCCTTGTTAGTACTGAGGCCAGTAATGGCAGAAAATACATCAACTGAAGACATTTTAATGTCAGCCATGAGGAAGTCAGAGGGGGGAAGTGATGGAGGAACAGCACCTGAATCGTCTAAGGTGGAATTGGAGGAGAAAGTCTGTGTGAAGAGAACTGCTTTATAAGAAGAAGAAATAGCTACAGAACCATCAGAGTAGAAAAGAGGAGGAAGGATGATGAGGTAAAGTTGTTAGAAAGATTTTTGGCAAGGTGCCAGAAGGAGCGGGAAGAATTCGAGTTGGAGAGTTGAGAGCATTTAGTATGGATGAAATTATTTTTAGTAGAGCGAAGAACAGACTTAGCACGATTCCGGGCAGAAAGCAATAAGATGATGTGATTCAGGGGTGGGTTGGCTCCGGTACCTTTTGTAGGCCTTCTCCTTGTTGCGGACAGCATTAGAACAAGCGTGATTAAACCAAGGCTTTCTTGCGTTAGTCAAAGGATATGAGAAAGGAATGTATGCTTCCATGCCCGAGAGAATAACCTCCGTAATGCGCAAGGCACACTCAGATGGCTCACGGCCATGGAAGCAATAATCATTCCAGGGAAAATCAAAGAAGTACTGCCTGAGGGCCTCCCAGTCCGCAGCTCCAAAATGCCAGAGACGACGTTTCCCTGGAGGGTCCACAGGCCGTACTGGAGCGATAGGACAGGTTAAGGTAATAAGGTTGTGATCGGAGGAGCCCAACGGAGAGAAAAGATTAACAGAGTAAGCTGAAGGATTAGTTGTGAGGAAGAGGTCAAGTATGTTGGAGCTCTCTCCAAGGCGGTCAGGGATACGGGTAGGGTGCTGTACAAGCTGCTCTAGGTCATTAAGGATAGAAAAGATGTAGGCTTGTTCACCAGGTGGATCCGTGAAAGGAGATGGAGGGATAGAGAGGAGAGGTATATGAGGGAGGCAGGCAGGGCCGGATTAACCCTGCTGTGGCCTCACAGGCAACGCAGACGGTTGGCCAGCAACATACAGATCTCCATTTTCCATTACTGTACTTTGAGTGAAATTTTGGCATGACCTACAATGGCCTTTTTTGATGGTCTGATGGGTGATGGCCCTCATTTGGACGCCCAAAGCGTATATTCCGCCCTGGAAGTCTGGATGGCCTGACAGGCCGTGGCCTTGTTGGCAGTTGTCCATTTTGCCTGTACCTGGTAATCCAGCCCTGGAGGCAGGTGTGAGCTGGGAGCAAAGCAGTGATCTGGCAATGGACAGGGCAACATGGAGGCAATTTGTCTGTATTTACTCCTTATGGGATTGAGGCATCTGGCAATAGATGGATAGATAAACAAATATGGTAAACATCACTTTCTTTAAGGCAGTAGAAGCACCTTACCAAATCAGTTCTTCCTGATAGTCTGTTGTAATTTCTTGATTATTTCTGGGGTGGTAAATAAGTGTTTCACATGAAATCTGTTTCCCCATTGTTGTATCAACTTGTCTGTTTCATCTGCGTAATGGTGGAAGGGACTGTCTTAACCTAAGTGTTTAACTAAATCTAACCTAACTTAACTGTAACTAATAATTTAATCTAACCTAACCTAACCTAGCATCCACTTGGGAAACAAAAACCACCTGTAAGTACACTGAATGAGCCAAACAATAACAGGTATAGTTTAAGGCACGTGATGATAAAAACAATGGGAAATATTTCAGCAGGAAAAGATAATTTATAACCCTGAAAATCGTCAGAAAAATACAGAAAAAAAAATGGAGGAATATGAAATGAACTGGTATGGTCCTTCTACTGCCTCAAGTAAAGCGTACACTTACCAAGAGCTATGCTGTGCTCTGAGTACACTATACTCTAGGTATTTTAAATGAATGTCTTCCATTTAATACTGGTACCATTCGTTGGCAGTATTCGTTAAGCGAAGTACCAAATGTCCAAACTCAATATTACACTAAACAATTATGCCTCAAGAAATGTTACCACTCAGTACAATATGTCTGCCTGAAGAAAAACTTACCAACTTGGTACAGCCTTCCTTCCGGACTGAATATAGTAATATGACGATCAAAACCGGCGCTTGTTCCTCGAGCCATCACCGCTGTTCTAAATGACGGATTTCAACAACTAGAACAATCTGCGTTTGGAGACGATACTACAATGGTACGTAATAAAGATGCTTTCTCCAGGAAGTTCGTAGATTATTAAATAAAATTAACTTTAGTATTGTGAACCTCGTTTTATTTTAAAATCGATGAATACATTATAGCCTTCAATGACAAAAAGCTTACGACAGTTCCAGATACAAGATAAAGCAGAGTAACTGACTGTTTACCTTCTCAGGGTCACAGCTCGACTTCGTATATATTTTGTAAAAATAAATACCGTGACAATCATACTATCGACGTATCTAAACAGAACATCTTTGAATTATCATATTCGCATGTATCACTCAATATCTTTTCAAAGAATATAGGAATGACAATGAAAGTCGAAGGTTCATATCAGAGAGCATCCGCAGCTAGAGTGTAACTTTGGCCGCCATATTGAAACACCATCATTCGTCCACCCTCCACAATTTAGCTTGCTGTTTCTGTTTCGCTGTTGCTTACATAAGACAAACAGTGGGCCATGGCACTATATTTTCCGAATTCATCGGCTGATTTCAAAAGATGTGGGCGTCAGTGATGTAGATAAACAACACCGGCGCCGCCCTGGGCCCCTGGCGAGGTTACACAAACTACATGATGTTACCCATGGGAAAGCATCTCTGTAGAGCTCAGTGGAGAGACCACTGAGCTGTATAGTATGGAGAGGTTATCTCCATTGCGGGCGTGTGATTTTGGCCACCACATTGAAACACCAGCACTCAAATTAAAATACTTTATTTTCACTAAGCAGTGGTTATAAATGCACTCGTCGCTTTTAATACAGAAAACATATATGGATTGTTTTTTTCCCCCCTAGTTTAACGAATTATATCGGGTATATTTAGTGAAATACCGGCCATGGCAACGAAGGACACCACTACACCCCCAGGAGGAGACTACGGAGAGGTATACGCGCGCACCGTCCTTACAATATGGACTTAAGTTCCGCTGGGTCCCGCGCCCCTATTCCTCGGAGTGCGCCAGGCGCGGCCACCCCAATCTGAGCGCACTACCTTTCGGCCGAGCTAGCTTTTGCAAGGATCGGGGTGGAGCTGAAAACACAGCTCCAAGCAGCACCCCAGCGAAGGCCGGTAGCTGCGCAAAGCAAGAGATGGCCTGTAGCCACTCCCATTTGATGGCCGGTAGCAGCACATTAATAAGGCGACGACCTGTAGCCGCTCCAGGTGCTGCTGAACCTCCCTGCAGAACCCATGATGGCCTGAAGCCACACTTTGGGAGAGAATGGTTTGCCCCCTCTCCTTTTGCAGTTGCTTCGGAGGGCATGACACCGGCAACGGCCTGTAGCCGCGCCAGTAGGCAGGAGACGGCCTGTAGCCACTCCTTGCCTACACGTCGCCCTCCAAACGGGACTTTGGCGACAGCTTGTAGCCGCATCCGTAGGCAAGCGACGGCCTGTAGCCACACTTCGTCTGTGGTCCCATCAGGAAGTCAGGCCCCAGTGACGGCCGGTAGCCGCACTGACAGGGAAGGGACGGCCTGTAGCCACCCTCCATCTGTTGCCCAAGGACCTTGGTGTCAGCCTGTAGCCCCGCCAGGGAAGGATGCCATCAAAGTCCCTTGCCCCCTTTGACTTCACTACATGAGGGCGACCTGTAATCAGCCCTGTCTACCGGCGGGGGTGCAGGTAGCATCTCTGTCCACCAGGACCGAGGCAACCTCCAGGAAGAGGACTTCCAACCCAGGGACTGGTGGAGAGGCCAGGTGTTATCCCTGGGGTTGTTCTCCATCCAGTCGGCCCCCAAGGAGGGCCCACGCCTGACAGACTCCTGACGGGAATGACGCTGCAGCCCCACCCTGACGGGTGCGCAGCACGAAGGATACCGCAGCAGACGGACCCTCGAGGGCGCCCCTAGGACCCCAGGGTGAGACCTTTCCCCTCCCCAATGAAGGCGACGCCCTTCCCCCACTAGGCATCTGTGGGAGCGCCTACAGAACCTGTTTGGGCCCAGCCCTGAGGGCCAAACTCCAGTCCCAGCCCCGACAGTGAGGGGCCCTTCACCACGCCCAACCATAGCCCTTGACGAGAGACGACGCCCCTGCGAATTGTTCCATGGCCACGGAACGAAGGGACTCCTGAAGGGACTCCACCTAGGCCAGGCCGACAATTGTGAGTCCCCAGGCCCTCCCCCTTCCTCTTGCCCCGACCAGTGATTGTGATACATAGTCCCCACAGACAGAAAGTGAGAGGTAGGACAGAGACTGTGCTGTGCAGATATGCAGTGAAGTCCAGTGCCATTGATAAGGACTCTTGTGACAGTGCATACCCACCTTGTGCGAAACGAGAAGTAAAACGCAGTGTCATGGTAATAACTCTTGTGACAGTGCATATCCACTTTGTGTAAACTGAGAGGTAAAATCCAGTCACAATATATACCCACTCGATATTCATAGAAACGGAGTCAGTGCCAGAATAAGGACTCTTGAACTATCCTGTGCACAGTAAAACCCATATCTCACCCTCTGACTGTGAGACTAGCCCCACATAGAAGGACTGTGAAACTGTGTATTACCTATTTCCCTAGACTGAATCTATTGTCTACCTTGTATCCTGCATGATACACGTAATCCATCTCCCGGCCTGTGTATTAACTTTGTGTAGCATATCGTGGGAACTGTCTTCCCGTTCTGTAGCAGAGAATGTGCCAATATATATGTAAAGTTGTTGCCCTGTTTTTATGCCCTGTTTCTGTCATGTCCTGTTTTTATGCCCTGTTTCTGTCATGTAAGCTCCGTCTAGAAAGAGAACCCAGCTATACCCTAGGGATTATTAGGGCAGGAAGCCGACCTAAAAACGCCTAGCATAACATTTAGCCTATGAGTATAAAACGCCATAGGTTGCTACAGTGCAGAGCTTACCTTTATGGCACTATCCATGTCATGGAACCGAATGTCCAGATTGACAAAGACTTGAAGAAACATGGAAATATCTACAAGAGAGTGTGAACAGTAGAAAAGAGGGCATGGAGAGAAAGACTGGAGATAAATGGGCCCGTTTTAGTGGCCTCGTTCATCCAGGGATTCTAGGGAAGAATTTTCCCGCCCCACCCCAGGGGGCAGTAATGGTATAGAATTGGCAACAAGATATATTTCCTACTTGTGAAATGTAACTCCATCTTTCTTCGATGAATTCCTGTGCCCATTTTTGTATCCGAAAGCTGCACAGTGGACCATGGCGCTATATTTTCCGGAATCATCAGCTGCTTTCAAAAACTCACAGAGCAGCTCAGTACAAAAACGCAGGCTTCAGGTGTGGTGTAACATGGCTGCCGCTACACTAGCACCGCCCTGGCGGCGGCTACATAAATTACGCAGTGCTACCCATTAGAAAGCCTCTCCATATCATAGAGCTCAGTCATTATAGGCAATGATAAGTTGATCCTCTGCTGATCGTCCGGGTCTGAAACCGAACTGATTCTTGGTTAGAAGGTCGTTGGATTCAATGTACTCATAAATGAGTTTGATGATACGCGCCATGGTTTTGACACAAACCGGTGTAAGGGAAATAGGTCTGTATCTATAACCCTTTTTGAAAATAGGTATAACTTCAGATATTTTCCAGATTTGTGGCAGAGTTCCTTGGCTATAAGATTCCCAGAAGATCAGCAGCAGTGGATATGCCAGCAATGGACTACAGTACTAAAGAAGTGTAAGGGTGGATACCATCGGGACCCATGGAGGAGGAGGCATCCAGATTGCTCAAGGCATTTGTAACGTCATTAAGGCAGATGTCAAGATCAGGAATGCGACCATCGAAGGCTTGGTGGGGAGCTGGGGACAGAGGAGAAGTCAAAGTATAAACTGAGGCAAAGGAGGTTGCAGATATTTCAGACATGGTCTCAGCGTCATGAACAATCTGCCCAAAGGATGTCTTCAGAGGTCCAGTGATAGGATTACAGACCTTCCTCCGAATGTAAGAATGGGAAACCTTGGAGTTGGTTGAGAGGAATTCTACTAGAAGGTCTCACATCTCGACTGACTAGTTATAGCAAAGTTCCTGTACTGGTGGTTAATGTCCAAAAACAGACAGAGAGCTTCTGAGCCTCCTGGGAGCTTCTTCCATGGGTCCCGTGTAGTATTTTATAATTGTTCGGGAGTTTTTTCTGGTGTTGGTGAGTAAATTGGGAGGTTTAACAGGCCAGGGAGGGTGAGAAAAACTGGTCAAGCATCTGGAGGGGATGAATCTGTCACTCAGTGGGAGAAGAATGCTACAAAAGCGGGCAAACATCTGGTCAGGGTCTTAAATATGCAAATTCAAAATTCCAATCAACATGCTCAAGGGAGTCATTAATCTCAGCATAATTGCCTTTGTGCCTTAGGCTGTCATTGGGTACATCCTCACGGGAGATTTGGTTCAGATATAATTTGTAATAACTGGACTGTGACCACAGTGAGAGAATGAGGGGAATACACAGGTTTCACCAGTACGGTCGGTTTCTGAAGTCAGTATTAGATCTAGTACACTACCGGATGGGTAGAAAATTAGCTCAGTGACTAACGGTGTCAGGCCCAGAGAAGTGAAGCAGTCTAGACACGGTGATTCAACTGGACCGATTCCATTATGCATCAATTCATGGTTCCACCTGATTGAGGGAAGGTTGAAATCTCCCGTGAGGACTACTCCTTTGCACAAAAATCATAAATGAAAATCAGTAAGTTCTCATTTTCAATAGAAGTATAAGGGGGGGGGGGCATAGAGCTTTATAATGTAGATATCAAAAAACAGGTAGAAATACATCTAGGGTATCTGGAACTCTGGCATCTATGGCAAGGTATTTGTCACCATCGGTGTCCCTTCTGAGAATTGTGTAGCCAGGAATAGAGATGATAGAACTAGGCACTGATGGTAGAGGCCAAGATTCACTCACACCAAGAACTGAAATATCATTATCATACAGAAAGTTAGCAATGAAATTAACATTATTGCAATGGAGTTAACATCCATGAATGTTATAGTTAGTTTTTTCCCTTCCCTTGGTATGTGCACTGCACAGTTATCGCGTTTTCCAGTCTTCTGTTACTACATCTCTAACTCCGTTCATTTCAGAGCCGGATCCAGCACTTTGAATTGGAAAAGGGGCGGGAGTCCGTCATTACAAGTATAAATTCATGCAAGTTCCACATAATTAATTTCCAGATTTCTCTTTTCATTGAAATGGTTCTATGATAACTCCACATACAGTATTTTGGTAAATACTGTTCATTCATTATTTGTAACTGGTGTACGGCCCGAAAATAAGGGGACCGGTGTGTCTTCCCCTACCTCCCCCCATCCGTGCCTGCACTTCACGACTTTTTGTCATCTGTACTGTCAGCCAATTACTACCCTTATCGAACCCCTGTCTTTATTTAAAGTATTTGTCGTATCTCTGTCTCGAAATTACTAAAACATTTTTTCCCATCTCTTAAGCACACAATCTTCATCCGGTTAAACACACTTCAGACCCTTCCTTTTACCTCCCACATTTTCCCCCTGACTGGAGTTTGCAAATGCCACGAGAAATTAACGGAGCTTCAATAAATACAAAATGTAACAAGAAAGAAGGCACTCGTAGTTGTCGTATCCCATGTTCAACTGGTAAAAAAAAAAAAAAAAGTGGGTATAGTATTGCATCTCTTTCATCATTTTATAAATTTGTTCTGGGTAACTATATATATATATATATATATATATATATATATATATATATATATATATATATATATATATATATATATATATATGAGCCTCTGTGGTAAAGTGTGCGTTTTCGTACACTGGAGAGCGAGGGTTCGCGCCGCGCCAGGGGCCACGTACTGCTTGGCGGACATCAGGGGTGCTGTGGTTGAGCCAGTGTCGCATACTATAAAGTATGCTTGCACCCAGTCGGCTTGGCCCGATTACACTTGGTTCACAGACTACACACACATCCAAAGCCACTCCAACACTACAATTACACTTACAAGCACTTCACACCCTACATACAGTCTCTACCAGGCAGCATAAGCCACTTGGTAGAGATACATTGGCTGTATCGTCCCCACTTCGGTTGGGATAGGCCGGTCCTGCAGTGGATACTCAAACGGCTGATGATTTTATATATATATATATATATATATATATATATATATATATATATATATATATATATATAAATATATATATATATATATATATATATATATATATATATATATATATATATATATATATATATATATACTTATTTACATATTTCATTTTCGTCAGGAAGAACAAAAGAAAGGAGTGTTGACTTTTGTTTTAACGTGTTCTTTAAAAGGGGGGGTAGGGGAAGAAGAAAAAGCAAGGAATTCGTCGTTAGTTTTGTGTGAATTTGAACATGGTGTCACATGCTAAGGTCACAGTGCTGTTTCGACTCCTTATTATTCAGATACCTAACTTAATCCTGTCACAATATCATAACCCAGAAATATAATAAAAATAGAGTTTATGTACCTAATGCTTCCCTGTGCACTAGCGCAGTGCTTAGTGGAAAAGCAACCCGTGACAGGAGTTCCATCCAGTGAGTCTGGTGTTACCGATATTAATGTAGTAATTTGGAGGGAGTAGACTGCAGCACCAGTCGAACAGGATGGCACTCACGAGGTGGATGGCAAGTGCCAGGGAGCCTTGGAGCTCCCGTTTCACCAGCCCTCAGGAACTGGTCCTGACCACCCTTTGCTGAACAGTTTCAGTGCTTTCACTTATACAGAGAGTAGGCCAGCATACTCTCATAATACCTCTACCTTCAACTGTCTACACCACATTACATGCACATTACAAATCACACCTTACATTTCCATTCTCCCTTAGCAATGGCCGCTGCATTAACATAGCAAACGCTGTGGTAACTTGGAATGCCACCACCAGCAGGGTAGGGCTGGCGGTACAGGGTCCTCCCGGTCGCTATCAAGCGGCTACTGCAAACACTCCTCGCGGCAGAGGTAGCCCCTCCATACTCAGCGTCCTAAACACGTCGCGAGGGGCCAGTTTTGAGCCAGGTAGACGAAGTCGATGGTCATTATTTTTGTACGATATGTATCTGTGTTTGCTGGTGTACAGGAAACCATTTGGCTTGTCACTCGGTGTAGAGTCACCCATAGGCAGATGGAAGAGAAAAGAATGAAGGAAAGAAAGACCAAAGAGGGAGGGTATAGTCACCCATAGGCAGAGGAAAGAGGAAAGAATAAAAGAAAGAAAGACAGAAGAGAACGGATGAAAGAGAGGAGAGGGCAGACACCCAAAGCAGCCCTACATTGAGTGGATTAATATTATTATTACCGTTGTTATTATTATTATTATCATCATTATTATTATAAAGACGAGGAAAGAACACATCTGAAAATTTTTCCTATTTTATTATATAATTTTCCTGCAGTTCAGACAATTACTAGGAGAGAGAGAGAGAGAGAGAGAGAGAGAGAGCAGCCTTACCATGCTTCTTGCGCCTCCTTCAAAAACACACCTTGGTGACGAGGGGAAAATTCTTATATATTTGTTGTGGGAGAAGGGGTGGATGTTTATGCCTGTGAGGTGAGGTGGGGATTCCGGGGGCTTGGATGGTGAGAGTGTGGCCCTTTTATTTGGGCTGAAATTACTAGCTCTCCTTCTGTTAGTCTTTTTTCCTTCCCTTTGGCTATTCCCCCCCATCCATAGGTAGGAAACAGTCTGGATGATGGTGATGATGATGATGGTGATGGTGGTGATGGTGCTGCTGATGGTGGTGGTGGTGGTGATCATGATGATGATGATGGATGTGGTGGTGGTGATGATAAGGATGATGATGATGGTTGTTGTGGTGGTGATGATGATGATGACGGTTGTGGTGGTGGTCGTGGACCTGATGATGATGATGATGATAGTGGTGGTGGTGGTGGTGATGGTGGTGATTATAGGGATGATGATGATAGTGGTGGTGGTGGTGGTGGTGGTGGTGGTGATGATAAGGATGATGATGATAGTGGTGGTGATGGTGATGATAAAGATGATGATGATAGTGGTGGTGGTGGTGATGATAAGGATGATGATGATAGTGGTGGTGGTGATAATAAGGACGATGATGATGATGATAGTAGTGGTGGTGGTGATGATAAGGATGATGATGATGATGGAAGGACAGGGAGAGCAGAGTGCAAAATCTTCCCAAGTCTCTGTACTTCTTTAATTTTATCGAGGCATAGATATTCTCCCTTTTACAGCCTATATTCCGGATTTTAGTGACAAAATTAGACAGTACTACAGCCCTTCTACAACACTTCTCCGTGACTAGCACCATGTTATAGTTAAATCTCGTGACAGTTCAGCATTCAAGACGTAGGCAACAATTTCGCGCCAAGTTAAAGTGAACGGAGTGCAGTTCTTCCTGGAAAAGAGAATATGAATCACAAAAAGGAATGTGTAATTAATATCCTGGCGAATCCCACTCTCAGCTGCGTGAATCCCACAGTCCGGTCGGCGGTGCACTGTCGATAAATCATTAATAAAAACAAAGATATTGCACCAGTCCCCACCTCTCTCTCTCTCTCTCTCTCTCTCTCTCTCTCTCTCTCTCTCTCTCTCTCTCTCTCACACGCAATTTATTTCACAACTTTTTCTCATCTCTCTCTCTCTCTCTCTCTCTCTCTCTCTCTCTCTCTCTCTCTCTCTCTCTCTCTCACACACACAATTTATTTTACAACTTTTTCTCATCTCTCTCTCTCTCTCTCTCTCTCTATCACACACACACACACACACACACACACACACACACACACACACACACACACACACACACACACACACAATTTTTTTTTACAACTTTCTCATCTCTATCTCTCTCTCTCTCACACACACACACACACACACACACACACACACACACACACACACCTTCCGTGAATTTCTCTGGCACCCGGTCCTTATGTGTTCTTTGGAAACTTCTGTACCGTTCCATTGTGTTCCATTTTTGTGTTCCATTTATTTATTGTGTTCCATTTATTTATTGTGTTCCATTTATTTATTGTGTTCCATTTATTTATTGTGTTCCATTTATTGTGTTCCATTTATTTATTGTGTTCCATTTATTTATTGTGTTCCATTTATTGTGTTCCATTTATTTATTGTGTTCCATTTATTTATTGTGTTCCATTTATTGTGTTCCATTTATTTATTGTGTTCCATTTATTTATTGTGTTCCATTTATTTATTGTGTTCCATTTATTTATTGTGTTCCATTTATTTATTGTGTTCCATTTATTGTGTTCCATTTATTTATTGTGTTCCATTTATTTATTGTGTTCCATTTATTGTGTTCCATTTATTGTGTTCCATTTATTCATTGTGTTCCATTTATTGTGTTCCATTTATTTATTGTGTTCCATTTATTCATTGTGTTCCATTTATTGTGTTCCATTTATTGTGTTCCATATATTTATTGTGTTCCATTTATTTATTGTGTTCCATTTTTGTGTTCCATTTATTTATTGTGTTCCATTTATTGTGTTCCATTTATTTATTGTTTTCTTTTATGTATATATTGTGTATTAATTTATTTATTTTTTTAACATGGTCACATTTCAGTCATATAATCTCTCCTTATTTAATGGTCTCTTGTTATAGTCTCGGGAAGGGGATAAAGGAGACAGATAGATAGATAGACAAATAGATAGACAGGTAGGTACATACATACACACATACATACGTCAATAGACATAGGTAGATAGGCAGGTAGGGAGGTACATAGACAGATAGGTAGACAGAAATAGAGATAGATAAACAGACAGGCAGATACGAGAGAGAGAGAGAGAGAGAGAGAGAGAGAGAGAGAGAGAGAGAGAGAGAGAGAGAGAGAGAGAGAGAGAGAGAGAGAGAGAGGTGGGTGGGTTTCATTTTCGCTGACCACTGCTTTTGTTTTTTTCCTTTTATTTTTTAACCTATAGTGTTGTATTCTAGGTGACTTAGAGATCTCGTAACACCTCTAACTTGGCGATTTATTCTTCACATTACGCTAAATATCCACTTGCAAGCTGTTGATATTCTTAGGTTGATACTGATGCCATATAGAGAGCACAGAAGAAAATCATAAGATATCATATGTAAAATAAGTCACTACAGAAGAAGTGTTGAGAACTTCCCATGCCACTTGGAGCATGTCCTTACCATCCATACTTAAAACAGTGTGGAATAGGATGATGATGATGATGATGTTGATGATGACTCTTCTTCTTATTGTCATTATTATTATTATTATTTATTATTATTATTATTATTATTATTATTATTATTACTAGTAGTAGTAGTAGTAGTATAGTAGTAGTAGTAGTAGTAGTAGTAGTAGTAGTAGTATAGTGGTACTAGTAGTAGTAGTAGTAGTAGTAGTATAGTAGTAGTAGTAGTAGTAGTCAGTAGTAGGCTATAGAGATGATGGCTATGATGATGATGGACGTACAATAAAGGCAAGACAAGGGATTGTATTGTACGTTTCAGCACACTGGATGAGGGAGTGGGGGTTGGTGGAGTGTTGTGGGGGGGAGGGGTCTTGGAAATCTGAATCACCTGCTGTTATAGATTCTTCTCAAGTAGGCTTAGTTTCTCCTTAAAGCTGGGTGTGTTTGGACTGAGTCATACCTTGGTAGCTGCGTACATCGTTATGTGGGAAATGTGGTTCTCTCTCTCTCTCTCTCTCTCTCACACACACACACACACACACACACACACACACACACACACACACACACACACACCGCCTCCCAAGTACTATCTCTACCCCATGTTTCAGCATTTCAGCACACACTCCATCAATTCCTGGGGCTTTCCCCATTTTGACTTTCTTCATTGGTTCCACTACTTCTGTCCTACTGATCTCTTCCTCACTTCTCACATCCCTCCTTCTCCCAGCCGTTCCCCAGCTTCTAACACTCGCATTCTCCATGTTTAACAGTTCCTTAAAGTGTTCTCCCCATCTGCTCATATTTTCTCCTTTCTCCATTAGCAATCTAATATATGTATATACAGTATATATATATATATATATATATATATATATATATATATATATATATATATATATATATATATATATATATATATATATATATATATATATATATATAAGCCTATAAAACACATTGCCTTGTAGTGTAGTAGCTTGTAAAACAACATGAACTCTAAAAGACGCATCAACAAGTAACTCGCCTCCACTCCTCAAACACGCCTGTGGGTAAATAATTTGAGTCTGAGCTGTTCCTGTTTTTCTCTCAACCAGATCACGGGGATACAGAAGCAACTTAACATCGTTATGCATTCATTATTAACTAATGCTACTTTTCCTTCCAGAATAAGGTACCAGTAGTATGAAATATGTAGTTCATTCACTCATCCTTATGAAGTTCTTTCTCTCTGCTGCATGATAGTCTATTCCCCTTTATCTTGCTGTCTTCGGCTGGAGGAATTGGTAGGTATGGGAATCCTTCTTGTTTTGCTGTCTTTATCATATAAGCACAAATATATATACCTTAGTCATAACACATCTAGAAAAGCATCGTGTGTCACAGTGCCGTAAACTGTGCACTTGTATAATTATATCCGAATATCCACAATAAAGAACTTCAGTTCATGCTTATGATAAGTCTAATCTACAACAAGCTGCCTGGAAGGAACCAGTATGTTTGTTGCTGTTTGCTTTCCTCTCTCCCTTACGCTTCTCCTATCAGCGGCTCTCGCTTCCTTCTCTCTTCAGTGCCTGCTCTCCTCTTCCGTTCTTCATCACACTCTTCCCTCCACATATCACCCTTCCTTCTCCCCCTCCCTCTCTATTCATCACCCCTCCACTTCTATTCACTTCTCCCTCTCCTCCTCTCTTCATTACCCCTCTCTCCTTTTCTCATCATCACCCCATCCTTCCTCCTGTCTCCCCTTCCCCTCCTCTTCCTTCTTCTGACATCACTTCTGTTCTTCCTCCTCTCTTCATCATTCCTACCCTCCTCCGACCCCCTTCCTCTCCTCCTCCTATCACCTCCCCCCCTCCTCCTCCCACCCCTCTCTCTCCTCCTTCTCTTTTCACCACCCCCTCCCCCCCACTTCTCCAGTGCTGATGGCGGGAATCCCCATTAAAGCCGCTGTACCCCGAAGACCGCCCCTCGACACCGACCACCGCTTCCCAAAATCCATAAGGGGGATACAAATTCGAGCGAAAATACCTCATTTGAAAGATGGATGTTACTGTTTTGCTTTCTCTCAGTCGCAATTACCCCCTTCAACTTGACGATTTTTTTCTATCCAACGACGCCCAATTCCATAAAGGGCTACAAATTCGCGCCAAAATACGTCACACTAAAATAGATGTTACTGCTTTGATTTTTTACCGCTGTATTTAACCTCTTTCAGCTCGACTACACTGTTTTTCTGTTTATTTATGTATTTTTTCAATCCGAAGATGATTTTTATTCAAGACTGCCCTGTCGTAGTGAAGGGGTTATAATCAGGCTCTTTGTTAGTTCTACAGTGTATCAGTTTAGCAGACGATAACTCCCCTTGGACTTAACTTGTTACTAAAGGCTTTTATGGAATAGTGTCAAAATCTTTCAACACTCGAGTCTCCCCTGAGCTTGGTAGAATTAAGAATACAACATTATCGACGACATGATAAAATAATGGGGTTGATGTAGAGTGCACTTAATCTCTTCACTACGACATGTCTCCCTTAACCTTTTGAGCCCCGGGAAATTGTTATCGCTATGTTCTTGCCATTCCCTTACGTTTTTATTCAGCTTAGGAGAGACTTTCGATCTGGAGAGGTTAGATGACATTGTAAAAAGCGCTTCAGTACGAGAGGCCTTTCTGAAGCAGAGTGAAATCGTCTGGTAGCGACAGAAATAAACTACCAAAATACGTCACCCGGATGCTGTCATCTTGTGGTAGCAAAAATAAATTTACAACATCGCAAAAAGGGGTTTCTTCCGCAGCATACACTTTTCCCAGCATGCCCTATCACCCATCCATCCCACCCAGTCCCATCCACTCACCCCACCCATCCCTCCCACTCTCCTCCACCCCCTCCCCCCATTTCTGCTCTTATATGGGGAATATCATAACAAAACTACTTTGACTACCAGCCAACCTCCAACGGCCATATTCACAAGGTATGTTTCCCCAGTCATGCCCCACCATCTACCGTCACTCCAGTTCATCTTGCACTCGTCTCTGCCCACCGTGCTCAGTCCTGAAAGACCTGATTTTTTTTTTTTTAAGTGAGGAAGAAGGAAACAAAGGCCGTGAGCCTGCAAAATTGTTCCTTCCAAGAGAAAAACAGAATGCAAGAGAGAGCCAAATTCAAGATCCGATCATTTCGAGATGCCTGGATACACTGCGTTTGAAAGATTGAAGATCATAGGAAGCAGGAAATACAGACAAAGAGAGACAGTTCCAGAGTTGAATTGCATAGATAAGACTGGTTTTTGGCACACGCCTGCATGTGCATGACCTGAAACGATCTGTATAGGTTACTTTCGACTAACTCAAAGGTTTCCCAAATGTTCTTAGTCATTCCCCACTTTTGCCAGAAAACATCTGATGATTCCCCCTCCCCCTAGCTCCCGGAGGAAAAAATTCGCCCCTTTGGGAATTATTTTAAATAGCTTTAGATTCTAGAGTCATTCGCCTTCATTATGCGGTACTTCTTAATGTGTAAAGACAAGAAATCTAGCGGTATTGTGTGTGTGTGTGTGTTTTTTTATTCTAGGGAATATTCTAGAGATTTTGCACTTTCATGAAACATGGTAATAATTTGAGGACCAATATTCTAACTTCACTCTGAAAATCACAAATCAAAAACAAAAAAAATCATTTCACCATAAAAATATAAAGTCTATAACCAGTAACAAATAAAAAAAGGCTACTTTAGCCATCTTGGCCATGTCTGGTATTCCCCTCGTGGAATGTCCAAAATCCTCCCCCCTTCCCTCCGAGAATTTCCCCCCTCATTTATGAACCCCTGGAATAAATGGACCTAGAGTCTCTTTAGGGTTAATTTTTGGCACATGACTTCACAAGCACCACCTGAACTGACTTTTGTTACCCAGTTCTACTTGTGGGATACCTGAAATTATCTGAAAAAGACGTAAACTGACTGGTACAGTCCTTAGCTGCTTGAGACTGAACATGACTGAAATAAACTAGAATGACAAGACTAAATCTTAGTTGACCTCAGCGGCTTTAAGTGTACCTTAATTTGGCTCATTGACCTTGTCTGGATGTCACGACCGTGAATGGACTTTTAATTCACCTGACAGGTTGAATGGATGTGAAGGACCAGCGGACTTTAATTACCTGGATGAACCTAAATGGATTCAAATGGCCCTAAGCTGACCCAGCTGGGGTAAGCATGATGTGGCTGGCCTGAATTAACCTGAGGAATAAACCTGAATAGACCTGACTGAACTTATATGGCCCTAAACCAACCCAGAATGGCTGAACTAGGCTGAAACATGTGACGGCCTGACTGGAAGGAATTGACACTAACAAACCTGAATGAACCTAATCCGACTGAGCCAGACTAGACGAGAGAACCTAAATGAATCAAAATTGAACCGAATACTATGAGGCTAATCTGAGTAGACCTGAATGGACCTAAATGGACCTGAGTTACCTTCAAGGTTAATTCTGCTCTTGTTAAACTTTCTCATGACTTCGTTTTTCTTTTTGTTGATAATTTTCTTTAGTTCACCTGTGATCTCGTCTTGTCTTTACGACTGTTACTTCTTTTCTTTGGAAATTTCTTCGTACTGTCTGGAAGTTTGCTGTTGTTTCGGGGTTTCCTGGTCCCCTACTTTTAAATCTCCTTCATCTACCGCTTTTGCGAAGTTTACATTCATTTTCTCTGTGTCTATTATCTACACCTACCGCAAATAAAATAAGCCAGTACTGAAAAATCTCTGGCCTGTTCAATCCACCATGTAGTAAATTGTTAATAGAAGAATGAAAGAAAAGCATTGCAAGTAGAATTACTAGATTTGTCCATTAGTACTTTGTTTTTACCATCCATGCCTTTCAGTACCGCTATGATACGAGTTGGCGTGTTAGCTGATAAATTTTCAAAGTTTGCGAAATATGCACTGTCGCTCTTATTTACTCGTCCTAAGGCCGTTTCTGATTTCCTCATTTTCCTGCAACCTCACGAACCAAGGCCACCACAGCCCCCCTTTCCTCCCAGCAGAGCTCAGTAGGTGCCACTAGAACAGCAGGGTAAAAAAGTAACAGTGGGTGGAGTGCAATGGTTGGTTCCGCCTCCCCTTAGCCATGCACGGAAGGGTTGTGGGGTGAGTGCATGGGTATATTTGAGTACACACTGTAACTTAGCACTGTAATGTACCACACACACACACACACACACACACACACACACACACACACACACACACACACACACACACACACACACACACACACACACAGCTCATGAGAAGGAGCGCATTTAAGTATTGTTCATGAAAAGGAAGTAAAGTAGTACCTATAAGAACACAGTTAACCTTCCCGATACACCCATATTCTCCAGTCTTTCTTTTTTCCCTACGGGGGCATTCCATTTCCAACCTGCTTTCCCTTCCCACTGAACCAGCCAATAACGAGAGAGAGAGAGAGAGAGAGAGAGAGAGAGAGAGAGAGAGAGATTTTAGGTTAATGCCTATCAACCACACGAGGGCCATTCAGGCAGACGATATCACCTTTGCTGAGTCCCAGTCTTCCCCAGGAATACAACCCACAGACATCGTGTTACATCTATTATAGGTCGCCATTTGTTTTATCGACAGCAAAATTCATGTCACCTACCATGCTTCTCTCTCCGTGGCTTTTGAAAGTAAGTCCGGTGAATTCAAAGCAATATAATATGTTGGTACAGGTTCATCACTCTTGAAAACTCGTCATACTCCTTTCTTAGCGATTTATCATGCATATTACACCTTGATGCTGTCTTTTGTGGTATTTATGTTTCTAGTATTAACATTGTTTTCATAATAACGTACTAGAGAATAAAAAAGATATGGAAAACATATATCGCCGAGGCAGAGATGGTAGGAAGCCTGGTACGCTACTTCGAATTTGATTGCTGCCAAAGTTCTCCAGGTGAAAGGACTTTTCTATTTTCTTTTTTCTTTCTTCTTTCTTTTCCTTCTTTCTTTCTGTTTTGCTTTCTTTTTGCTTCCTTTTTCCTTCCTTTCCTTCTTTTCTTTTTTTCTTTAATTCTTTTCTTCTTCTTCTTCTTCTTC
>NC_137050.1:7921170-7946170 GCF_032717465.1 Coenobita brevimanus | reverse complement strand
CTCAGCCCAGCAACAAGAGATTAGCACTAGACGGTGGTGCTAATCACGAAGAAGCTCCATGGGAATGATGTAGAACCGTAGTGCTGTATTGTTCCGTCACTGAGCTACGGGAAATAAGCTACCAAAGAACGAAAACCTCCGTCAAGATAAGGTGAATACACTATAATTATTTGCTCATTGGATCAGGTAACTTTTTTTTATTATACTTTTAGACTATTTTATGCTCTTTAGGAAACTCTTCTTGTATTGCACGAGTAAATGAAGGCTGAGTCAGTCTGATAGTCGATTTTTTCTTCTGAAATTGAAGTCTATGTAAGTAACAAGGATGAAATAAAAAAGCCGTCAGCGTAGTGAAGAGATTCAGGTAAAAATATGCTTTAGAAAGTCTGAAGAGTACATTAACGGCGAAGGAAAAATAAAAGAAATGTTCACAGAATCCTTAGACTCTAGATTCTAGAATTACGAAAAGATCCACCTGATTAGTTTATTTAAAAAAAAATCCTGCACGTAAATAGTATGATGTATGCATGTGTGTATATATCGACAGTCGCCTTAATCACGTGAGGGAAGGCGACAAACAAAGCTCCTCTACGCCACGCTTTCACCAAGCATTTGACATTATAACAACGAAATTTTCTCTATAATTAATTTCACCAAAAGAAAAATATTTGTAGTCAATAACCTTTACGTACACATGTGCAAACTCCCGCTAGACACACTGAACACGCACAGCTGTAAGGACCTGACACAGCTGTAACCCACAGCGACAGCCGTCTGGATTACACCGCATTTGTTGGCACTGTGTTAGACGGGGATGTGTAACTCGAGGAACACATATATTACACCAAGAATATATAAGATAGGGATATGCAACTCAAGGAACACATATATTACACCAAGAGTATGTAAGACAAGGATATGTAACTCAAGCAACAAACGTATTGCACCAAGAGTAAGTAAGACAGAGATATGTAACTCAAGGAACACATATACGAGTATGTAAGACAAGGATATGTAACTCAAGCAACACACATACTGCACCTAGAGTATGTAAGACAGATATATGAAACTCAAGCAACACATACTGTATTGCACCAAGAGAATGTAAGACAGATATGTAACTCAAACAACACATATTACACCAAGAGTATGTAAGATAGGGATATGTAACACAATATGAGCACACTGCGCTAAGATGGGCACAGCTTAGTCTCTATATTCGTCGGCTTTGGATGGAAATTACAACTCATGCTTAATTTATTTTGTATATTGCACCCTTCACCCCGCGGCTGCTCTTTGTATTTCGTTTTGACGACTAAGCGGCTTTCTTTAGCCCAAGAGATTTTTTTTTTTTTTTTTTTATGCGAGGAAGAAGGAACCAAAGGCCATGAGCCCGCAGTAACAGTTCCCTCCAAGAGAAAAACAAAATACAATAGAGAGCCAAATTCAAGATCCGATCATTTTGAGATGCCTGGACACACTGCGTTTGAAAGACTGGAGATCATAGGCAGGAGGAAATACAGACAGAGGGAGACAGTTCCAGAGCTGACCTGTTGCATGAATGAAAGACTGGGAGTAACGGTTAACTCTTGCATTAGAGAGTTGGACAGAAAAGGGATGAGAGTTTGCTGCCAGACGGGTGCTACGCGCCCGTCGTAGAGGTGGAGGAATGCAAGCAGACAGTTCAGAGGAGCAGTGACCATTAAAGTAGCGATAGAAAAGAGATAAAGATGCAACAGTGCGGCGAAGAGACAGAGGTTGAAGGGAGTCGGTAAGAGGAGGAGAGTTAATGAGACGAAAAGCCTTTGACTCCACCCTATTGAGAAGAGCTGTATGTGGGGAGCCTCCCCACACATGAGAGTTGTACTCCACACAGGGGCGGATAAAACCCCTGTATAGAGTCAACAATTGTGCAGGGGTAAAGAAAGAGCGGAGTCGGCTTAGCACCCAATCTCTTGGAAGCAGATTTTACAAGAGATGTAATATGATCTTTCCAAGATAAGTCCCGAGTAAATGAAACCCCAAGCATGTTCAAGGATGATGCAGGATTAATCTGAATATTATTAAACATTAGTGGGTATACCTGTGGAAGATTTTGTCGAGTTGATAGGTGTAAGAACTGAGTCTCAGAAGCATTAAAGACAACCATATTATTTTTACCCCAGTCAGAGATATGAGCCAAGTCAGACATTAGGTGTGCCATAGCCTCATCCCTTGTTTCTTGAAGTAACTGTTGAGATGGGCGTTGCGGGAACCGAATGGAAAGGTGAAGGGTGGAGTCATCAGCGTATGAGTGGATAGGGTTAGATGTACAGCTTAGAAGATCATTGATGAATAAAAGGAAGAGAGTTGGTGATAGGACAGAGCCCTGAGGAACACCACTGTTGATAGATCTAGGAGAAGAACGATGGCCGTCTACGACAGCAGCTATAGAACGACCAGAAAGGAAGCTAGCGATGAAGGTACAGATAGAAGGATAGAAACCGTAGGAGGGCAGTTTGGAAATTAAAGATTTATGCCAGACTCGATCGAAAGCCTTTGAGATGTCAAGTGCAATGGCAAAGCTTTCGCCAAAGTCCCGAAAGGAGGATGACCAGGAGTCTGAAAGGTAGGTGAGAAGATCGCCAGTGGAGCGTCCCTGACGGAACCCATACTGACGATCGGAAAGAAGGTTGTGATAGGAAAGATGCCTTAAAATTTTTTTATTAAGAATTGACTCGAAAACTTTTGAAATACAGGACGTTAAAGCAATTGGACGATAGTTGGAGGGTTGGGAGTGGTCACCCTTCTTTGGGACTGGCTGAATGAGAGCAAACTTCCAGCAAGAAGGAAAGGTACAAGTTGACAGACAAAGGCGAAATAGTTTGCCTAGGCAGGGTGTAAGCACAGAAGCACAGTTTTTGAGAACAACAGGAGGGACCCCATCAGGCCCATATGCCTTGTTAGTACTGAGGCCAGTAATGGCAGAAAATACATCAACTGAAGAAATTTTAATGTCAGCCATGAGGAAGTCAGAGGGGAAGTGATGGAGGAACAGCACGGAATCGTCCAAGGTGGAATTGGAGGAGAAAGTCTGTGCGAAGAGATCTGCTTTATCAGTAGAAAAATAGCTACAGAACCATCAGAGTAGAAAAGAGGAGGGAAGGATGATGAGGTAAAGTTGTTAGAAAGGTTTTTTGGCAAGGTGCCAGAAGGAGCGGGAAGAATTCGAGTTGGAGAGTTGAGAGCATTTAGTATGGATGAAATTATTTTTAGTAGAGCGAAGAACAGACTTAGCACGATTCCGGGCAGAAACGTAAAGATTATGTGATTCAGGGGTGGGTTGGCTCCGGTACCTTTTGTAGGCCTTCTCCTTGTTGCGGACAGCATTAGAACAAGCGTGATTAAACCAAGGCTTTCTTGCGTTAGTCAAAGGATATGAGAAAGGAATGTATGCTTCCATGCCCGAGAGAATAACCTCCGTAATGCGCAAGGCACACTCAGATGGCTCACGGCCATGGAAGCAATAATCATTCCAGGGAAAATCAAAGTACTGCCTGAGGGCCTCCCAGTCCGCAGCTCCAAAATGCCAGAGACGACGTTTCCCTGGAGGGTCCGCAGGCCGTACTGGAGCGATAGGACAGGTTAAGGTAATAAGGTTGTGATCGGAGGAGCCCAACGGAGAGAAAAGATTAACAGGGTAAGCAGAAGGATTAGTTGTGAGGAAGAGGTCAAGTATGTTGGAGCTCTCTCCAAGGCGGTCAGGGATACGGGTAGGGTGCTGTACAAGCTGCTCTAGGTCATTAAGGATAGAAAAGATGTAGGCTTGTTCACCAGGTGGATCCGTGAAAGGAGAGGAGAGCCAAAGGTGGTGGTGAACATTGAAATCTCCAAGAATGGAGATTTCAGAGAAAGGAGAAATGGACAGAATGTGTTCCATCGTAGAAGTAAGATAGTCGAAGAATTTTTGATAGTCAGTAGAATTAGGGGATAAGTAAACAGCACAGATATATTTAGTCAGAGAATGACAGGAAAGCCGAAGCCAGAGAGTGGAGAATTCAGAAGAATCAAGTTCAGGAACACGAGAGCAAGATAAGTCGTTGCGTATGTATACACAACAGCCACCTTTGGCTTTGAAATGAGTATAGAGAAAGTAGGAGGATACAGAAAAGGGTTTGCTGTCAGTTGCCTCAGACAGCTGAGTCTCCGTTAGAAAAAGAAGGTGAGGTTTAGAGGAGGAGAGGTGGTGCTCAACAGAGCGAAAGTTAGATGAAAGGCCGCGAATGTTGCAGAAATAAAGAAGAAGAGAGTCAGACAGTGGTTCCAGGCACCTCGAGTCGTCACCGGGAGAGGGGCAGATGGCGGGGGCATTTATGGTCCCCCCCCCTGGGGACTCCGAGGCTAGGTGAATTGACGCCATTTTGGTAAATTTAGAATAGGAAGTGTAGTGTGTACTGTGCATGTAGTTTGGTGAAGATAGATAGAGAAATTTGTACTGGAGAGCATGCTGGCCTACTCTCTGTGTAACTGAGACACTGAAAAAGTTCAGCAAAGGGGGATGGTCAGGAACTAGTCCTGAGGGCTGATGAAACGGGAGCTCCAGCACTCCCTGTCATCAGCTTTCCATCCACCTCGGGAGTACTGCCCTGCTCGACTGGTGCTACAGTCTACTCCACATACCTCTTATCTCTTTTAATACCATCATACGTTGCGTCAACGAAAACGGGAATATAAACCTGACATATGAAGAAATAAACAGATTAAAGAGAAGGTAGTGGGGAGCCAGCTAGACCCACGACAAAAAAAGTCACACTGGTCATCACCTCACCAGATTACAAGATGGTCCATGATGCATCGCAAATGTCCAGTGTTTCTGGTGATGGGTGGAGCAGAGACATTTTTATTATTTCATGAAATTTCTGGTAACTGTGCAGTCTTCTAGAAGGAATGTAAAAATAAACTCTCATAAAGCATGAAACTGCAAGGAATAGATCATGAGGAACAGAGGACGATGAGGGGTAGGCATTAATAACGCTGACTGAAACGTCCCTGCAACACACGAGAATTTGTGTTGCGTTATATATGGACTACCCTGTATGTAACCCACTACTAACATTCTCTCCCAAGCCGACTAAAATCAAATGGCGTTAGCTAGTATAAACGAAAATGCCTCTGTAGTGAAAGGGGTTAAGTCAGTGGGAACATCACACAGCACAAGGCCACATACACCACCACCACATCACTTACACCGCGAAAATGCTGTATTACAGTATTTCACAACTGGAGAGAATGAAGACTGAGACTGACTAGGAGAGTGTATGTGAGCGATCCGGGAGAGAGGAGGGGGAGGGGAAGACCGAGGATGAAAAGGAGGAATAAAATGGAGAGGTACTGTGCGTGAGAGAGGTGTGAGTTGGAGAAAGGGTAGACTGATGGCGGAGAGCAAGGCGACATGGAGGCTATTTGTTTGTGGCTACCTCTTGCACGATTAAAACTTGTTATAGATAAACTTTATTATTATTTTTTTTTAATCCCTTGTCTTCGATGGTGTATTATTTATTTCTTCGTCCAGGCGATTTATTCATAGTAAGAGAAGCCCCTATTATTTGAAGGGTGAGTGAAGCTTGTATTTAACATCTCCAGTTCGAAAAGTCTCTCCTAACTTGAACGATTATCACCAGACAACAGCAAGAATAAAATTAAAATATGCCATCGTGGTGAGGGAGTTGAAAGGATGGTTTTCTGTCTGCATTTTTTGTTTTTAAGATATATAAAAATAAAGCGAGATTTTTCCCAAGTCATATGTACCATTCCTCTTTCATCCAAGGACCAGACTTATGTAGCCTACGATTATCATACGCAAAAGTGTGTGTGTGTGTGTGTGTGTGTGTGTGTGTGTGTGTGTGTGTGTGTGTGTGTGTGTGTGTGTGTGTGTAGGCCGTATTCTGGGTGGCATTAGAGACAGCACCTTTTCCTTAGCGATTTATTCCGTATATTACAACCCTCTCTCCCTCATCCACTTCTTTTTTGTCCCATTAGTAACGTAGGAGTCCGAGGCTAGGCTCTTCTGTTCCTACATTTAAGGCAAGGAAACAGTCGCTACTCCCTGAGTGGCATTACGTAAACAATAATTCCCAATCACCACCAAGATGCAAACAGTAATAGGCCACATCCGACTGAAGCGCCTTAACTCACTAAACCACTGAATGTCAATTTGGCAATGTGGTTGAAGGCAGCGCTGCATGAAGTGAGTGGATGGTAGGCGCCCCCAACTACCACAGCTTAACATTTTCTTGCCCTTTATCCATATGATTTTAATAACATGCTAGAAGTTAAGGGGTTATTAAAGTACAGGATAAATCGCCAAGGAAGAGATGTTACGAAATCTCCAAGAAAGGATATGATCTACGGGGTGGGTCGTACGAGTATACCTCTTTAATTCTACGAAACCCTTAGGATACGTGTACGAGACAGTTAATGGCTACTGACTATACTCGTTTCACTCCAGCCTGGCCTAAAGGTGTCATCTCTCCATATTGATTCCTGACCTGTAACAACAGACTAACAGAACATCATGCTAGTCATGAGAAAGCACTGTGGAAAGGATGTAGAGCTGTAACACTGTCATTTTCTACCACTGAACTATATTAGATTAAATGAAATGGACGAAAATCTGGCACAAGTTAAACTGATAGAAATACAATATACTTCACGTTAAGAAAATTCGGAATTACAAGGCAAGGCACAGCTCATCAAGCAACACTGATGACTGATTACATTTCGCTCAGATCTACGAAATACTATCGTGGCTATGGACCATTGACACTTATGAGCGAAGACGTTAAAATTCCGGCAAAATATAAGACCACAATAATCTCGTTCACTCGCAAGACCTAATGGCGAAACTGAAGCCAGCAACACCGCGGCCATTTCAGAGTTTTCCTGAAGGCGAGGAGAGCTCTTAACCTGATTGTCTATCCTCAGTAAATCTGACCTTTTAAGAACCATGACGTCTTCTAACCTGCGTTGCAAGATGCCAGTTAAGTGAGAGCAACGTGATCATTTCTTGTTTCCCTTCTTGGAGGAAATGTTACGTAAACCATCCCAGTAGCCAGACCATAAATCCTACAGTACCCATTTTTTCCCTCAGGGTATATATTTTTATGGCTCCTCCCTACTCCTCACCACAGTTCCACTTCATGCCATTTTTTCCCCCACATCCAAACCTGTACCTCCCCCTCTCCGACACTTAGTCTAGAGTATATTCTTAAATAAATTCTCGTTACACTCACTCCACTGGTCCTAAAACACCCACTTTCACAGGGTATACTTTCCTACCCCAGCCCCACCGCCCACCAAGTTTCCATCCCATCTCACCCATACCTCTGCTCATCACGCCCGTTTCTTTGCCACCCCTCTTTGACGGTTTCTTGCCGCGGCGCAGCAGGTCACGCAGTCGACGCATACGCTTGTTATATTGTATTCTCGCTGTTACCAGATGATTTTATTTAGCACGGGAGAGATTCCACCCCCCCCCCTTCCCTGTTGAGAAAGAATAAAAAATCATCTCCATTAATATTTGTGCAATAAGGAGTAGTTTTTACGTAACTAAACTTGATTTTTCACCTTTCATACAAAAAGGTGATATAAAATGTCGAAACCAAGTGAGTTATTAATTTCCTTTGGGGGAGTCATATGTCCATGAAGTCGCTAATATTGTCTGCCTTTTTGAACGATTGAAGTGTATTCTAATCGAAAAAAAAAAAAAAAAAAAGTTATTCTCCCGTACTATACATTCTGAAACAGTGGACGAGGATTTTGAAATACTATGCTCTTTTGCATTATTATTTGCAGTTGAACGAATGAAGTGTTTACAAGTACTGAATGAATTGTGTACAAGTATTGAATGAAGTGTACGTGCAGTGAATGAAGCCTTTACGTGTAGTGAATGAAGTATACGTGCAATGAAAGAAGTGAACGTGTAATGAGAGAAGTGTACATTTAATGAAAAAGGTGTACGTATAATGAAAGAAGTGTACGTGTAATGAATGAAGTATACGTGCAGTTGGTGAAGTAAACGTGCAATGAAAGAAGTACACGTGTACTGAATGAAACGTATGTGTAGTGAACGAAGTATTTGTGCAATGAATGAAATGTACGTGCAATGAATGAAGTGTAAGTGCGGTTAGGCCAATGAAGAGCATAAAGTTGCACTGGATATTTCTTCCCTATCTCAAACCTGTCACACTGATATCTTGCTACACCGAGCAGTAACATTCAAGCGGGTTGGGAGGCATGTCATCTCGCCTCGTTAGTCCGAAACCCGAGACGTGTACAAGGATAACTGAATTCAACTGTGCATGGGATTATATTAACTGAGTGAGTCGAGTGAGTCATGAAGTTAAAAGTAATAAAAAAGCTAGAGCTATAAAACTTTAAGAAAATATACACAAGCATGCAAGGGGACAGGTGGTGATTTTTCCTCCCTACTGATTTATCGCCGAGAACTCATGGGAGAAGTAAAGGGGTTAGGGAAGTTTGTATCTATCCCTTCCAGTCTGAATCTCTCATAGGCAGAATGAAATTGCCTGTAGGAAGCAAGAATGAAATGTAACACGTCCCTGGAATGAAGAGATTCAAAATACATTATTCCTCCCAGTAGCGATACGGTTATCATTTTATTTTTGCCATTACAGGATGATTTTATGCAGGCTCTTGTGTTGATGGGGATGAGGAAGGCAATATCTAACCTCCACAGTCCCGGGGTCTCCTAAGTAGAATAAAACTGACTGAAGATAGAAAGAGAGAGAGAGAGAAAAAAGTGCGTTACTTACTGAAGCATAAAAAATCTGTAAATAACAAACAAATTAACGAGCTATATGTTGAAACAGAATAGTAAGGAAGGATATTCTATTAACCTGCCATTTGCAGAAATAAACCTGGTAAAGATAAATGCTATACTACTCTGCCATTAGTAGAAATATACTGGTAATGACGGGTATTAGAGTAAAGAAGGAGATATTAACGAGGTATAAGTAGGAATATTAAAACGATAAGGAAGATACGTGTAGGTCTACGCTATGTTGATATGCCGTGTGAAGAAATAAAGCAACAATGAAGGAGTGCCAGAGTCAGGCAAAATTACCCTACCATATCTATAAGGAATAAACATGAATAAGTAATAAACTGATGATAAATATGCATAAATAATAATCTAGTACGGGGAGCCTGCCAGTTCACGAGGATAAGGCCCCGGGTCTCCTTTTTATTTCATTCTTGGCGGCGATATGAGAGTTTCACATTTTTGGTATAATCGTGGAGGAAAGAGGAAGGAGGGAGGTATCTACTTAAGCTGTGAAGGAGGGAGGGAGGGAGAAGGGAGAGCGGGGAGGGAGGAGGCTGAGATGAGAGAGGGAAGGGAGGAGAGTGGAGAGAGAGAGATAGAATGAGAGGGGGGAGGAAGGGAGCAGAGACTGAGATGAAGGGAGGAAGAGGGGAAGGAAAGAGGTAACAGAGACAGAGGGAGTAGGTGGGGAGTGGAAGACAAGTAGGGAAAGAGGAAAGGAGGAAAGAGACTGAAGGGAGGGAAAGAGAGAAATGGAAGAAGAAGAACGGGGTCGGAGGGAAGGAGGATGATAAAGATGGGTGGGGAGAAGGAGAAGGTAGGAGAGGAGGAATGGGGGAAGAAAGGAGGGGAGTGAGACAAAGAACGAAGGAAGGACGGGGGAAAGAAACGAGAGGGAAGGAGGGGAAGGGGTGCAGGGGAAGAAAGAAGAGAAGGAGGGAGGTGGGAAAAAAACAAAAGTGGGAGGGAGAGAAGAAACGGGAGAGAATGATGGAAGAAGAGAGAAAAGGGAGAAAGAATTGAGAGAGAGGGAGGGAGGGGCTTGACTAGAAGAAAGTAAGGAGGGAGAAGGAAAAAGAACTAAAGACAGAGGAACGAAAGAGAGGCAAGGAGAGAGAGACGGAAGGAGGGGGAAGGTAGGATGGGAAGAACTAAGGAGAGAAGGGCAAAAGAAACGAGGGGGGGGGGCAAGGAAGTGGGCAAAGATGAACGAAAGAAGTAAAGAAGAAAGAAACGAGGAAGAGGGAGGATGAAGGGGCGAATGGAGGAGCAAAGGAAGAAAGGAGGAAAGAACGAGAGTGAGGGAGGGAGGGACGGAAGGAGAGAGTAAGGGAGAGACAGAGGGAGGGAGGGAGGGAGGGAGGGAGGAGGATTTGGCACGCGTGGAGGGATTTGGAACTGGACGAATGTGGAGGCATTGGGTGGAATAACAGAGTGGTGATAGGCTGAGTGATGAGGCCCAGGTGATGAGGACAGGTGTGATGAGCTGTGTGATAATGTGAAGTGTGTGTGTGTGTGTGTGTGTGTGTGTGTGTGTGTGTGTGTGTGGTGAATTTATTGTGGTATTGACAGATGTGGAGGTGTGTGGTGTGATGTGAGATATTTATAATGCTACAAGGATGTGGTGGGATGTGAGACATGCCGTGTGATTGGGTATGTGATGTGATGAAATGTGTGATGATAAGAGAGGAAGCAAACCTACCATGGTCGCCATCTCTCAATTGTCAGTTACGACCATCATCATCATCATCTTCCTTCACACGCTATATTTTTTTAAAATCTTTTTAGTTGTGCTATATTTTTATCCCTTTCCTCTTAGCCATTTAGTAAAAGAACCGATATACTGCGAACATAACAAAGATTAAAGTCACGTAAAAAAAGGTGATATTTTCCTAAGAGCAAATGCTAAATAAATTACACCAAAGTCGTTCACAATTAAATCTTAGTCATTATACCCTCCATACAGTAGGCAGGTCAAAGAATACTCTCAGCCACAGTCAAAGCCACTTCTGTATATCTTTAAAGAATTTGTATTTTCTCTTAAGAATTTGATGTTAGCCGCCAGAATTACAGGAGTCGATTTGGCCAAGCACAGAGGGCGATGGGTTCCTGACAAAGCTCGGAGTCTGCGAAGGCTTGTCCACTAGGAGTTCGACGCTGTTTCAAACTTGAGGCTTTTCAGTGCAATTCAGAGTTCCCTGATGCTTTGAATGAGCTTCTCACTGAAACGATCATTCGAGATATCTTCCAAAAGATGGCATCAACCTTGCTTTTTTGCTCATATACAATAGAGTAACAAAGACGACGTAACTTAGCGATATAATTTCTCTCCACTCGAAAGTTGAGTCCCGTTAATGAACTTTAATGAACTCTATCCACTACGGCCACACTCTCACCCCGAAAGTGAACCTCACCTGGTAAAAGATTCGAATCACAGCCTGGGTTCATATTAGAAAGTTTAGATCGCTCCCAGAGTACTTGACTGCTAAATTTTGTTGCCTCGGCTCATCTCCCCCTCAGTTCCTCAAGCCTGACGTAATATTGGAACCGTTGGCTTGCATGTACGCTATGTACATTTTGGGTCGCTTCCATTTTGCACCTCTCCCATCCTTCATGTAATTCTACTCTGACCTCGAGATCACCGTACACGTCATGCAAGGTTAGTACAAAAAGCAGAGAGATACCAGTTTAACCTGATAGCGAAGTTAGAGCGATGTTTTGGTTATTTAGGGAGATGGCTGGTGTCACGGCTCGTTTGATGTTAGGTGTCTGTGTCGTGCTGTTGGGATTTGTATTTAGCCGGGGGATTTATTAGACATCTTTTAATTTGTTTATGCTGGTGAGATGCTGACCTAACTGATAAGGTTTGTGAATTAATGAAAGAAATCAACAAACAAGGTAAGGTTCAGAGATACCGCGTGTTTTGTGATGATGCAGATGAAAGGCTGGAGACGCCATTATCGAAGGAAAGAGAGAGAGAGAGAGAGAGAGAGAGAGAGTTGCTTCGTCACGCATATTATACTTCCATTATAACGTCTTTCATTAGGCCTACCGGTATATTTCTGTTCCTGCTCGATAGTTTTATTTATTGTGTTTGAAACATGAAATTGGAGGGTTAAGACTGTCAGGAAATAATAATAATAATAATAATAATAATAATAATAATAACAATTAGTAGTAGTAGTAGTAGTGGTAGTAGTAGTAGTAGTAGTAGTAGTAGTAGTAGTGGTGGTATGCTGTATACCTGATAACTTTGTGCATCATCATCGTTATTATGATGATTATTATTATTATCATTATTATGACGTACATTATGATCATCATCATCATCGTAACAATATCCCACAAGTAATTAAAATTGGTTGGAAATGGGGTGTAATCCAGCGTTTACAGCCAAACAATTATTACAATTTATTCCAATTAAGGCCAGGTATACAAGAACTCAAGCGTCTCTTTTGCATAATTTTTTCTCAGTAATATAGGAACACCAGTTAATACCAACGACGGGCGCTGTGAGTCTTTTTTTTTTCTTTTTGTAAGTTTTACCAGTGAGATTGTGCATATATACGTGAAAAACTAAAATTCGGAGCACCGTGCAATTTAATCTCTCTCTCTCTCTCTCTCTCTCCACCCCACTTTTCTCTTCTACCCTCCTATTCTTCTTTCTCCACCCTTGCCCATCCTTCATCCATCCCCATCTCATTTCATTCATTTCCCTCCCCCTCCCTCCGTCGCTGCCACCTTCCATCTCCCCACCTCTCCTCCCTCCCCCACTCCTCACTAATCTCCCCATGAATCCCCTTTCCCTAACCCTTGTTTCTCGCTCCCCCTCCCCTCACACCCACCCTCTCCCTCCTCCTTCCCTCCCCCAACTTTCCCAAAATCCCTTTCCCTTCTTTCTTACCCTTTCTCCTCCTCTCCCCTCTCGTACTCTCCGTGTCTTACTTTCTCCTTTCTTTTCCCTCATACCTCTCCATTCCCCCTTTCATTCTTCTCAACCTCATCATTCTTTCCCTCCCTTCCTGTACTCCTTCCCATTCACTACCCTTCCTTTCTCCCTTTCTTACTGCCTCGCTCTTCTTCCCCTACTATCTTTTCCCTCTACCTCGCCTTCCTTTCTCCTTCCACCATCCTCTCAACTACTCCGCCTCCTCCATCATCTCCACTATTTTTTTCAGTTTTCCTCCTCCTCTTCCTGTTCTTCCCCACTTCCTCCCTCCTCACTTCCACTTTCCTTCCTCGTCTCCTTCTACCCCCCTTCCTTCCTTTCGTACACCCCTCTCCCTACCTCATATTCTTCCCCCTTCCCCTCTTCCTTCATCTTTACCCTATCATTCATCTTCCGCTTTCTCTTCCATTTCCTTTTCTCACTCCTTTTCTCCAGTTCCTTCCCTTCTCATCGTTCGTTCTTTCTATCCTTGTCTTCTTATAGACTAGCTACCATGGTTTCGATAGGAACTGGTGTCGTTTGCCTTCCTTTGTGCTCTTCCTCCCCATCGCGTTTCACCAAACCCTCTCCTTATCCCTCCCTTTCCTCCGTCACTCCCTCCTCTCCCCAGCCCCTCTCTTTCGTCCTTCCTCTTTTCCTACAGCCTAGCTCCTCCTCTCCTCAACCCACACCCGAGCCGAAACATCCGTCTCGAATTTGCCTGCCTTCGACACTCTGCCCGAGACAGCCTTGGGACCAAACCAGCTGCCCTCACCGCCTCACACGCCAACCACGACCCTACGGCGAGGCGGGGCAGGTTCGAAATTCCCAAGAGACCTCCCCGGCGTGGCTTGGGTCCCCTGTGCACCACTCTGGCCTGAATGCACTTGGATATGATACCTCGGGCCAAGTTGTCTCCTTCTTTTGTGTGCTCTCCCTCCTGCTTCCTATTTCGGCTGCTTTACCACCATTTCTGCTACTGGGTGCTGTATTTCCCTAGCGGACTCTGTTTCACCTTTATTTTTTCTGTTGCAGACTTCATTTCGGTAATGTTCTTGGTTTGGACTGTCCATGCATTGTCTATTTTCTTATCCTCTATTTGTGCTGTTTTTATTTCACCTTATATTTTATATATCCTGATATTTCATTTAAGCTCCGTCTTTTATTTCGATTGTTCATATATTCTCATTTGGTCACCACCTTCGGTTTTACTCTTCACATATATTTTTTTATTCTCTATTTCTACTGCTGATTGTTTTTGTTCACTATATTCTCTACCTCTTCATTGAGCTCTATTGTTTGCCTTTTCTCGTTTGTTCGGCTGCTCTCTTCTCAAAGTTATACATGTCTTTACGTAATAGATTTCTACTCCTTTGTCTCGGGTCAAGTTCTTTTGTGTCGTCTGCTGTCGGCTCTGCTTACTATTTCGGCTGCATTACCTTTACATCAGTTACTGTTCATTTGATTTCTTCAGTTAATTTTCTTTCCTCCGCGTACTATTCCCTCGTAGGACTTTTATCTCTCTTCATACTATTAGTTCTATGAAAAACTGAAGTAAAAAAAGATATGGAACGCATCAAAACACGTCTTTTATAAGGATGCTGTTTGAGTCAATTTTCTTACGGGCAGATCCTTGTAGATTTTCATTGCAGTTTATTTTGCTTATTACTGTTTTGTGTTTGTCGGAGTCCGGTAAGTGGTGCCCATCCCGAGGCCTTTTATTCCAGCGTGACATTGTACAGTCTTCACATTTGTACCAAGGCCAGGGAGATGACTTGCTGCTGGCTGATGGTGTCCTGGATGACGGGGTGTGAGGTTAGGGGTGACGCCCAAGTGAAAGTTGATGATGATGATGTTAGGATGGTGAGGCTGAGGACGAGAACGAAGATGTAAACGAAGATGACAAGTGGTGTTGTATAATGCTCCCACTCGCGCCTGCGGGTGTGTGTGTGTAGATACATTTTTATAAGTGTTTGTATGTAGATAAATGTTTGTACATATATGTGCATGTGTGTGTGTGTGTGTGTGTGTGTGTGTGTGTGAGCACGCGAGCGTGTTCGAGTTTGTTAATAAATGAGTGTGAGAGTGTATGGAAGCATTTGACTGAGTGTGAGTATGAGTGCATGTGTACTAGCAACATACCGTACACACTTGTAAAAACACCCCTCGAGAGCTCTCTCTCTCTCTCTCTCTCTCTCTCTCTCTCTCTCTCTCTCTCTCACACACACACACACACACACACACACACACACACACACACACACACACACACACACACACACACACACCAAAACTCTCTCTCTCTCTCTCTCACCATGACACCCCAGACAAACAGAGAGAGGCAAAATTTCAGGAGCTCTGGGATAATGTTTCAGACCCTCCTCCCCCTTCCCCCTCTTCGGCCTGCATTCGAATTTGCATTTTTTATTTCGGTTCACGCGCGGGTCGTTGTGACGGTTGGGCGGGGACATGGTAAATGATTAAATTATATATGCAAAACCTATGGCCGGGGATATTATTATGGGGCATTCGAATCACGCGCAAATGAAGGCTATTAGAGCATTAGTTGTTTTTCATCAATCTTTTTTGGGACGGGTAGGGGCAAAAAGAAAAAAGGAACATGTGTGCTGCTAGTTTCGTTTGAAGAATTATTTTTTTCGTGTGTATGAGTGTGGCTTCATTACAATCTGTTTGACATGCTTTTATATAAAGTGAGTGGGCGTTTGTACTAAGCAATCACATCACGCACGCAAAAATGAAGCCTGTTACAGAAAGCATTACTGTTTTTCGTCAAGCTTTATTCAGTAGTGGTAAAAAACTGTATTGTGTTTAGCTTGAAGCAGTACTCTAGCCCTGCTTAATTTTAGGGTTTCATTAGGTATAATTTGACTTTATGGGTAGTGGCGGTTGTGTGGAGTGGACATTATTGGACGTTATTATTGTGCATTCGGCTCACGCCAAAATTAAGGCTATTAGCGCATTAGTGTTTTTCAGCTTTTTTTTTTTTTTTTTTTTTTCATTACGAGGAAGGTAGGAAAAAAAAAGGGCACTGTGTGGCTAGGTTAAAGAATATTTTTCGTTGTGCATATTTTTTCTGGATTTCATTTGGTTATATTTGATACATCCATCAAATTGGAGTTGTTGGGCGGAGTGGATGATATTACTAAACATTCGAATGATTTTGAAAATGAAATTTTCCATATCAGTGTTTTTCATCAAACTTATTTGGCCGAATAAAAAATGTGATGTTGGTTAGCTTGAAGTATTATTCTGTGTATAATATTCTGGGTTGCATTAGCTTGGTTTTGACTTTTTTTTAAAATGTAAATCGAGTTGCATGTTGGCTACCGGATGATATTATATTAAGCATTCGAATTACACCAAAATGAAGGCCATCAGGGCATCGGTGTCTCTCGTCAATCTCACTTTAGTTTGAGGTATCACTTTCCACGTGTATATATCTCTGTGTTTTATTAGGTTTTATTTTACGTTTTTATTTTATTTTATGCAAGTGGTGTTGTGTTGAGTGGCTGTGTCAGGTTATGTTGATTGGAATCTCTCTCTCTCTCTCTCTCTCCTAAATTCGAATTTCCTCTTATAAATGCTCTTGTTATTTTTTGCCTATCCAGCGTTATTTTATTTATTTATCTTTTATGTTCATCTATATATATCTTTACATGACAAATAATTCCCTTATCTAAAATGAGATGACTAGAAAAAGTGATTATTATATTGGGTGAAGGTGATATGAGGGAGGGCTGTGATGAATGGTAGGCATGATGATGGTCGTGGTGGTGGGAGTGGTGGTAGGAGTGGTGGTGAGGGTGGTGGTGGCGTTGGTGGTAGGCCTATTGATGGTGATGGTGGTAATGAGGGTGGTGAGTGATGGTAGTTGTGATGGTAATAGTGGTGGTGGTAGTGGTGGTGGTGGTGATTACAGTAGTAGTGGTAGTGGTAGTAGCAGCGGTGCTAGTAAGGGTGATGGTGCTGTGATTATTGGTAGTGAGGGTGATAGTGGGAGTGGTAGTGATGGTAGCAGTGGCGGTGAAGGGGTCAGTAAGTGGTGTTGGTAGTGGTGTGGTGTTGTCAGTGGTGTGCTGGTGTTGTTAGTGTGGTGTTGTCAATGAATGTGGTACTGTCAGCGAGTGTGATATTATCAGTGAGTTTGGTGTTGTCAGCGAGTGTGGTATTGTCAATAGTGTGGTATTGTCAGTGGATGTGGTGTTGTGAGTGAGTGTGGTGTTGTCATTGGTGTTGTCAGAAAGTGTGGTGTTGTCAGCGAGTGTGGTGTTGTCAGTGGTGTTGTCAGTGAGTGTGGTGTTGTCATCAGGTGTTGTCAGCGAGTGTGGTGTCAGCGAGCATGGTGTTGTCAGCGAGTGTAATGTTGTCAGCGAGTGTGGTGTTGTGAACGAATGTGGTGTTGTCAGCGAGTGTGGTGTCAGCGAGTGTGGTGTTCTCAGTGGTGTGGTGGTGGGTGTTGGCAGAGGTCCACCACACTGGCTGGGAGGCGTGATGTTATGGATGGTGACACAAAGGCGGCCTGGAGTCGCTCAGGGGGAAGGGGAAGCACATCCAGAATCCACTAAAATTTCAGACATCTGTGGGTGCGGGGGGGGGGGAGAAGAAGGAGTTACGGGGGAAGGGGGGAGGTGGGACAGCGAAGGGCAGTAGGGGGCAAAAGAGAGGGAATTACAGGGGAGGGGGTACAAGGGAAGAGGGGGCAGAGGGGACAGGGGAGGGGGTTATGAGGAGGGGGATAGTGGGAAAGCAGCGGTCAGTGGGGAAAGGTTTATACTTAGAATTATATTATTATTTTAGTCCGGTGTAATGAGAGGCCGTAATGAGTGGTGCGGGTAAACCACTTTATGTTGGTGTAAGGGTGGAATGATTACACAGATCACACGTACCTAGAGGTCCAAGGGTCATGTTTTCGTGAGTTTAGGAGGCTTTCTTGCACTTTTTCCTTAACCACGTGTTTTGAGGAGTTAACCTAAATATTTTCTCTTACGATATCGATGTCTTTTCAGCGCCGCCGTAGACTGCAAAACGAACAATTTAATATTAACGCGTCCTGTGCACATCAGCTGCTACGAAAGGGTGTCAGAAACCTCCTGATCTAATGACAATCGGTTCCAAGTGAAGCAGTCCGAACTTAATTATTCCTCCGTCTGTCATTAGTCTCCCTCAGCTGAAAACATCGGCAGACTCTACAAAGGACTGTGCATGTATTACTAAAGCTGAAGTAGAGACAGATAAGCAGAAGGCTCTCTCCATCCACCAGGCCTTCTTATAATGCTTGAAAATAAAAGATGATGACACTGCAGGATAAGTAACCTACAGAAGAGGTGTTCATGTATTTCGGTGAGCGCGCGCGCGCACGCGCACACACACACACACACACACACACACACACACACACACACACACACACACACACACACACACACACACACACACACACACACACACACACACACACACACACACGCACACGCACACACACACACACGCACACACACACACAAATATATCTATATATCTATATCTACATTATATCTTTCTATATGTCTATCTATATCTGTGTCTATCTATCGAGCTAAAACGCTTGGACCTGCTCCAATATTTTTCAAGAATTTTTTTGGTCTCATACCCACCGAGGCAAACATCCATTGCTTCACTGAACTGGATCGTCTGGACTCTATGCCATCTGCGTGCCATTTCTCGGGTGTTTGGAGCTTCACGAGCTAATTTATAATGTGGCCTACCAACAAAAGTTTTTACATTGCTCGGCACCTTCAGTGATGCCCTCCCTGGTATTTGAGGCATCAAAAACAAGCAGTTAGTTCTAATAATCCTCGTCGTCGTCGACGTACCCGTCATCTCCGTCATCCATCGTAGTCGTCGTCGTTGTCGTCTCCGTCGTCCGTCGTCGTCTCCGTCGTCGTCGTCGTCGTCGTCGTCGTCGTCTGGGATTTAGCGGTTTCTAGTACCCGCTCACTCGCTTATATCCCCGTCACCACTGTATTCATATCAATTCTCTCTATAATTTATTGCTGTTGTTTCCCCAGGCTCATCTTGACGTGAATCCGATGAACTGTAGGTTTAAGTAGACTCTCTCCTGTAGACCACACTTGTCCCTCTGGGGAATATGTCATGAGAAATGTTTGTATGGCCAAGTAGGGGAGTCGCTGTTACATCGGTGTTAGCACATGATGGCGTCCTTCTCCAGCACCTCACTCAGAATGACATTATCATATCAGTCAACTTTTCTATTTTTATTCCATATTGTTCAAACCTCTGTATTCGTTATCCTATCCAACCTGTGCAACTTGCGTACATTCCTCAGCAGTCTCATTATTGCCGCTCTCACTGAGTCCCCTTTTCCGCATAGGAGCCTTCCTTAATAGCACCGGCCACTTTGCTTCCCCGAACCAGTTTACTCTCCTCTTCCTTTCCACATTTACCTCTCATCTTTATCGCTGAATCTTGGAACTCAGGTCCTTACGCTATTTCCAGCGCTTCTCCATTTACGAGCACATTCTTAGCCTATACTATATATATATATATATATATATATATATATATAATACGTGTGTATATATACATATAAATACCATTATTTATGTAAATATAATTATGTATAATCTATATCTATCTATCTAATATATATATATATATATATATATATATATATATATATATATATGTACATAATTACTATGACCCCCCATTCACTATACACTGTACATAGAAACTAAAATAATACCAGTAATGCCATGTGTTAAAAATTTGCTTTATATTAAAAGGTACTCGTATATGTTCGGACTAACAAACAGGGAAACCCCCAACAAAGTCAGTGTTAGTATGCTGGCGCTACAGCGTCATCGTGTCTCAAATCAAACAACTTTGACCTTGCACTTTCCGTCTAAGAGATTGTATCAACACTCAAGTTTACACCTGCCGGTGTGTGTGTGTGTGTGGTGTGTGTGTGTGTGTGGTGTGTGTGTGTGTGTGTGTGTGTGTACATGTGCGTGTCCGTGTGCGTGGCGTGTGCGTGTGCACACGCACATTCTTTATGTAAAAAGAAATATACACACACACACACATATATATATATATATATATCCTTGTATTTATCTATCTCCCTCTCCCTCTATATATATGTGTGTGTTGGAGAGACTCATTACTCGCGTGTGTACAAATGTTTTTTGTGCTTCTGGCCGGGAATCGAACCCGAGTCTTCTATATAAGAGTCAGGCACTGTTACCACTACACCATGGCATGATTAAAGCTGAATCACCGAATTTTTTGACGAACCGGATAAATCTGTTATGGGAGGATATATGTCAATCACAACACATCAAGATTATTGCTCAGGCCCACGCAACTCGGCCACTGAGTGACAGTGCAGTTTTATTCTATCTCAGCCAGAACACGAGAGTCTTTATGGGTTGGAGAGACATTACACGTGCGCGAGCGTGATATATATATATATATATATATATATATATATATATATATATATATATATGTGTGTGTGTGTGTGTGTGTGTGTGCGTGCGTGCGCGTGCCTGTATGTGAGCTTGCGCGTGCAGATCCGCGTCCGTGTCTGTCCTCGCCGTGCTAGTAAGTAATCAAGGATGTGAGGTTTGTCTTCCATGTTTGCACCAGCAGGAAAGAAAACACATCACGATGCACACATGGCTTTACCTACAAGTTTCCTTAAGTTCCCGTGTGACTCTTCTGATGCATGTAATTCCAGGTCTGTGAAATTTGATCCATGTAGTGATGGGATGATTAGGCTGAGATACTCGTTCCACATGGCCTATAATTGCACTCCCCTCTCTGAACACTAAATTGTAACAAGAGATTAACACTATAATATGATGCTAGTCACAAAGAAGTGCTATAAAAAGTACCCGTGGCTGCAGGAGAGAGAGAATTATTGTCCCTGACGTTGATTCACAGGCAAAATCAATTCCTTGTAAGATTTCTTTCAGTAGGCAAGACACAGTGCAGTCTTTTCATGGTCTCTCTCTCTCTCTCTCTCTGCAACAATCTTATCTTAGAAGTAGAAATTTATCGTTAGTTACTTTGTGGATTTAAACCGTTGTCTTCGAGCAAATATACTTCACTGACAGTCTGTAAACTAACCCATAGCCTATCTGCCTGTCTGTGAAAATGTTTGTTCAGCCCCTTCACTACGATATCGTATTCCTTTTGTTTATTCTTAGTAGACCTCGACATTTTCAAGTAAGCAAAGACATTCTGTGGCACCGAAGGGATTTATAAAGACGTTTTCCAACCCTCTCTCAATGCAAAATTCTCTCCTAAGCTGAATTAAATCGTGTGGAGATGGTAAGAATAAAAAAAAAAAAAGTCATCTGATCCAGGCGACTTTTGCTGTTGTTGTGACCGCAGGCTTTTCTGAACTGTGAAGCTAGTGAACTTCAGGCTTACATTGCCCTTCTCTTCTGTTATCCACCATCCTCTTTTTGTGGGATGGGAAAGTAGGTAAGAGACGTTTGTATATGCAGACAGTGGAACCGCCTGGTTATATCGGCGCCACCACATAAAGACGCTCCCTTCCAGTACCGATTGAAGGGGTTGAGTGTCTAGGATCAGTTAATTTTCTCTCGCATTCTGTACTCTCCTATCCCTACCCTTTCTAGTTGCAAAGAGTGGCTCGTCGGTTATGGCAGCACCCTGACATCCTCTCCTAAGCGATTTATTTTGTTTATTACTCCTTTCTGTCCTCTACTGCGTTACATAAATCCTTCGAATAATGCGATACTCTGCATAAATAACGTACAAAAGGATACTAACCACCCATATCAGAAAATGAATCGCTGTGGAAGAGGTGTTAGGGAAGTAGGCCATTCTCTGCATAAATAACGTACAAAAGGATATTAACTACCCATATCCAAGAATAAATAGCTGAGGAAGAGGTGTTAGGGAGCCAAGATCTTAGCAACGACAAGGCACTAATCGTAAACATGAGAATCAGCGTCCCGGGCGGTTATCATCTGAGGTACTGCCGCGCTATTTTGCCCGGGTGCCCTGCTTGTTGTGGCAGAATTACGTTATTGCACCGAACAGACTTTACCGATAATGTGATACTGGTAGGGGTTATCTTGCCTTTTATCCCGGGTTTTATGGCGGGAAATATTAGGGGCTCAGATGTTGGTGATGCAATGCTGTATCTGTTTCTGTGATTGATTATTCGTCAGTCATAATACAAATGTTTTCGGTGTTATCTTGGTATTGTCTGGTCATACATAATAATATCCTAGCAGTACTTAGTTTCTTTTAATTTTGGTGTACTGTACTCTGTTCAGCCCGGCGTAAAGTTGCCATCTCTCTCTTGAATGTCGAGCTGTAACAAAAGATTAGCACTAGAATATGGTGTTATGGAAAGAATGTACGTACAGCTGCAGTATCGTCTTATGTCACTGAACTACGGGAGACAGACTGCAAAAGGAAAATCTCCTAGTTCAAGTGAACAGCCTATAGCTATTGACAAACTATAATGGAGTAGGTCAACGCTAGATCCTGAGCCGTAATCTCGTTAGGTTTGGAGACTGGCACGTAATCCTTTAATATTTAATTTGCACCCTAGGCTCCGTCACTCGTCATTTTAATAATAATATCAGTTGCTAAGCCAGTATACAAAGAGAGTGTTAGCCTGCCAACTGTAGATAATTATTGATGATGTAGAAGAGCTCAGTAGGCTTCTAACCCTGCACGTGACAGCTCCATCCATCTACTCGTACAGTGAACGCTGAATAGCGTACGTATGGTGTTACTGTTTATAGGCCTTCTCACAGTTAAAATTTCGAGTTTCATTAGTATTATTTCCAAGCGGCAGGGACTGTGAACTCGTCATGCAACACACATGATTATAGAATCAGAAAAAAATGATAAACATAAAAATGCCTTTATGATATTGTATGCTCAGTACATGCTAGTAAAAATAATGACCGCAGACAAAACCGACACCAACCATATATCACAGTCTACGATGTAATCTAGACCCAAGGCGAATTTACGATTACAGGTTGACGGACTGTTAATATCCCCTCGGACTGATAAGGATCCGAAAATTGTCGCAGCTGGTAGAGTGTAGACAATATTTATAGGCTCCGGTAGCGGGAGTAATGTGTAGTAACTTGGCGTGAGTGTGTGTTTGTAGTAGACGTTTTATCACTGAATATCCGCCGTGTGTTTACTTAGCACACACCCTCCCGTCACACCCCTTTCTCTGTTTTGGTGGACGGCATCGTTATTCACCGTAGCTGTGTAAGGAAACGTGTAACTCGAATTTGGTGGCCAGTTATTCCATTCATGAGAGTGGGGGAGTGTGAGGCAGAGAGAGAAGCTGGGGACGAGACTAGTGCCCGATGTCATAAAGAAAGGACGATAAAAACTCTGTATTCAACTCAGATATCGAGTTCCACGCTTAGGTAGGTGTAATGATTTTCTCTTATGAACATGGGCATTCTATATCAGTCGAGTCTCGAAGCGAGGACGGTTTTCTTTATAATTCTGAGGATCGATATGCGTGAGAGTGGCTGCGGCCGAGACATGTTTGTGTTGTTGGGGGAAGCACGTCAGTTTCGTGAGTAGCGTCCTCGGATGTAGATGGTGTAGCTCTCGTCCCTCGCGTCTCGGTGCTTTTGTCATGACTCGTGAGTGAGATTCCGGCGATTCCTGGCCTGCCCACTCGCAAAACGGAAGCTTGGGAAGTGTGGGGGAGTGCAGGACGGCCAGTGGTGAGGGAGTGGGCCGCCAGTGAGTGCGAGAGAAGCGAGGGTAGTAACAAGAGATATCCCAAACGTCTACGCTGCCTTCCCTCATGTGGTCAAAATGTTCAAAGGCATAAAGAAGCGCTTCAACTCCTCAAGGTAAGTGCCCAGTAACTTAAAGATTTTCCCCAGAGGTGCATTTAACTAACTGTCAAACCTCCCCCATCCCTATCAGTTTCTGTCTTTCTCCTCCCCTCCCCTCCCTGTCGCCTCCCATATACACATATTATTACAACCTTCCCCCTTGGTCTACGCAATTGATTTTCCCGCCCTGCCAGCGTCTAGTATCTTGCGGTGTGCGGTAGGGCAGTGTGAAGGTGCCTTAACCCTCTGATGGCGACAGGAATATTAGTTAATTTTTTTTTCTTACCTCCAGACGATTTTTAATTAAGTATCTAGTGGCTTGTCGTTTCAGGGTTAATGTCTTGCCGAACTTAGCAACCTTTTACCATGTTCTTGCTACAAGACGATTTCCTTCAGCTTAGTAGTGGCCTCTTACTTCTTCCCTAGGCACTGATTCGGTGACATCTTGTATTATCCAGGCAGTTGTGTGCAGGGTAGGACTGACTGTTGGGACTGGGGTAATGTTGCTCTTATTACTGACTTTACTACAGGGTTCTCCTTGGCTGGGTAAAATTGTATGACAGCAGCAGCAAGAATGACATAAAAAAAATGAAGTCTTAAGAATAAAATACGAATGACGTCCTCGTTCTTAGAGTAAAAGAGGCTGGATAGGCTAACAGTGATAGGCTTTGGCCCTTAATCTGTTCTAGTTGGCTTGAGAGGTATACTTATTGCATCTTCCTTAGCGATTCAGTTTGCTTATTACAGCGTGTTATTCATTTGTATGTTATTTACGTATTATAACGACGTAGATTGCACAAATAACCGAGAAAACAGAATAACGTACCAGATAGATATAGGCTACTAGTTAGGAAGAAATGTTAGGGTAGTGTATATCTTGCTTAGCTGACGAGAGTACGAACCTTGCTGTATGCTGAGTGCTTTTTGAGAGTTCGTATGTCTCTGCCTTAGCGATTTATTCTGCCCAACAAGAGAATCCTTTTATGTGTTTATTATTGGTAGTAAAACCATGTAAATACTATACAGTACAATGGAGTCAAGGTGTAATATGCAAAATAAATCGCAAAGGAGATACTACGAAGCCTGCTATACTTCAGTGTTGTGTGTGCAGGGTGGGGTAGGCCTATAGAAGGGCAGAGTTGGCCTGTACGGTAGCACTGAGGGGAAGGGGTGGAGGAAGGGGGGAGCTGGCAGAACGGGTTGAGGGTGGTAGTGGTTGATAGTGTACTGTAGGTATCGTGGAGACTGCTGGACTCTCCTCTCTCTCTCTCTCTCTCTCTCTCTCTTTCTCTCTCTCTCTCGTAGTACACTAGTCAGTAGATTTTTTTTCTTTTTTATTCTTTCTACCATAGACTAATT